>NC_044031.1:747647014-747947014 GCF_901765095.1 Microcaecilia unicolor
CTCCCAACCATCAGCCCCGCCTCCCAACCACCGGCTCTGGCACAGACCGTATAAGTCTGCCCAGCACTATCCCCGCCTCCCAACCACCAGCCCTGGCACAGACCGTATAAGTCTGCCCAGCACTATCCCCGCCTCCCAACCACCAGCCCTGGCACAGACCGTAGAAGTCTGCCCAACACTAGCCCCGCCTCCCAACCAACAGCCCCGCCTCCCAACCACCGGCTCTGGCACAGACCGTATAAGTCTGCCCAGCACTATCCCTGCCTCCCAACCACCAGTCCCGCCTCCCGATCTCGACTAAGCTCCTGAGGATCCCTTCCTTCTGAACAGGATTCCTTTATGTTTATCCCACACATGTTTGAATTCCATTACCGTTTTCATCTCCACCACCTCCCGCGGGAGGGCATTCCAAGCATCCACCACAGATAAGGGAGTAATGGTGAGAAGTGTACCTGGGAGCATTTTAGAAGTCAACAGCAGTCCCCCCTGGGGTGCCCTATTGCTTTCCTGGGATGACTGGGGGACCAGTCTACTAAAAATGTTGGCTCCTCCTATATATCAATGGCTTGATTTTGTGTGTTTTGCACTTGGACGCTTTTTTTTTTTTTTTTCAAAATAGACCAAAAAACAAAATGTGCAAAACACACAACCTTGTTCAAAACAGTATTTTGAAAAAAAAAAAAAAGATATACATTTTTATTTTTTTGAAAATGACCTTCTTTCCTATTCAGATTTTGGATGCTTTTTGCAAAGAGAAAACAGAATCCACCTAGATGCTATTCTCAGATATTTAAAAGGAAGTCCAGTTATCAGAGCTTAGTATATGATGGGATTGATACCACAGGCAGAGTGACCATGTTATCTTTCACCACCAAACTCATCAGAGGTGGGTAAGTGGTAGAACAGGAAGACCTGAGCTGAGATTGCGGGGTGGTAGATTTAGAAGTAACATCAGGAAATCATTTTTCACGGAGAGGATATCGGATGCTTGGAATTCTCTCTGGTGGAAGTGATGAGGTCAAGAACAGTAACAGAATTTTTTTAAAACACGAGGGATAAAAAAAAAAAATCATAGGATCTCTATATAGAAAGAGAAGGAAATGAAATAAAAAAACAAAATTACTTTCACAGTTATAATGCCTTTGTATCACTCCATGGTGTGACCGCACCTTGAATACTGTGTGGAATTCTGGTCACCGCATCTCAAAAAAAGATACAATGGAATTATAAAAGGTACAGAGAAGGGCAACGGAAATGATAAAGGGGATGGGATGACTTCCCTATGAAGAAAGGCTGAAATGGCTAGGGCTCTTCAGTTTGGAGAAAAGACGGCTGAGGGGAGATATGATAGAAATGTAAAAGATATTGAGTGGAGTGGAATGGGTAGACGTGACTCGCTTGTTTACTCTTTCCAAAAATACTAGGACTAGGGGGCACACAGTGAAACAACAAAGTAGTAAATTTGAAACAAATCAGAGCAAATATTTCTTCGCTCAACGTGTAATTAAACTCTGGAATTTGTTGCCAGAGAACGTGGTAAAAGCAGTTAGCTTAGTGGGGTTTAAAAATGGTCTGGATGGCTTCCTAAAGGTAAATTCCATATACCATTATTAAATTGACTTGGGGAAAATCCACTTCTTATTTCTGGGATAAGCAGGATAAAATGTATTGAACGTTTTTGGGATTTTGCCAGGCATTTGTGACTTGGATTGGAAACAGGATACTGGGCTTGATGCACCTTTGGTCTGTCCCAGTGTGGCAATACTTATGTACTTAAAAAGCTGAGATACCATTTGCACACACCTACATGAGATACAGTTTGCTTTCAGCTAGCATGGTGGAATACCAAACCTCTGCATAGAAACTTATCTTAGTGACGGCCCTTTGTATTTATGAATAATTCATGAAACTAAGCCAAGCCCTGGGGCAGGCAATGAATACAAAGTCTTCAAGCTGATACACTAAGAATTTGCCAATACGCAAAAAGAGTTGAACATTACTTAAATGTGCCGTATTGATTTTGGAGAGAAATGGCGTGACTCAGCTTCTTCTTACTCTGTCAAATTGGTCCAGTAGTATTTAAATAGCACCAGGATGGTTTGCAATGATTTTCAGCAGTGAAAAATCAACAGATTTACTTGCGGGTAAGTGGCTTTTAATGCCAGGCAGATCAAAAATAGCAAAGCAAATTTTATCATAAAGCAACTAGAATCCAAGACCTCCTGGGAGTTTTCTCTCTGGGACAGGTGTCTTCAAATGGGTTAGTTTTGTGCAAACCATGACAACAGTGAACCTCACTCCTAAATCGTGACTAAATTCCTAAATTCCACCAGAGTCGCTATGCTCACATTAGCCCTCTCCTCAAGTCACTTCACTGGCTCCCTATCCGTTTCCGCATTCAATTCCAACTTCTCTTACTGACCTATAAGTGCATTCACTCTACCGCTCCCCAGTACTTCTCCACTCTTGTCTCTCCCTACGCCCCCCCTCGGGTACTCCGTTCTGTGGATAAATCTCTCTTGTCTGTCCCCTTCTCTACTGCTAATTCCAGACTCTGTTCCTTTTATCTTGCTGCACCTCACGCCTGGAATAGACTTCCCGAGCCTGTACGTCTAGCCCCGTCTTTGGCCGTTTTCAAATCCAGGCTAAAAGCCCACCTCTTTAACGCTGCTTTTGACTCCTAACCACTACTCACTTGCCCTGTAACCCTTTTAATCCCACCTCTTTAATTCCCTTACCTCTTAGTTGTTCTGTCTGTTTGTCTGTCCTATTTAGATTGTGAGCTCTTTGAGCAGGGACTGTCTTTTCATGTATGGTGTACAGCGCTGCGTATGCATTGTAGCGCTACAGAAGTGATAAGTAGTAGTAGTAGTAATGTAGAAGCCTGCCCTCCATTTGAACAAATGCCAATTAGAACATGTTAGTTACACTTGTAGGCAGGCATCTAGCTAGTTTTGTTTTAATTTTCTCTTTTCTTCATTCTCCTACTTTGCCATTACTACTGCTTATCAATTTTCTAGTGCCACTCCTTAACTTTTGTGTCAAATCATGTAGTTTACGGAATTTGTGTTAATGTTCCATGCATAACATGGGCTGGCCTCTTCTTACATAGAAACATAGAAATCTGATGACAGATAAAGGCCAAATGGCCTATCCAGTCTGCCCATCCTCCGTAACCCTTAACTCCTCCTTTTCCTTAGGTATCCCACATGCTTGCCCCATGCTTTCATAAACTCTGACACAGTCCTCGTCTCCACAACCTCTACCGGGAGGCCATTACATGACCTGAGTGCAGTCTTTGATACAGTGGATCCATTACATAGAGTCATCAGTAAATTCACAAGTATTACGTCAGATTTTGTGGTCCTCTGACATCAGGATTCTAGTAGTTCCTTCTGTCCGTCAGGGTCGCATTTCAAGAAATTTAGCCTGGACTCCACCTCCCCTTCCAATTTTCATCCTATCGCCAACTTACTGTTCCTTGCTAAATTCACATAGAAAGTAGTCTATCAACAGATTATTAGATGTTAGAAGTCTAACGATACTTTCCACCCCAAATAGTTGGATTTCCATGAGGGAAACCACCCTTGTGGTAAATGATATTTGTTGTCATTTGGATACTGGGAAGCGTGACCTCAGTGCAGTCTTTGATACAGTTGATCATTTGTTGCTTCTGAACTGTATGCAAGAAACAGGGGTGAGAGACACTACATTTAATTGGTTTAGACCATGCTTTTCATTCTGTACTTCACAGGTTGCTGCTAAGGACAACACTTCATCATCTTCTCCAACCCTGAGGGTTCCCCAAGGTTCAGTATCGACTCCAGTGTTATTTAATAGTATCCGAGCACCTCTGGCCTTGTTAATGTCTGGTACCTTTTTTCTATGCTTATGATATTCAGTTGTTGATTGCGAATGACTCCTGGGATTTGTCCTTTCAATTCTATCAGTCTAGTTGCTTTTCTCAGATATCTGACTGGATTGTTCGACATAAACTGTTCCTTAACCTTGAGGGTCTCTGGTTGCCTAATCTTCCTATGCCACTACTTTTCAACCTTCTTGTGGTTACATGAATGAGGGTAGGCCCTGGAGCCATGACAGACTGGAGCCACACAGTGGTCAAGCTCAGCAAAATAATAATACTTTAGTAAGGGTGCTAGGTATGGGGCTCCTGTTAGCTTCACAGGCAAGGGGAAAATAACACAAAATAGTCCTTAGGTGTAAGCAAAAATTCCTCCCCTGGTCCTGCTCCTGCAGGCTATGGCATACAGACAACAACATTCGCCAGTCAGCCCCTGGCTGGATCAAGCATATAGTTCTTCAAGGTGCAATGGCATTGGGCCTACCTGACAGTTATAGTTACAATTCACAAGTAGATGATGGAGGCAAATGTGGTTGGGCATTGCTGCTTCCCTCTGTGCCTCTTTAACTTAGCTGTGCCTTGAACTTTTATACTTCCCAGTTCCTGCTCTCCTGGCTCCACCTCTCCCTTGTCACTTCCTCCCTTGGATGTGATTACGGATCTTAAGGTGATTCTCACACTGTGAGAGAGTATCTTTAAGGGGAAGTGGCAGTATCCTATAGACCTCTTCATATGTCTGTAAGTTCTATCCTATTCTTAGTTATTATGTCACGTGGTATTCTTATTGATAATTCTCCTTCATTTGGTTCACATATCTCTTGAATTGTGCAGAAGTCTTTTTATGCCTTCAGAAAGATTACATTTCTGAAGACAACTCCGGATAAAAGAGATCTTAAAATGTTTGTTATTTATGGGCTACTATCGGGACATGTTCCACTTCTGGTTAAAGAGGCGAAAGTAGCTAAGGGGGGGGGGGGGGGGGGATGGACAATGGGGAAATTTCTGGAGGGGCTGTGGACAGAGAGGCACTGATGAACACATGTGGTGGGACTACCTTAAAGTACAAACCTATTGGAGAACTATTTGGGCTCTAGAATATGATTGGACAAGAGAGGATTGGGGAGACAAACTGGCCTGCTTGTTGGATCTGATAACGGGGGTGTCCCCGGCAGAGGGGATTCCACAGGGGATTGCCAACCTATTGATTCTGGCAGCCAAACTGGGTATAGCCCGGAGTTGGAGGGATACTGCAGGTCCTTCTTTTTCACACTGGAAGTATGCAGTTGCAGAACTCCAGATATACCATAAAATCACCTTGGAATTGAAGGGCAAAGGGCACCAGTTTGATCAGTTATGGCAGTCTGTACAATGTGGCTGACTTCCTTTGGATAGGGCCTGCCCCACCTCCAGATAGCTCACCGATTTATAGTTTATAGCCTAACTTTTAAGGTCTATTCCCTACCTCCTCCATGGTGAGATGGAATTGGTGGTGGTATTCTTGGAGGCCCCTACTGATCTTCATTACCTTTTTTGATCTTCATTGTCCTTTATAGATTATTACCATACCCTATTGAGTGCTGTTGTCTTAGTATTGGGTTGAGAGGAAGGGGTGGGGTAGAGGGGTAATGTAATAATTCATCTGTGTTTGATATGCCGTGAAAACAACATATGACCACATAAACTTCCGGAAACTACTAAAAACTTAACTGTTCAAAAAGGCATAACTAAACAACCCAACTTAAATGCCTCAACTCTGCAACACAACAAAACCGAAACTCGATTGGACATAAATGACCTCTTCCTCCTTATGATTCCTAACTCTGACTGTCATGCACGAACTTTACCATAACTTCACTTTGTATTTGTTCATACTGTTATTGGCGATTGCCTCTACGGTACTATGTAAGCCACACTGAGCCTGCAAATAGGTGGGAAAATGTGGGGTACAAGTGTTATAAATAAATAAATAAAATATTGTTACAGTCATTGATGTAATTGTATGGTTCTTTGTACTAAATTAAAATCAACGTTTCAAAAAAAAAAAAATTATGTGTTGTGGTCTTTGGTTTTAGCTGCCTGGATTACTGTAGCTCTCTTTTCGCTGGTGTTCCTTTCCACTCCACCCTCAGATTGCAATTAGTGCAACACATGACAGTTAAGTTGATTTATGAATCCAAATGACGTGACCACGTCACTCCTTTACCATCAGCACAATACTGGCTATCTTTCTACAGCAGGAAACAGTTCAGAATCCTGTTGCTTACCTATATAAAACTTTCTACATTGGTCAACCAACTTATCTCTCTTCTCTGCCGATTCCTTATTCCCCCAACAGGCTACTATGGTTTTCTAATACAAACCTTCTGGTTGTTCCATCTCTGTCTGTCTTGATCATCTGCTTTTGATGTTTAGCACCTATGATTTAGAATCTTCCCACATCTCTTTGATTGGAATCATCTCTGGCTAGGTTCAAGTCTGCTTTGAAGACCTGGTTGTTTCTTAAGATTTTCTCTCCGTGCTTTCTCTTGAGATACTTATGTATTTCCACTATTCATAATGTATTGTAAGCCACATTGAGCCTGCAAAGAGGTGGGAAAATGTGGGATACAAATGCAATTAAATAAATAAATAAATAAATAAATAAATAAAATACTTGAATCTTTAAGGCCCCTGTTTGATGACTATCCTCCACATTTCTTTTATTTATTTATTTGTTGCATTTGTACCCACATTTTCCCACCTCTTTGCAGGCTCATCTCTGGCTAGGTTCAAGTCTGCTTTGAAGACCTGGTTGTTTCTTAAGATTTTCTCTCCGTGCTTTCTCTTGAGATAATTTCATCCTTAAGGCCCCTGTTTGATGACTCTCCTCCATCTTTCTTTTATTTATTTATTGCGTTTGTAACCCACATTTTCCCACCTCTTTGCAGGCTCAATGTGGCTTACATAGTACCGTGAGGTGTTAGCCACATCTGGTGATGAAACAAATACAGAGTGATGTTGTTACAGAACATTAGAGAATCAAGAGAAGAGTGATATATTGTTCATTGCAGGTTATGGCTTCGTTGTGTTGCTGAGTTCAGTTACTTAAGTTGGATCAGTAGGGTATGCCTTTTCGAACAGATCGGTCTTTAGTAATTTCCAGAAATTGAGATGATCCTGCGTTGTCTTTATGGCTTTCAGTAATGCGTTCCATAGTTGGGCGCTTATATAGGAGAAGCTGGATTCGTAAATTGATTTGTACTCAAGTCCCTTGCAGCTAGGGTAGTGAAGATTTAGGTATGTTAATGATGTTCTAATTGTGTTTCTGGTTGGCAGGTCTATGAGATCAGCCATATAACTCGGGGCATCGCCATAGATAATCTTGACTTTTACTTTGTACTTTGTTCCACAGGTATTTTATTGTTGTGCAACTGATCCTCCCATTCGATGCTGTCATGTCTTGTCCACTGTAGTTGTTGATCTTGGATGTGTATTGTCTATTTATCAGTTCTGAATTTATTGGGTACACCACCACTTTGAATGGCGATATAGCAAATGTCGAATGCATAGTAAATCCCAATCGGACTTGATCCATAGCAGACCCACGTTAGTGGAAACTCACTGCCAACATGCACACAGCAAGAGGAAACTCTCTTAACATTCAGTCAAAAGATCAAGGCAGATGTTTTTAGTCAAGTGTTTCCTATTTGATTATTGTATTTGTTTGAGTATGCAATTATTATATTGCGCATACTGAAATTGTTACCCCCACTGAAAAAATATATATTTTGGATTTGTGGGATAAAAAACTGTTGAAATAGGTAAACAAACACAAACACTAGACAGACAAAATATTGTTCAGGCACATACGAAAGACAGTCCCTGTTCCAAGGAACGACAATCTAGTCAAACAGACAGACAAGAGAAGAGGCATTAGGAAATATTAATTATTATAGGAAACATAGCTAACAATAACAAGGGATTCAGATTTAAAAACAGATTCGACAGGTGGGGTTTAATCAATGTTTTAATATTGTCAGACAGGGAGCAAAATGCACCAACTCATAAACTCTCTTCCAGGTGTTTGGAAAGCACAGAATTGGGAGTCAGTGAAAGAGAACCAAGGCACAGATAAGAAAAGTCAGCCCATTGAACAGGGTTTGCTAGGATCACTGTAAGGGAGATTATAGAGCCTATGTATGGTATCATGAACAAAAAAATGAATAATTATGATTGACATGCTCCTAAGAATGGGGTATGATTCCATCCCAATGGTCCAGCATCAGCTTCACGCAACTATTTTAAAAAACGATGAGTTCAGTCCTTGAGCATGGATTGGATTCCTCTCCTCAGTCAGGCAAGGTTGAAGAAGACACCGCAGGGACAGCATTCACAGCCAATGCTCAACATCATTACATTGGCTTCCACTAAGGGCCTAGTGGTTAGGGTGGTGGACTTTGGTCCTGGGGAACTGAGGAACTGAGTTTGATTCCCGGCACAGGCAGCTCCTTGTGACTCTGGGCAAGTCACTTAACCCTCCATTGCCTGCCACATTGAGCCTGCCATGAGTGGGAAAAAGTGAGGGGTACAAATGTAACAAAACCCCCCCCCCCCATAAAATCATCCATGGAGAAGCTCCATCATACATGCCAGACCTAATTGACTTACCGGCACGAAAGTCAAAGGTTCATCACGTACCTTCCTAAACCTCCACTACCCCAATTGTAGAGGACTCAAATACAAGTCATTACATAGTAACATAGTAGATGACGGCAGAAAAAGACCTGCATGGTCCATCCAGTCTGCCCAACAAGATAACTCATATTTGCTAGATTACACGCATCTACCTTCACATACCTCTGCACAAAAGCATGGAATAAACTACCGAATGCTATAAAAACAACACGTGACTTGACAGCCTTCAGGAAATTATTGAAAACGCACTTGTTCGAAGAGACTTACAATAAGAATCCTCCTTAATGACTGATTCATTCTACATCTAAACCAACCACTTATTGATCCCTCTGAATTGATTATATTAGTCATATTATCATTATTGGTCATTATATTTTACTGTTTTTTTTATTATGTGTTATGTAAATCATTCTACAAACCTATCTACCTTTTTTTCTTACACAGTAATATGTTAAATTACAACAAACCTCTTGTTGTAATCTTCACGGAGAGGGTGGTGAACGCTTGGAATGCCCTCCCGCGGGAGGTGGTGGAGATGAAAATGGTAACGGAATTCAAACATGCGTGGGACAGGCATAAAGGAATCCTATGCAGAAGGAATGGATCCACAGAAGCTTAGCTGAAATTGGGTGGCGGGGGGAAGAGGGGTTGGTGGTTGAGAGGCTAGGATGGGGGAGGGCAGACTTATACGGGGTCTGTGCCGGAGCCGGTGATGGGAGGCGGGACTGGTGGTTGGGAGGCGGGAAATACTGCTGCACAGACTTATACGGTCTGTGCCCTGGAAAAGACAGGTACAAATCAAGGTAAGGTATACACATATGAGTTTATCGTGGGCAGACTAGAAGGACCGTGCAGGTCTTTTTCTGCCGTCATCTACTATGTTACTATGTATTATTATACCTTTTGCAATATAATGTAAGCCACATTGAGCCTACAAATACAGTGGGGGAAATAAGTATTTGATCCCTTGCTGATTTTGTAAGTTTGCCCACTGACAAAGACATGAGCAGCCCATAATTGAAGGGTAGGTTATTGGTAACAGTGAGAGATAGCACATCACAAATTAAATCCGGAAAATCACATTGTGGAAAGTATATGAATTTATTTGCATTCTGCAGAGGGAAATAAGTATTTAATCCCTCTGGCAAACAAGACCTAATACTTGGTGGCAAAACCCTTGTTGGCAAGCACAGCGGTCAGACGTCTTCTGTAGTTGATGATGAGGTTTGCACACATGTCAGGAGGAATTTTGGTCCACTCCTCTTTGCAGATCATCTCTAAATCATTAAGAGTTCTGGGCTGTCGCTTGGCAACTCGCAGCTTCAGCTCCCTCCATAAGTTTTCAATGGGATTAAGGTCTGGTGACTGGCTAGGCCACTCCATGACCCTAATGTGCTTCTTCCTGAGCCACTCCTTTGTTGCCTTGGCTGTATGTTTTGGGTCATTGTCGTGCTGGAAGACCCAGCCACGACCCATTTTTAAGGCCCTGGCGGAGGGAAGGAGGTTGTCACTCAGAATTGTACGGTACATGGCCCCATCCATTCTCCCATTGATGCGGTGAAGTAGTCCTGTGCCCTTAGCAGAGAAACACCCCCAAAACATAACATTTCCACCTCCATGCTTGACAGTGGGGACGGTGTTCTTTGGGTCATAGGCAGCATTTCTCTTCCTCCAAACACGGCGAGTTGAGTTCATGCCAAAGAGCTCAATTTTTGTCTCATCTGACCACAGCACCTTCTCCCAATCACTCTCGGCATCATCCAGGTGTTCACTGGCAAACTTCAGACGGGCCGTCACATGTGCCTTCCGGAGCAGGGGGACCTTGCGGGCACTGCAGGATTGCAATCCGTTATGTCGTAATGTGTTACCAATGGTTTTCGTGGTGACAGTGGTCCCAGCTGCCTTGAGATCATTGACAAGTTCCCCCCTTGTAGTTGTAGGCTGATTTCTAACCTTCCTCATGATCAAGGATACCCCACGAGGTGAGATTTTGCGTGGAGCCCCAGATCTTTGTCGATTGACAGTCATTTTGTACTTCTTCCATTTTCTTACTATGGCACCAACAGTTGTCTCCTTCTCGCCCAGCGTCTTACTGATGGTTTTGTAGCCCATTCCAGCCTTGTGCAGGTGTATGATCTTGTCCCTGACATCCTTAGACAGCTCCTTGCTCTTGGCCATTTTGTAGAGGTTAGAGTCTGACTGATTCACTGAGTCTGTGGACAGGTGTCTTTCATACAGGTGACCATTGCCGACAGCTGTCTGTCATGCAGGTAACGAGTTGATTTGGAGCATCTACCTGGTCTGTAGGGGCCAGATCTCTTACTGGTTGGTGGGGGATCAAATACTTATTTCCCTCTGCAGAATGCAAATAAATTCATATACTTTCCACAATGTGATTTTCCGGATTTAATTTGTGATGTGCTATCTCTCACTGTTACCAATAACCTACCCTTCAATTATGGGCTGCTCATGTCTTTGTCAGTGGGCAAACTTACAAAATCAGCAAGGGATCAAATACTTATTTCCCCCACTGTAGGTGGGAAAATGTGGGGCACAGATGCAGCAAATAAATAAATCAGACTCAGGATCACAGTCTACGGCACTTGAATTGTCATTGGGCAGCTTAAAATTGGGAATGGTGGGTAGAATTTTAGGGTAGCTACAAATAAAGGCTCATGAAGCCCATAGTACTAGTAGAGGTTGGCTGGAATGGCCTAGAATCCCTAAAAGGTGAAGGCAAAACTTCCGGGATACCTATATAGTTTAATAGATAAGTGCAATCAAAACCTTAGCCTTATATATCATTATAAATAATTTGTTATAAATGTCAAATAAGTCCGTGTGAATCCAGTTCTAGCCCTATATCAAGAACTGGCTCAAACAGATTGGGAAGATTTCAGGTTAACCAACTGACTTGCTAATCAACTCTACGGCAGGGGAATATGTCTTACATGGATTTGCTTTAGAGCTCTGGTGACTCAGAATGATTTCTAATAAACAACTGAGCTCAGATGTGTCTTTGATGTTCCCGCGTTCTTGGTGTTCATTTTACTCACTTCTCTCTGAAGTACTCTAAGGACCCTGTTTGCTATGGCGCGTTAGCATTTTTAACGCACCTACAATTAGCATGCACGCTAACTGTGTAGGCGCCTATAGGGATATTATAGGCACGTACACTGTTAACGCACGTACATGGTTAACGTGTGTTAAAAACGCTAACACGCCTATAACGCGGCTTAGTAAACAGAGCCCTTTAGTTGTTGATGCACCTCCTAAGTACAAAATATTTCAGCTACACTTCGTTAAATTTGACTGTAATTCATGTATCCCATTCAGATCCAATTTTGTTTTCTAAAACAAAAGATATGACTTCTGAAACACCCAAAAGTTCTCTTTCCCAGTCTTCAAGGCCAGTGCAGTAGATTTCTCTCATTCAGCTACTCAGAATACTCCTGTTAGCCCTTTTTATAGGTGCCAGTTCTATCTTTGGGTACAAGACTGGCAGTAAATTGAGCGGAAAGACTGGAGCGGCTGTGGTTTAGTGGCAGTTTGAGATTCTGTCAGGAGAGCATTTGTTGCTTTGAGTGATGAGATAAATTACATTCACATATACAACCATTTTGCCTTCGAGCCATGGAATGATGTCCTCTGCTTTATATGGCACCATAGGTGGCAAATACTTCACAGATTAGTAAGTCATTGTCTGCAAGAGATTTTTCCATGGATGATAACATAACTAGGGCCCAGGTAAGGGATTCTGCCTATTTTGCATCTATGGGAAAAATGCGTAGCGCATCTATGGGGCCCTTAAGTGTAACATTGATCAGGCAGGATGTGGCCCTCCCGGGTGAGCTTCACATTAAAGTTCTTCTAAGCCCAGCATCATCCCAGTGATACAGGGTTTATAGTCCAGTAAATTCAGCTTAACAGGTCAAACTCAGTTTTATCAGCTTTGGCAGATTAACACTACCAAAACAGACCAGCGTTGTTAGAATACACATTATTGAAAGATAACAAAACCTAATACATTTTTGTATATGACAGAGGATCCTCTCTGCATAGATTTACTACTACTACTACTATTTATCATTTCTATAGTGCTACTTGATATAGGGCCCCATTTACCAAGCTGCAGCAAAAGGGGGCCGACACTGGGGTCGGTGCATGTTTTACAACGCACACTAAGACCCCCTTTCACCACAACTGGTAAAAGAGAAGGTCACACTTTCCTGCAGGAAATGGCTGGGCAGCAAGCAAAGCACTTGCCATGTGGCCATTTCAGGGGTGGGGGGAGCCCTTACTGCCACCCATTGAGGTGGCGGTAAGGGCTCCCACGCTAACCCGGCAGTAACTGGGCAGCGCGTGGCACTGCCTGATTACCGCCGGGTACAGTCCGGCGCTGCAAAAATAAATACAGTAAAACCTCGGTTTTCGTTGACTTCGGTTATCGTCGGTTTCGGGTTTCGTTGATTTTTTTTTTCAGTGAAAAATTTGTCTCGGATTTCGTTGGCGTGCCCACATGACCTCGCTGTTAATTTTGCGAAAACAAAGGGTGACCCAGGCATTCTCCTGCTCATTGTGGCGTTGTTTCTCCTTGTGTGAGCATCACCATGCACGTCTAACGCAACGCACGCAAGATAAAATCACATGTGCTCAAATCTCATTTTCCTTGTGAAGTGTTTCCCTTGCTAATAAGTTAACCCTTTCCCTTTAGCTCGATCATGGGACTATATTTATTCTCTATAAAATGTGTTTTTGGTATGTATTTTGGCTTGTCTAGAATGAATTAATTGGATTTACATTGATTCATATGGAAATAATTGCCTCGGTTTTCGTCTGTTTCGGTTTTCGTTGATTGTTTTCGGACGGATTATCATTGAAAACCGAGGTATCACTGTACATTTTTATAGCGCTGGAAATGATGGCACAGTAGGGGTGAGAAGTACCGCCGGGCTGCAGCGGTAGCTTGGCGGTACTTCCGTTATAGCAAGCAGTAAGCCTGCGTTTGGCTTACCGCTGCTTAGTAAAAGGAGCCCATAGTCAATACTATACATGTAAAAGCAGCGACAATCTTAGGTCGGCTAACACCCGGGGCGGCACGACACCTCCCCGGTGCAATGACCCCCCCCCCCCCCCCCCCCCCCCCGGTGCATATTTAGCCGCTGGGAGCAGCCGAGCAGCTCTCGGCTCCGCTGGCTCCCTCTGCCCCGGAACAGGAAGTAACCTGTTCCGGGGCAGAGGGAGCAGGGAGCCAGTAGTCAATACTATACATGTAAAAGCAGCGACAATCTTAGGTCGGCTAACACCCGGGGCGGCACGACACCTCCCCGGTGCAATGACACCCCCCCCCCGGTGCATTTTTAGCCGCTGGGAGCAGCCGAGCAGCTCTCGGCTCCGCTGGCTCCCTCTGCCCCGGAACATGAAGTAACCTGTTCCGGGGCAGAGGGAGCCAGCGGAGCCGACAGGCACGTGGCTGCTCTCTGCACCCCTCCAGCGGCATGCACCCGGGGCGGACTGCCCCCACCGCCCCACCCTTGGTACGCCGTTGTGTAAAAGACAGCCCCTGCTCGACAGAGTTTACAATCTATCCACATCCAGCTGCTAAATTACTTTGGCCAGTACATTCACTTTACCAAACCATCTCTTCTCTTAGTGCTTTTATTTCATGAGCACGCCAGGCTTCGTGTTTCATTGGTTTCGTATTGTTGCTTTCTGTTCCTCAGCTGCAAAAGTCTTCTTTCTATGATCCCTTACATCATGAAAACAGGAGGATCCGTCATTGCTAGGAAATGTATCAAAATATTTATTTCATTTAAAAAGAAATCTTCACTGCTTGTTCCCCCTCTCTGTGCCTGCTGCCCCCAAACCATCTGGTGTCACACTATTGTGTAGCATCTCGTTATTTCAGACCTGAAATTAGACTTGCAATGTGTTCCAGTTCTGTGCTTTACAGAGACCTTAATCATGAAGAATTCTTCCAATAGCGACAGAGAGAATGACGAAAAGGTCTTAAGAGGATTGTTTAGGCTTAGGGGGTGCAGATTTGGAGAAACTGGCCACATAGATGTAAAAGTCAGTAGGTTTTCCTACTGCCCAAGATTTGCACCTTCTTCCCCTACAACTGCGTTTTCCTTTAAAAATAGCATGCTCGGATTTTAGTATATATAATCTATGCGTGTTTATTTCCCTCCCCTCAATATAAACATGCCCCTGAGAACACCAGCCCCAGCTGGAAAAGCATGTTTGATAATCTCTGTGCATGCTTTTACCAAAGTAAGGGCTAGGCAATTTTCAGTCAGTTTAGCCAAGTAAATATGCATTTGAAAATGGCCAATGTCATGGTCAAGATGCAAAAGAGAGAGCAGGGAGTTAAACATCATATCCTTAAAATTTTCATTATCAGAGTAAAGAGATGTGAACTTAACTGACATTTTGGAAAATTCAGAAATTACAGATAGAGATATTATTAGTGACTTTTGCCTTTGATTTAGATAGGAACAATGTTTTGAAATTGTATTTCCGACACATGGCTGATAGTTTTTTTGGGTTCAAAGATGAATATATTTCCTGACATATCAAGTGTGATAAGGAAGAGGCTATCCTACCCTGGTTAGGCCCCTAGAGGGCGCTGTTCCCCTAAAATGTCCAGGGAGAAGGGCTGGGTGAGTCAGTAAGGGGATGTATAGAAGGAGGTCACTAGGACCGAGGAGAGTCCTGGAGATAGAAACAGGTGCAGCAGGTTATGGGCTGGGTCCTGTTTGGCCATTAAGCACTTAATACCCCACCGGAGTTGTGAGGGGGAGGAGAGCTGGCAGCTGAAGAAGAGAGCTGGTAACTGAAGCAGGAGGATCCCCAAGAGAAGTACTGGCTGAGCCCTTTGGACTGGTGGTGAACTGTGTGTAAAGCAAGGAAGCTGGCTGGGGGTAAGAAGGCCCTAGGGTGCCAGGTATAAGAACTGTGTGTTACAAGGACGGACTGGGTGTCCGGGTTACAAGGAAGGACTGGGTGTCCAGGTGCTTAAGCTGGAAGATTGAACTGAGTAGGAAGAAATGCTTAAGCTGGAAGATTGAACTGAGTAGGAAGAAAGGTTTAAGTTGGAAGAACTGTTTAAGCTGGAAGAAGTGTGCCCCAGGGGCTGGAATAAAGATGTGCATGAAAATATCCTGTTGGTGAGACCTGACTATGTTTGCCTTTTGAGAAGCAGGTCACTCTGAGCAGAAAGGGGTAGTAGACCAATTTGCATAAAATCTGCATACTGAGAACCAGCTCACCCTGAGTGAAGAGGGACCTGGGGTCCTGAGGTGGGAGCTTCATCTTCACAATAGCCTCATCATTTTCACACAAGGGAACCGCAGACTAGGAGGCGTGAATTCTTGGCTTTTAAGCCAGGAATCATTGCCCTAGGTGGGACCTTCCTAGTGTGATTCCCTTGGAAGTGTCCATCTTTGGACATTTCGCTCAAATCATCCAGAATTTGAATAGCAAATATAGCCATTTTTAAAAAAGCAAAATGTCTTTTTTTTTTTTTTTTTTTCAAAAATACCATTTGAAACAAGGTTTTATGCTGTATGCGTTTATCTTTTTAGGCCATTTTCAGAAAAAAAATGCAGTTGAAAACATAGTTCCCCAGACATCCAGGGACAGCAACGGGGCACCCTAGGGGGCACTACAGTGGAATTCATATAAATGCTCCCAGGTACACATCTCACCACTGCTCCTTATCTTGTCTGATGAGCCCTCCAAAACCCACCCAAAACCCACTGCTCCCAACTGTACACCAATACAATAGCCCTTATGGATGAAGGGGGCACCTATATGTAAGTAAAGTATGGTTTTGGTAGGTTTGGGAGGGCTCATGGTTTCCATCACAAGTGTAACAGGTAGGGGAGGTACAACCTGATTAGAATGCACTGTACCAACCACTAGACTACTCCAGGGACCTCTACTGGACCTGGCTATAATATCTGAGGCTGTCATAGAGGTTGGTAAGTAATATATTTAATCACATTTTTGGGGGAGGGGGTGGGAAGGGGTCAGTGACCACTGAAGGAGTAAGGGGGGGGGGGGTCATTCCTGATTCCCTCCAGTAGCCATCTGGTCATTTAGGGCACCTTTTTGTGACTTATTCATTCCGAAAACAGGTCTAGGCAATGAAGTTTTTGCCCTAGTCGTTTTCATTTTGTTCCATTATGGATGTAAAATGTCCAAGTGTTAGGAACATCCTAACATGTCATCCCACCTCCAAAACACCCTCAACATGCCCCTTTGTGATTTGGACGCACTGCGGATGAATTACATAGATGTGAAGGGCCGGGGAAACCCATATTATCAAAACAAGTGTAAGATGGGCGTCCATCTTTCGTTTCGATAATACGGTCGTGGACGCCCAAATCTCAACATTTAGGTCGACCTTAGAGATGGTCGTCCTTAGAGATGGTCGTCCCCGGTTTTTGGCGATAATGGAAACCGAGGACGCCCATCTCAGAAACAACCAAATCCAAGCCATTTGTTTGTGGGAGGTGCCAGCATTCATAGTGCACTGGTCCCTCTGACATGCCAGGACACCAACCGGGCAGTGGACTTCATAAATTGCTCCCAGGAACATAGCTCCCTTACCTTGTGTGCTGAGACTCCCAACCCCCCCCCCCCCCCCCACGAAAAAACCCACTCTCCACAACTTTACACCACTACCATAGCCCTAAGGGGTAAAGGGGGGCACCTACATGTGGGTACAGTGGGTTTTGAAGGGCTCACAGTTACCGCCACAAGTGTAACAGGTGGGGGGGGGGGGGGGGCTGGGTCCACCTACCTGAAATGCACTGCACCCACTAAAGCTGCTCCATGGACCTGTATACTGCTGTCCTGGAGCTGGGTATGACATTTGAGGCTAGCAAAAAAAAAAGTTTTTTTTTTTAGGGTGGGAGGGGGTTGGTGACCACTGGGGGAGTAAGGGGAGGTCATCCCTGATTTCCTCCGGTGGTCATCTGGTCAGTTCAGGCACCATTTTGAGGCTTGGTCGCAAGACAAAATGGACCAAGTAAAGTTGGCCAAGTGCTCGTCAGGGATGCCCTTCTTTTTTCCATTATCGGCTGAGGACACCCATTTCTTAAGCATGCCCCAGTCCCGCCTTCGCTATGCTGCCGATACGCCCCCGTGAACTTTGGTCGTCCCTGCAACGGAAAGCAGTTGGGGGGGGGGCGCCCAAAATCGGCTTTCGATTATGCCGATTTGGGTGACCCTGAGAGAAGGACGCCCATCTCCCAATTTGTGTTGGAAGATGGGCTCCCTTCTCTTTCGAAAGTAAGCCTGATAGTATACTACTTACAATGTCAACACAGTATGTAATAGAACATTTTAATTGACAGTGTAGAACATAAACAAAGATGAAACATATAGATAGAGTAAGAATGGATTAAATTTCATTTCCTTTCTGAATCAGGCTGTTTTTGACAAGGAAACTCTACAGGGTTGTATTTATATTGAGAAGCTATATTTTTCTGTAATATGTAAGAAGTCTAGCAGCACTGGGGTTAGAAAATTTCCAAGATAGAATTACCAGCCTTTGCACACCACTGCATTGGGGAAATCTCATTGCAAATGTAGGTCACAAAAGACTTTTCTCAAACTGATGACTTTCAAAGGTGAAACATGATTGCAAGAAGTATGAAATTACACAGGAGCTGCACTAATATAAAATGTAATTCTGGTATTGCTTGTTAGTATACCAATAATTGTGCATAACAGCCATTTCCAAGCTGATCAGGTCTGGTTTTACCCTATTGGGGTTTCTTTGGCATCTTAGAAACGTGTTTTGTATCATCAAACATAGAGGGTGCATTACCTCAAAGTCCATTCACAATGAGGGGCATAATCGAACGGGGCGCCCAAGTTTTCCTGAGGGTGTCGTCGCAGGACGTCCCACGAAGGGGCGGGGAAGCCTGTATTATCAAAACAAGATGGGCGGCCATCTTTCGTTTCGATAATACGGTCGTGGATGCCCAAATCTCAATATTTAGGTCGACCTTAGAGATGGTCGTCCCTGATTTTCGGCGATAATGGAAACCGAGGACGCCCATCTCAAAAACGACCAAATCCAACTCATTTGGTCATGGGAGGAGCCAGCATTCGTAGTGCACTGGTCCCCCTGACATGCCAGGACACCAACCGGGCACCCTAGGGGGCACTGCAGTGGACTAACTGATGCACTAACTGAATGGAAAAAGCCCTTCCCTTACCGATCCCTTAGCGATTTGGAAAGGAACAGGCATGCATGAAGGAAATCGCATGCAAATGAGCTGCTCGCTGTTAGGTCATTTGCACATGATTTCCTTCCTAAGGAGGGGAAGCCAGTGCAGAGCAGCCAAGTGTTATGTGTGGCTGCTCTGTGCATGCCAAAGACGGCTTCATACACGCAGACAAGCTGCGTGTATAATAGCTGTCTACAACCTGAAATAAATTGCCGTCTACAACCTTAAACACAAGTCCAGGTGCTCATCAGGGATATCTTTTTTTTTTTTTTGAGTAGGGGTGAAGGACGTCCAAGTGTTAGGCGCCTTTGCTATGCGTCCGTCCCTGTGACGGGCAGTTGAGGACGTCCAAAATGTGAATTTCTATGAGAATAGAAATGCCTTTGCTATGCCACTGACACCCACTTTATTTATTTATTTATTTATTTATTTATTTATTTATTTGGATTTTGGATCACAAGTAGCAGCAGTGGGATTTGAACTGGCCACCTCTGGATTGCAAGACCAGTGTTTTAACCACTAGGTCACTTCTCCATTCTGCTCCCTTGGAATTTGGCCATCTCTGTGGGGGGGGGGGGGGGACAGTTCAGGACATCCAAAATGTTTGAAAGAAGGACATCCACGCCTTCACTATGCCTCCGCTGACACACACACACCTCCCCCCCAAAGGGACCTGCATACTGCTGTGATGGACCTGAGCATGATATTTGAGGCTGCCAAAAAACGTTTTCAGGGTGGGAGGGGGTTAGTCACTACTGGGGGAGTAAGGGGAGGTCATTCCCAATTCCCTCCGGTGGTCATCTGATCAGTTTGGGCACCTTTTTGAGGCTTGGTCGTAAGAAAAAAATGGACCAAGTAAAGTCGGCCAAGTGCTCCTCAGGGACGCCCTTCTTTTTTCCATTTTGGAAGCACATCACAATTAGAATTACCACCCAGGGCACGCAGTAGCTGGGTAGTTGTTCCAATTTGACGTGCGTTGTACGCGCATAGCCACCTACACGTCTTAGTAAAAGGGCCCCTAACTCTCAGGTTTCCTCTTAGACTGGAAGCTTTGTAGTACAGGGGCCATAGTCTAAATGAAAGACTTGGAGGAGCATTTTCAAAAGAAACATCCAAGTTGTGATTTGGACGTCTTTGCAAAATGTCTAAATCCATGGGTGGGGCAAACCGTAGTTTCGATAAAGATGGACGTCCATCTTTTGTTTCTAAAATACCGTCAGAGACATCCAGATCCTTAAATTTGGACGTCCCTAGACATGGACGTTTCTGACTTTTGGCGATTTTCAAAACCAAAGACGTCCATGTCAAAAACGTCCAAATGCAAGCCATTTGGAGGTGGGAGGGGCCAGCATTTGTAGTGCACTGGTCCCCCTAACATGCCAGGACACCAACCGGGCACTCTAGGGGGCACTGCAGTGGACTTCATAAAATGCTCCCAGGAACATACTGTAGCTCCCTTATGTTGTGTGCTGAGCCCCCAATCCCCCCCCCCCAAAACCCACTACCCACAATTGTACACCACTACCATAGCCCTTACGGGTAAAGGGAGGCACCTATGTAAGGGTACAGTGGGTTTGTGGTGGGTTTTGGAGAGTTCGCTGTTTCCTTCACAAATGTAACAGGTAGGGGGAGGAGTATGGGCCTGGGTCCACCTGTCAGAAGTGCACTGCAGTACCCACTAAAACTGTTCCTGAGACCTGCATACGCTGTCATGGACTTGAGTATGGCATCTGAGGCTGGCACGAAATATTTTTAAAGATGTTTTTTGAAGGTGGGAGGGGGTTAGTGACCACTGGGGAGTAACGGGAGGTCGTCCCGATTCTCTCCGGTGGTCATCTGGTCATTTCTGGCACCTTTTTGTGCCTTATTCGTAATAAAAATAAGTCCAGGTGAAAACGTCCAAGTGTTCGTCAGGGACGTCCTTGCTTTTTTCGATTATGGGTCAAAGACATCCAAGTGTTAGGCATGCCCAAGTCCCGCCTTTGCTACGCCTCCGACACGCCCCCTTGAAATTTGGACGTCCTTGGGACAGACTGCAGTTGGAGACGTCCAAAATTGGGTTTCAATTATACCGATTTGGACGTCTCTGGGAGAAGGACATCCATCTTCCGATTTATGTCAAAAGATTGACGTCCTTCTCTTTCGAAAATGAGCCCATTGGTCAAATTACCGTTGAAAAATAAGAAAATTGGAGAGAGAAACTCTCTCACCCTTTGCCATCCCAGTTGCCAGGGACTCACATATAAGTAGGTGTGTTCTGCAGGATTTTTGTACCAGGGAACCAGATGGAGGAACTCACTACCCAAAGACCTAAGATGCATGAACTATGACTTAGGGTTCCCCAAACATCTAAAAGCTTTTCTCTTCAGGAAAGTTTACTCTGAAAACAGTAGTTGAGGCTAAATGTTGTTAACCCTGTCCCACTTTATTCAAATATCTGGAAGTAACAGATTTTTCTTTCTTAATCTTGTAAGCCACATTGAACCAAAGCAATTTGGAAAATTGTGAGAGAGAAAGAAAAGAAAAATGTGCACAGACAGGGTGTTTTTTTTATTTAAACATCAATGATACCACATATCCAAATATTAGGAATGCCCTAAGCCTGCCCTAATCCCACCCCGACCTGTCCCCTTGTGATTTGGACATCCTGCAGACGAATTGCATAGATAGGTTTCGAAAATACCCATTTGGACGTTTTGAGAAGAAATATGTCCAAATGCTGCTTTATGACACTTTTTGGATGTTTTACCTCTTTTGAAATAAAAGCCCCAAAGTATCCAGTATCTACTACTACTACTACTTAACATTTCTAAAGTGCTACTAGGGTTACGCAGCGCTGTACAATTTAACATGGAAAGACAGTCCCTGCTCGAAGAGCTTACAATCTAGAAGACAAATGTACAGATAATCCACCACACTCCTCCACATAAGACACGAGGGCGCCCCCCTCAGTTTAAACCCCTACCTCTGACCTCTCTGGGTCCCACTATGGTTTTCCCTGGTGTATGATGGGGGCAGAAGCAATTTGTTTACTTGTGGATTGTTTTTAATGGCCCGTGATGATGTTAAGTGGTTCTGTGATTGATAATATCAGACCACTTGTTCTCAGGTCTTTTTTCCATATTGATTTGGCTTTGGTCAGTGGGTGTACTTAACTGGATGATTTTTAGGGACAGAAGGTTTTTTTTAAATATATATTTTGATTGCCCCTCCTTCTTTAAGTAGGATTGGTTGTGTGGCAGAAGCAATCCCCAACAGTCAACTGACCCCTACAGGTCGTTTTGCAGTATTACTGATAAGGTCAATCCATGGAGTTTTGTCACAATTTGGGTTTCTGCCAGATACTTATGGAATGTTGCCATGATTTGGGTTTCTGCCAGGTACTTGTGACCTGGCTTGGCCACTGTTTGGAAAACAGGATAGATAGACCATTGGTCTGACCCAGTATGGCTACTCTTAAGCTCTTGTGTTTTAGCCACAGTCTCATGGTACAGGGATCAAGTTGGGAAAAAACAGGGCGGAGAGATGTTCCTAAGAACGAGCAGAAGTCAAATATTACCAAACTGGCCATACTTAAAGGATACACTGGTTGTGAGAATGGCAATTTGTGTGTTATAACGTTCGGGATAGCACTTCTTACACTATGGTACTGTTTTATATCCATTTTCCTTCAAGCTTTCTACTCGCCCGGCCTTTAGTTTCGTGCTTCTTTTTTCTAGTTTTTTAGAAGTTGTGCATTACTTCATTAGCTTTTCATGCACTATCAATGGTGGGTTATTATTGTTTGTTTTATTTATTTATTTGTTACATTTGTATCCCACATTTTCCCACCTATTTGCAGGCTTAATGTGGTTTACATTGTACCGTGAAGGCGTTTGCCAACTCCGGTAGAGAAACAAATACAAAGTGAAGTTATAGTCGAATAAGGTTCATATGTTACAGACACATTGGGAATCATAGAGGAGAGTTATATAGTGTTCATTACGAGCTTTAGTTACATTGTGTTGCAGGGTTCAGACACTTAAGTTGGGTCAGGAGGGTATGCCTTATTGAACAGGTTGGTCTTTAGTGATTTCCGGAAGTTGAAGTAGTCATACGTTGTTTTCACAGCTTTTGGTAATGCATTCCACAGTTGTGTACATATGTAGGAGAAGCTGGATGTATAAGTTGATTTGTATTTGAGTCCGTTACAGCTTGGGTAGTGGAGATTTTAAGTATGTATGTGTTGATACGACTGTATTTCTGGTTGGTAGATCTATGAGGTTGGTCATGTATCCTGGGGTTTCGCCATAAATAATTTTATGGACCAGGGTGCAGATCTTGAAAGCAGTACGTTCTTTGATTGGGAGCCAGTACAATTTTTCTCGGAGGGGTTTGGCGCTTTCAAATTGTGTTTTTCCAAACATGAGTCTGGCTGCTGTGTTTTGAGCGGTCTGAAGTTTTTTTTATGAGCTGCTCTTTGCATCCCGCATAGATTCCATTGCAGTAGTCTAAATGGCTTAGTACCATTGATTGTATCAGGTTGCAGAAAGTTTCCCTCGGGAAGAATTTTTTCACGTGTTTGAGTTTCCACATTGAGTGGAACATTTTCTTGGTTGTAGAGTTCAGTTGGCTCTCGAGTGTAAGGTTAGCATCGATTGTGATCCCGAGGATTATCTTTTTGATTAATCACCAATTGCTCGTTTTTTGAACGGCATTGGCGGCACCATTACATTCAATATCCTCAGAAGCATACTTCACTCATTTTAATATACCATTGCTGCATATTTTCACATTTATAGACTCATCTGTTTATTTGTACATTCTTATATAGAGTCTAGTTTCACTGGCAATCCTTTCCGTCAACATACAAATAGCTGCGCTCACAACTAGTCTGGCCAATTTGGTACATGACATTTCGCATGATTACATCACTCTTTTGCAGTTTTTAATCAACATGTCTATTATTTTCTTGACAAACTAACTCTTACAAGCACATCATGTCAGTTTCCTCTTACGTACTGGCCATCCACATGTAACCAACGTGCTTGCAGATTACACTCAATCACAATTTATCATTTGTCATCCACACAGTCATTTTTACGCACATTTCTATCTGATGTATAACACCAAGTACAGGTCACAAGGCGTTTCATTTTCCACACATTTTTTTCTAAGTTTTACATACATCTGTTTTTATTTAGGATTACACTATTTGATTCGTCCCTGATGAGGCTTTCTCCTAGTTAACGTGGAGGGGCTTAATCGAACGGGGACAGCCATCTCTAAGGCTGGCCCCTTAAAGCGGCATACACAACCGCATTATCGAAACAAGATGGCTGGCCATCTTTCGTTTCGATAATGCAGTCGGGACCGGTCAAATCTCAACATTTGGACCGGCCTTAGAGATTGCCGGCGTTAGAGATGGCCGCCATTGTTTTTTGCCGATAATGGAAACTAATGGCGGCCATCTCAAACCCGGCCAAATCCAAGCCCTTTGGTCGTGGGAGGAGCCAGGATGTATAGTGCAGTGGTCCCCCTCACATGACAGGACACCAACCGGGTACCCAAGGGGGCACTGCAGTGGACTTCACAAATTGATCCCAGGTGCATAGCTCCCTTACCTTGTGTGCTGAGCCCCCCCAAAACCCCCAAACCCACTACCTACAACTGTATAACACTACCATAGCCCTTAAAGGGTAACGGGGAGCACCTAGATGTGGGTACAGTGGGTTTGTGGTGGATTTTGGAGGGCTCCCATTTACCACCACAAGTGTAACAGGTAGGAGGGGTGGGCCTGGGTCCGCCTGCCTGAAGTGCACTGCAGTACCCACTAAAAACTGCTCCAGGGACCTGCATAGTGCTGTGATGGAGCTGGGTATGACATTTGAGGCTGGCATAGAGGCTGGCTCAAAAATGTTTAAAATTGTTTTTTTTTTGGTGGGAGGGGGTTGGTGACCACTGGGGCAGTAAGGGGAGGTGATCCCCGATGCCCTCCGGTGGTCATCTGCTCAGTTGGGGCACTTTTTTGAGGCTTGGTCCTAAAAATAAATGGACCAAGTAAAGCCGGCCAAGTGCTTGTCAGAGCCGGCCTTCTTTTTTCCATTATCAGCCGAAGCTGGCCATCTCGTAACCACGCCCCCGTCCCACCTTCGGTACCCTGCCGACACGCGCCCTTGCACATTGGCCGGCCCTGCGATGGAAAGCAGTTGAAGCCGGCCAAAATCGGCTTTCGATTATACCGATTTGGCCGGGTTTAGGAGAAGGCCGGCCATCTCCCGATTTGTGTCGGAAGATGGCCGACCTTCTCCTTCGAAAATAAGCAGGATAGTCACATATTTTAAGGTATTTCATTATGGTCTGTTTTTGTACCCTCTTCCAATATCACGTTTCAGTCCCTCCTATGTACGTTTCTCACTCGACGCCTCTTTAGCCCACACGTAGCGTACTGTACACTCTTCATACACCTTGTTACCTCTCCTCCTCCTTTCCTCACACGTACTTTCTCCTGCTGTCATGTCTTATCATCATAGTAAATTTAATAATATTCTCTGTACTGTTGTCACATTATGATTACTCATTTATTGCTGGCATAACTCTCTTTGCACCATTTTATAATATATATTTTTATATGTATATGAGTATAATAATTTTGTATATATTGTCATGACTCTCGGGGCTTGATAATAAGAAGCCCCAATATCATGGAGCATAACCCTGGCGCAGCAATCACCTGAAGTCTCTATTATTTTATAAAGTCTCTTTTATTGAATAAATCACAGATAATTTACTCACAGATAGATGTTCAGGATACAGAGACTTCTTAATCTGGAGGCTGTGGGAGGTGGAGATCTGAAGAGAGGTAGTTGTATTGCAGGGGGAGGGGAAAGTAGTTGAACAGGTAGAAATAGTCCAAAGCTGGGTGACTGCAATGTGCGATATCTCATTTGGAAGAAGATATTTACAGGGTAAAAAATCCAGGTTCGCTACAGGGAGTGCGAGGGCTTAGACGTTACAGGGATTTTCAGCAGGACAGAGCTGTCTGGAGCGAGATGGTGTTGGCTCCATGTCCCTGGCTGTAATGGAGGAAGAAGCCCCTCGTGGCTGAAAGGACAAAGAAGTGTTGGGGCTTCACACAGGGAGGAGCAGATAGAGACCAATGGGGACAGAGCCTGCTATCGGATAGCAAGGGGTAGTCCTAGAGATAGGAGGGAAAGGTCATACCTGGCTGACCTCTGTGGACAGAATAGTAAGACTGAGCAGGAAGACAAAAGAGCCAAGCTTGGCAGAGAGAGAGGGAGAGAGAGAAGGTCTGAGCAGCCTCACAACCAGTGATAGCAGTTCTTACACAGCCAAACAAGTGTGGTTGCACTGCCTGTGAACTACATTACCCACAGTGCATTGCTCATGTATTTTTCCAGTGGGGAAACTGCAGCAATGATAGTCCTTGGGACTGAGAATAACAGTAAAGGCATTACACACATTTTAGGATCACGTTATAAACTAGTGCGAGGCTGTCGGAGGACAGAACATATATGTCTATGTATTTATGTTTATTTTTATATATTTGCAATATAGATGTGACCTCTGAAGAAGGCACACAGCCGAAACACGGACCGTGTCAGGTCCAGGTGATTTATGTGACACTATAAGGAGAATAAACCTTTTGGAAGATATTTGACTTCTGCTCGTTCTTAGGAACATCCCTCCACCCTGTTTCTTGCCTGTTTGATTGCTGTAGAAGGACTTTCCCGCCCTTTTCCCCTTGACAAGGATCAAGTTGCCAAATAAGGGTAAGGTTACTGGTAGGAGTCAGCTGGTGCCATTTCTAACCAAGTGCCAGAAGAGGCAGAAGCAACTGGGGATCATTTCTGCTCCCATTAGGCATTGGGGGACCCCAGTAGGACTTAAGGGAGGATCAAGGAATGAGCATCTTCATTGGAGATGCTTTATGTCATGTGTGGGGTGGTACGGGGGGGGGGGGGGGGGGTTGGGATGCCTTATGCTTTGGGTGTGGAGTTTGAGGGCCTGATGTCTTATGCAGGGGGAGGGTGTGGAGGATGGACGGAATACTCGATGTTGCTGTTGGCAGGTTCAAGGAAGGTAGTTCTGTCAGCCTCTGCACCTTCCCCTTCAAGCTGGCACTTTTAAGTGTTTTGGGTCAGATGTGAAAGCTAGCATGGAATTTTTTCAGGTCTGCTCTTGCATTCCCCTTGTAAAATGGCAAATACAGTGTAGATGATCAGCCCACACAATCCATGCCCACACCACACCCCTTGGAGTGGAGGAGTAGCCTAGTGGTTAGTGTAGCAAACCTTGCTCCTGGGGAACTGGGTTCGAATCCCACTGCAGCTCCTTGTGACTCTGGGCAAGTCACTTAACCTTCCATTGCCCCAAGTACAAATAAGTACCTGATTATACTATGTAAACTGCTTTGAATGTAGTTGCAAACACCACAGAAAGGTCCATTTCCCTTTCCCTCTTTGAGATTCTACACAGAATGTTGCTAGTGGAGGAGTAGCTTAATGGTCAGTGTTCCTGGGGAACTGGGTTTGATTCCCACTGCAGCTCCTTCTGACTCTGGGCAAGCTACTTGACCCTATGGAGTAGCCTAGTGGTTAGTGCAGTGAACTTTGATCCTGGGGAACTGAGTTCAATTCCCACTGCAGCTCCTTGTGACTGTGGGCAAGTCACTTAACCCTCCATTGCCCCTTGTACAAAATAAGTACCTGAATATATGTAAACCACTTTGAATGTAGTTGCAAAAACCTCAGAAAGGTGGTATATCAAGTCCCATTTCCCTTTCCCTATGTGTCTTTATAAATTACCACCACAGATCTTGTAGAAATCCTGCCTACACTGAGGGTGCTCAGGGGAGGAGTTTGGACATTTCAGGATTTCCATAGGCATTTTATAAAATATACACATGTTCTTTATGGGCTAACATTTGTGTCTGCTCCCGAGCTCAAGTGTTAGCCCATAAAAACGTGTGTATATTTTATAAAATGCAGATGGAAATCCTGAATCTCCCAAACTCTTCCCCTGAGCTCGCTTATGCTGCAAATACACGCCTGCTGGCACCACACTTAATTTTATGCATGACCTAACATTATAACAGGCCTTTTAAACATGTAAATCAGTGTTTTAGGAGCGAAAAAGGTTTATGATGGTCTCCTAGGAGCATAGATGACCATGTCATTCTGATGTGTGTGTATTTATGTATGCATGTATTCCTTTGTCTTTGTGGACATATTTTTGCATGTATCTGCTCTCTCTCTCTCTCGCTACTTGACTATATGTTTGCAAGAGAAAATGAAGCTCAAATAAAATAAGGCTGACCTGAAATTTCTGCACCATGAAACCCACCATGAATTTTTCAGTCAAGAAATTAAACTTGACCTGAAGGTGCTGTTGTCAATTAAAATGTTTTTCTCTATTCACTTGAGTCAATTTAAATATACCAGAGGGCAGTCTTGTGTTGCTATTCTGAGGTACACAGCTGTTAAAAACAGATTCAGTAAATATAGCCCTTAATAATCCTTGTGCATTTAAAAAATTTTTTTAGATATTAATGGACATTTTTATCCGGCATATAGTAATTATCTTCAGTATTGCTTCCTCGGTCTCCAAGCTCTCATTCCTCTCGATGTCTTACATAAAGATGCAGTGTATAACAGCATTGAGAATCAGCCTACACCAGCATTGCTCACCGAAATTTGTAATGCAGACACTGGATAGTCTAAAAACACAGGGAAGGACAGATTAGAGAATGTCACAGGGACTAAGCTTGTCCCTGTCCCTGCAGGCTCTGTCCCCATCCCCACCCTGTCCTCAGGGTTTCTGTTCCCATTCCCCTCCCCGCCTCCATCTGTACATCTCAAACACTTATGATTTTATAGTTAAATCTTTTCATTAAATATAAAAAGGAAAATATTCTGTACAACTGTTTATAAATCACAAATAAAAAATAACGAGCAAATGAAATAACTCCCCCCACCCACCCTCTATCCTTCTAAACCCAAAAATATCTGACGTCTACTGCCCCAAGGAACGCTAATCCACCCTGTTAAAATGTCCAGGGGGACAAAATACAACCTGCTCTGTATGTCCTTGCGGGGAAGAAACACGCCCTATGAAGCACTGTTACAATTTTTTAATTTGTGGATAAATAATAAGTCATCAATAATCTCAGGATTCAGTCTAGCTCTCCTGTCTTCCACAGTCCTTCCCGGAATAGAAAATGTCCTCTCAGAAGACATGCTGGAAGTAGAAATGCACAGGATCCCCCATGCAAGTTTTTCCAGTTATGGTCAACACTTTTGCATGCTTTTCCAAAAAAATCAAAACATCGTCGTCTGCATCACTCGAACATAAATAACTGTCCATTTCATTAACGATAGCTGTTAAAGGAGGCATTGTTCCATAAAAATCACTCATAAAATTGCTAACATCCATTTTCATTCTTTTGGAGGGGGGCTCTTTCACAGATGTGACACTTTCAGGGAATGTGGATTGTGTTGGATCCTGAGTTGTTGATGTTGACGGACTCGTGCCTTCCATTTCGATTTGCCTGTGTTTTTACATCATCTGGGAAGATAATTGGATTGTCTTTCTAACATGGGTGTAGAAGAGAACCAACACTGTGTACTGGATGAACAGGAAAACAAGGGTCTAAGTGCTTTACTCATACTACCCCTCTCCTCAAGTCGCTTCACTGGCTCCCTATCCGTTTTCGCATCCTGTTCAAACTTCTTCTTCTAACCTATAAATGTACTCACTCTGCTGCTCCCCAGTATCTCTCCACACTCGTCCTTCCCTACACCCCTTCCCGTGCACTCCGCTCCATGGATAAATCCTTCTTATCTGTTCTCTTCTCCACTACTGCCAACTCCAGACTTCATGCCTTCTGTCTCGCTGCACCCTACGCCTGGAATAAACTTCCCGAGCCCCTACGTCTTGCCCCATCCTTGGCCACCTTTAAATCTAGACTGAAAGCCCACCTCTTTAACATTGCTTTTGACTCGTAACCACTTGTAACCACTCGCCTCCACCTACCCTCCTCTCTTCCTTCCCGTTCACATTAATTGATTTGATTTGCTTACTTTATTTATTTTTTGTCTATTAGATTGTAAGCTCTTTGAGCAGGGACTGTCTTTCTTCTATGTTTGTGCAGCGCTGCATACGCCTTGTAGCGCTATAGAAATGCTAAATAGTAGTAGTAGTGGAAATGCTCCTGGATGCCAGAAACAATGGATGAATCTGTTGCAGTAACAGTAAAATGCTTGAGCAACTGGGCACATGATGGAAGGACATTGCAGATGGTAGGAGTCTGATTAGCAAACAAGACCCTTGTTGCCACATCAAAGGCAGACAAGACACAAATGGTGTCATTTAAAGTGCTTCACTGAATTCAGTTGCCAGTTGTCTAAAGCGAATGCTACATACCTGTAGAAGGTATTCTCCGAGGACAGCAGGCTGATTGTTCTCACTGATGGGTGACGTCCACGGCAGCCCCTCCAATCGGAAACTTCACTAGCAAAGTCCTTTGCTAGCCCTCGCGCGCCCGCGCGCACCGCGCATGCGCGGCCGTCTTCCCGCCCGAAACCGGCTCGAGCCGGCCAGTCCAGTATGTAGCAAGACAATACACTTCAAGGGAAGACACAACTCCAAAGGGGAGGCGGGCGGGTTTGTGAGAACAATCAGCCTGCTGTCCTCGGAGAATACCTTCTACAGGTATGTAGCATTCGCTTTCTCCGAGGACAAGCAGGCTGCTTGTTCTCACTGATGGGGTATCCCTAGCCCCCAGGCTCACTCAAAACAACAACATTGGTCAATTGGGCCTCGCAACGGCGAGGACATAACTGAGATTGACCTAAAAAATTTACCAACTAACTGAGAGTGTAGCCTGGAACAGAACAAACAGGGCCCTCGGGGGGTGGAGTTGGATCCTAAAGCCCAAACAGGTTCTGAAGAACTGACTGCCCGAACCGACTGTCACGTCGGGTATCCTGCTGCAGGCAGTAATGAGATGTGAATGTGTGGACAGATGACCACGTCGCAGCTTTGCAAATTTCCTCCATGGTGGCTGACTTCAAGTGGGCTACCGACGCTGCCATGGCTCTAACATTATGAGCCGTGACATGACCCTCAAGAGCCAGCCCAGCCTGGGCGTAAGTGAAGGAAATGCAATCTGCTAGCCAATTGGATATGGTGCGTTTCCCTACAGCCACTCCCCTCTTGTTGGGATCAAAAGAAACAAACAATTGGGCGGACTGTCTGTGGGGCTGTGTCCGCTCCAGATAGAAGGCCAATGCTCTCTTGCAGTCCAATGTGTGCAGCTGACGTTCAGCAGGGCAGGAATGAGGACGGGGAAAGAATGTTGGCAAGACAATTGACTGGTTCAGATGGAACTCCGACACAACCTTTGGCAGAAACTTAGGGTGAGTGCGGAGGACTACTCTGTTGTGATGAAATTTGGTGTAAGGGGCCTGGGCTACCAGGGCCTGAAGCTCACTGACTCTACGAGCCGAGGTAACTGCCACCAAGAAAATGACCTTCCAGGTCAAGTACTTCGGATGGCAGGAATTCAGTGGCTCGAAAGGAGGTTTCATCAGCTGGGTGAGAACGACATTGAGATCCCATGACACTGTAGGAGGCTTGACAGGGGGCTTTGACAAAAGCAAACCTCTCATGAAGCGAACAACTAAAGGCTGTCCTGAGATCGGCTTACCTTCCACTTGGTAATGGTATGCACTGATTGCACTAAGGTGAACCCTTACGGAGTTGGTCTTCAGACCAGACTCAGACAAGTGGAGAAGGTATTCAAGCAGGGTCTGTGTAGGACAAGAGCGAGGATCTAGGGCCTTGCTGTCACACCAGACGGCAAACCTCCTCCAATGAAAGAAGTAACTTCTCTTAGTGGAGTCTTTCCTGGAAGCAAGCAAGATGCGGGAGACACCCTCTGGCAGACCCAAAGAGGCAAAGTCTACGCCCTCAACATCCAGGCCGTGAGAGCCAGGGACTGGAGGTTGGGATGCAGCAGAGCCCCTTCGTCCTGCGTGATGAGGGTCGGAAAACACTCCAATCTCCACGGTTCTTCGGAGGATAACTCCAGAAGAAGAGGGAACCAGATCTGACGCGGCCAAAAGGGAGCAATCAGAATCATGGTGCCTCGGTCTTGCTTGAGTTTCAACAAAGTCTTCCCCACCAGAGGAATGGGAGGATAAGCATACAGCAGACCTTCCCCCCAATCCAGGAGGAAGGCATCCGACGCCAGTCTGCCGTGGGCCTGAAGCCTGGAACAGAACTGAGGGACCTTGTGGTTCACTTGAGATGCGAAGAGATCCACCAGGGGGGTGCCCCACGCCTGGAAGATCTGTCGCACCACACGGGAATTGAGCGACCACTCGTGAGGTTGCATAATCCTGCTCAACCTGTCGGCCAGACTGTTGTTTACGCCTGCCAGATATGTGGCTTGGAGCACCATGCCTTGACGGCGAGCCCAGAGCCACATGCTGACGGCTTCCTGACACAGGGGGCGAGATCCGGTGCCCCCCTGCTTGTTGACATAGTACATGGCAACCTGATTGTCTGTCTGAATTTGGATAATTTGGTGGGACAGCCGATCTCTGAAAGCCTTCAGAGCGTTCCAGATCGCTCGCAACTCCAGAAGATTGATCTGTAGATCGCTTTCTTGGAGGGACCACCTTCCTTGGGTGTGAAGCCCATCGACATGAGCTCCCCATCCCAGGAGAGACGCATCCGTGGTCAGCACTTTTTGAGGCTGAGGAATTTGGAAGGGACGTCCCAGAGTCAAATTGGAGCAAATCGTCCACCAATACAGGGATTCGAGAAAACTCGTGGACAGGTGGATCACGTCCTCTAGACCCCCGGCGGCCTGATACCACTGGGAGGCTAGGGTCCATTGAGCAGATCTCATGTGAAGGCGGGCCATGGGAGTCACATGAACTGTGGAAGCCATGTGGCCCAGCAATCTCAACATCTGCCGAGCTGTGATCTGCTGGGACGCTCGCACCCGCGAGACGAGGGACAACAAGTTGTTGGCCCTCGCCTCTGGGAGATAGGCGCGAGCCGTCCGAGAATCCAGCAGGGCTCCGATGAATTCGAGTTTCTGCACTGGGAGAAGATGGGACTTTGGGTAATTTATCACAAACCCCAGTAGCTCCAGGAGGCGAATAGTCATCTGCATGGACTGCAGGGCTCCTGCCTCGGATGTGTTCTTCACCAGCCAATCGTCGAGATATGGGAACACGTGCACCCCCAGCCTGCGAAGCGCCGCTGCTACCACAGCTAGGCACTTTGTGAACACCCTGGGCGCAGAGGCGAGCCCAAAGGGTAGCACACAGTACTGGAAGTGGCGTGCGCCCAGCTGAAATCGCAGATACTGTCTGTGAGCTGGCAGTATCGGGATGTGTGTGTAGGCATCCTTCAAGTCCAGAGAGCATAGCCAATCGTTTTGCTGAATCATGGGGAGAAGGGTGCCCAGGGAAAGCATCCTGAACTTTTCTTTTACGAGATATTTGTTCAGGGCCCTTAGGTCTAGGATGGGACGCATCCCCCCTGTTTTCTTTTCCACAAGGAAGTACCTGGAATAGAACCCCAGCCCTTCTTGCCCGGATGGCACGGGCTCGACCGCATTGGCGCTGAGAAGGGCGGAGAGTTCCTCTGCAAGTACCTGCTTGTGCTGGAAGCTGTAGGACTGAGCTCCCGGTGGACAATTTGGAGGTTGAGAGGCCAAATTGAGGGTGTATCCTTGCCGGACTATTTGGAGAACCCACTGATCGGAGGTTATAAGAGGCCACCTTTGGTGAAAAGCTTTCAACCTCCCTCCGACAGGCAGGTCGCCCGGCACTGACACTTGGATGTCGGCTATGCTCTGCTGGAGCCAGTCAAAAGCTCGCCCCTTGCTTTTGCTGGGGAGCCGCGGGGCCTTGCTGATTCGCACGCTGCTGACGAGAGCGAGCGCGCTGGGGCTTAGCCTGGGCCGCAGGCTGTCGGGAAGGAGGATTGTACCTACGCTTGCCAGAAGTATAGGGAACAGTCTTCCTTCCCCCGAAAAATCGTCTACCTGTAGAGGTAGAAGCTGAAGGCTGCCGGCGGGCGAACTTGTCGAATGCGGTGTCCCGCTGGTGGAGAGACTCTACCACCTGCTCGACTTTTTCGCCAAAAATGTTATCCGCACGGCAAGGCAAGTCCGTAATCCGCTGCTGGACTCTATTCTCCAGGTCGGCGGCACGCAGCCATGAGAGCCTGCGCATCACCACACCTTGAGCAGCGGCCCTGGACGCAACATCAAAAGTGTCATAAACTCCTCTGGCCAGGAATTTTCTGCACGCCTTCAGCTGCCTGACCACCTCCTGAAAAGGCTTGGCTTGCTCAGGGGGAAGAGCATCAACCAAGCCCGCCAACTGCCGCACATTATTCCGCATGTGTATGCTCGTGTAGAGCTGGTAAGACTGGATCTTGGACACGAGCATAGAGGAATGGTAGGCCTTCCTCCCAAAGGAGTCTAAGGTTCTAGCGTCCTTGCCCGGGGGCGCCGAAGCATGTTCCCTAGAACTCTTAGCCTTCTTTAGGGCCAAATCCACAACTCCAGAGTCATGAGGCAACTGAGTGCGCATCAGCTCTGGGTCCCCATGGATCCGGTACTGGGACTCGATCTTCTTGGGAATGTGGGGGTTAGTTAATGGTTTGGTCCAGTTCGCAAGCAATGTCTTCTTCAGGACATGGTGCAAGGGAACAGTGGACGCTTCCTTAGGTGGAGAAGGATAGTCCAGGAGCTCAAACATTTCAGCCCTGGGCTCGTCCTCCACAACCACCGGGAAGGGGATGGCCGTAGACATCTCCCGGACAAAGGAGGCAAAAGACAGACTCTCGGGAGGAGAAAGCTGTCTCTCAGGAGAGGGAGTGGGATCAGACGGAAGACCCCCAGACTCCTCGTCAGAGAAATATCTGGGATCTTCCTCTTCCTCCCACGAGGCCTCACCCTCGGTGTCAGACACAAGTTCACGGACCTGTGTCTGCAACCTCGCCCTGCTCGACTCCGTGGAACCCCGTCCACGATGGGGGCGTCGAGAGGTAGACTCCCTCGCCCGCGTCGGCGAAGCTCCCTCCGCCGACGTAGTCGGGGAGCCTTCCTGGGAGGTGGCCGCGGTCGGTACCGCACGCGGTACCGACGTCGGGGACCTCAACCTGGGCGATGGGCCAGCCGGCGCCACGCTCGACGGTACCGGTGGCGCAAGCACCGCCGGTACCGGAGGGGTAGGGCGCAACAGCTCTCCCAGAATCTCTGGGAGAACGGCCCGGAGGCTCTCGTTTAGAGCGGCTGCAGAGAAAGGCTGAGAGGTCGATGCAGGCGTCGACGTCAGTACCTGTTCCGGGCGTGGAGGCTGTTCCGGGCTGTCCAGAGCGGAGCGCATCGACACCTCCTGAACAGAGGGTGAGCGGTCCTCTCGGTGCCGATGCCTGCTGGGTGCCGAATCCCTCGGCGACCCAGAGCTCTCGGTGCCGACACGGGGAGGAGACCGGTGTCGATGCTTCTTCGATTTCTTCCGAAGCATGTCACCGGAGCTCCCCGGCACCGACGAGGAGGACGTCGAATACACCCGTCGCTTCCTCGGGGCCGAGACTGAAGAAGGTCGATCTCGGGGGGGCTGTACCGCAGGAGCCCTCAGGGTAGGCGGAGACCCACCCGAGGGCTCACCGCCACCAGCAGGGGAATGGACAGCCCTCACCTGCACTCCACCCGATGCACCACCGTCCGACGACATCAGCAGACGAGGTCCTGGTACCACCGACGTCGATGCAGCTATCCGATGTCTCGGCGCCGATGCAGAGGCCCGATGCCTCGATGCACTCGATGCAGGGGCGGCCGAGGAAGATGGTCTGGACGCTGACGACGTCGATGCACTCGAAGATCCCGGTGCCGATGCCGACGAAGAGCCCGAGAACAACACGTTCCACTGGGCTAGTCTCGCTACCTGAGTCCGCCTTTGAAGCAGGGAACACAGACTGCAGTTCTGAGGGCGGTGCTCGGCCCCCAGACACTGAAGACACGACGAGTGTCGATCAGTGAGCGAGATAACCCGGGCGCACTGGGTGCACTTCTTGAAGCCGCTGGAAGGCTTCGATGTCATGGGCGGAAAAATCACGCCGGCGAAATCAAAAGCCGAAATGGCGAAATTTGAAGCACCAAATTTAGAGGGAGAAAAAATCTCGACCGAGGCCGAAAAAAGGCCTACCCCGACGACGAAAGAAAACTTACCGGGGCAAAAAAGCTGGAAGTACGGGGAGGATTTACACGAAACCCGGCGGGGGGTTTCCGGAGCACTTCCCGACTAGGACAAAGCTTTCCCGAAGGAAAAAAACACGTTCAAACAAATTGGACGCGCGAGGTCGACTTTCCGGGGCTCGACACGGCGAAAACACGACCGTACCGAGTGCGGACAAAAGAAGACTGGCCGGCTCGAGCCGGTTTCGGGCGGGAAGACGGCCGCGCATGCGCGGTGCGCGCGGGCGCGCGAGGGCTAGCAAAGGACTTTGCTAGTGAAGTTTCCGATTGGAGGGGCTGCCGTGGACGTCACCCATCAGTGAGAACAAGCAGCCTGCTTGTCCTCGGAGAAGATGTGTTACATTTTTACAGATTGATACTAGCATTTATAGACGCTGTGCCATCTAGTTAGAACAGCCTGTTTAGTCTCAAGCTTTTAGAGAGTGACACAGGGACAAAGCTTGTCCCGTCCCTGCAGGTTCTGTCCCCATGGTTAACCACATGTCCCCATCCCCATGCCATTCTCTAGGCCTGATATTCTAAGCATTTATCTATATCACAGCAACTGCTACAAGGATATTCTCCAATATTCAATGGCATTATCTTGATAGTTCTGCTGAACATCTTTACAGACCGCCTCAGTGCTATCCACATAGCATCAGGGCAAGCAAGGGTGAAGAGTGGGCGTTCTACGTAACTCTACAGATAATCATAGTAACATAGTAACGTAGTAACATAACATAATAAGTGATGGCAGATAAAGACCTAAATGGTCCATCCAGTCTGCCCAACAGTTATATTCATTCTCAATTCTAGACTAAATCAACAATGTACGTGATATTATACACTTGATCATGGCCTTTCTTTGTTGTTTCTGGGACACAGACCATAGAAGTCTACCTGGTTCTGACCTTATGTTGCAACTACTGGGGCTGTCATCAAATCCTATCCGAATCCATCTTGTCATTTGTGGGACACAGACCATAAAAGTCTGCCCAGCACTGTCCTCATGTTCCAAATTACTGGAATTTCCGTTGAAGCTATCTCCAGCTCATCCTAAACCAGCTGCTGTCTGCATAGTTGATAAATTTAGGCCAGAAAAAAACACCGTCCAACTTAAATTGCATAGTTATACAGATGGCAGCTGAAAATTGCAGTTGTGTGTAAACCCAGCTGTGCTTACCACTTTCCATGTATATTCAGTCAGTGGCTAAGCCCTGGGGGGGGGGAGCCTGGACCCCTCCACACACTTTGTGTTCACCCCCCCCCCCAAATTGCAGCAGTGTTGCTATGACTGGCAGGGCTCCCCAAGCCTCACCAATGGAAGAGGTTCTCTTCCAATGACCAGAAATTCACCAAACCATATATTCAGCGGCCAATTCCATGGGCTGCCGCCACACCAGACCCCTACCCATGCTTCCACATGTACTAAGACAGCCGGCTCCTCCCCAGCACTATCTAAGATCCTGTCTAGGTGACACGTGAGGTCTGCTATGTTCGCACCAGGCAGGCAAGTGACCAGGCGATCCTCACGTCCACCATCCACCCAGCTATCTAGATGCCTAATGATTGAATCACCAACTACAATGGCTGTCCTAACCCTTCCTGCCAGGGCAGAAGTTCTCGGAGCCATATCCTCAGTGCGAGAGGATAGTACATCCCCTGGTAGGCAGGTCCTGGCTACAGGAGTACTTCCTACTTCACCAGGGTGATGCTTTCCTTCTAGGAGACCACCTTCCTCCAAGGCAGCACAGGGGCTGCCAGACTGGAGTTGGAATTTCTCTACAACGTCCCTGTAGGCCTCCTCTTTGTATCTGTCTGTCTCCCTCAGCTCCACCAAGTCTGCTACTCTAGCCTCAAGAGAACGGACCTGTTCTCTGCGAGCTAGGAGCTCTTTGCATCGGGCACACGATAAGATTTGGCAGTTACCACGAGTTAACAGCCAAAATGTCCCTTTTTGCATTTCAATTTTATTTAACATACCGCCTATAAATAATCAGACCAATATTCAAAGTAATATTCTGGCAACAGATCTACCAAAATGGATGAACAACTAAAGCAGATACAAACCAATTCCTTCAAGAATGGGACGATAGATGCAGTACAATACTAGACAATATTGCCCCAATTCAAACCAGAACCTCACACAGGAAGAAATCAACACCATGGTTCACCGAAGAACTGAAAAAACTCAAAACACAAGTTAGAAGGTTAGAATGTGCGTGGAATAAAAAGAAAGACGACCCAACACTAAATGCCTGGAAACAACTTCAAAGGAAGTATAAATACACTATAAGGCAAACTAAAAGACTATTTTATAAAAATGAAATCGGACCGAATTACAAGGACACACACAAACTCTTCCAACTCATGAACAAACTACAAGATACCACACCAATCACAACCAACAACAAAGATACACCAGAAGCAGACAACCTCGCGAAATACTTCAATGAGAAAATCATACAACTGAGACTTAAAATACCAGTCAGCACCACCGACTACGCTGCACTGCTAGACTGTCTAGATCCAGATCCAGGTGTATACCTAGCAGATAGAACCTGGACCAATTTTGAGATATTATCGGAGGATCTTATCTCCCAAACGCTCAAAAGATTTGCCAAATCTCATTGCAAACTAAATATATGCCCAAACAACCTTATGACATCCGCCCCTCATCAATTCATAATAGACCTCACGAATCACATAAACTATATGCTACAAACTGGACTCTTCCCGAAGGAAAAAGGAAACATTCTACTCACTCCAATACCCAAAGATGCAAAGAAGAGTGCCAGCGAACTAACCAACTACAGACCAGTAATAACCATACCCTTAATAACCAAACTAATGGAAGGGATGGTAACCAAACAACTCACAAACTACTTAAACAAATTCTCAATACTACATGACTCCCAGTCAGGATTTCAGTCTAACCACAGCACGGAAACAGTACTAGTTACTCTAATGAATACATTTAAACAAACGATTGCAACTGGCAAGAATATACTATTGCTACAATTTGACATGTCTAGCACCTTCTATATGGTTGATCATGGAATACTACTACATATCCTTGAATATTTCGGAATTGGAGGAAATGTTCTCAACTGGTTCGAAGGATTCCTAACCACACGATCATACCAAGTGACATCTAATTCGACTACATCAGCTACATGGATACCTGAATGTGGAGTTCCACAGGGATCCCCCCTCTCACTGTCTCTATTCAACCTAATGATGATACCCTTGGCGAAACTACTATCAAACCAGAAACTTAACCCATACATATACACAGACGACGTAACGATTGTTGGGAATAGAGGGGTCCCAAGCCCCCCCAAGAAGGCTAGAGTGACCTTAATCTGACTCCATCTCTAAATAGCACTAGTACTGGGGTAATCAGGGGGTTGTGAAGTTCTAAGAGAAATTGCCACTGAGAGAGACGCTAGGTCTAAGGAAAAGGTACCAGCCTTATGACAAACTGGAATCAGATTACAAGTTATACAATGCAGTGAAAGATAGCTGCTGGATGCAACAAAAGCATTTGTACTTACAGCCTTTCATCATTAAGTGAAGCCCACAAACCATCATTTAGAATGAAGAGTTTATTTGCATATCAGATTTTAATCAGGTACATTCATCAGACAAATTCTGAATTCAGCTGACCGGAGCTCTGCTGCTTCCGAGGCGTTGGGGACGGACTCCGAAATTAAGCCCAAATCACCCTTCTTTTATACTCTCATCTCTCAATAGAAGTCTATGGCAGGACCTATTTTGGGACCTATTTTTTTCAAATATTTCTCAATTTCTTAGATCATACTTTCATATCCGGCCATCTGTACATCTGTACCCAACTCTTTCCGTTCTAGCTATTGCAAGTTATTTCGCAATTTCCTCTTTTGTCAACATGTTTTCTCCTCTGCCAGAACATCTTATTCTTAGCATATCAGTTTCACTTCCCCTTTTTCTATTATCTTATGATCTAAGTTTCATCTTATAGAAAGACAAACTCCATTTTAATAAGTGCTACATTCAATTTGTACCTGATTTTGTTAAGACTCATCTATAAGGCCATTAGTAGGTTATCAGGCCTAGTCAGTGCTTTTCAGCTGTACAAAGCTATGTAGCTTGGCCCACCACTATTCCAGTGGATAGATCTTAAACTAGAACGCATATTAACTTGCAGGAAAAGCAAGTCCTTGCTCAGCCAGTCATAGATTTTTAAACCTAGCTGGTATTTTTACAGCCTGAGTCCTAAAATCTGGCCTTCCACCCTTCCGGTGGGCATCCAGTGAGGGCCTCTTGCTGTAGTATAATTATACACGATCTACATTCCATTTAAACAAGATCTAAAGGAAATTTCCAATGACATCAACCAAAGCCTACATATCATGCACACATGGGCAGACGCATTCAAGCTGAAGCTCAATGCAGAAAAAACCCAATGCCTGGTACTCACCTCACAACACAATACGAACAAATTCACCACTATTGACACACCAAAACTGAATCTTCCAATTTCAGACACCCTAAAAATTCTTGGAGTTACCATCGATAGACACCTAACACTTGAGAGTCACGCGAAAAACACAACCAAGAAGATGTTCCATTCAATGTGGAAATTAAAAAGAGTAAGACCATTCTTCCCAAGAACCGTCTTCCGCAACCTGGTACAATCGATGGTACTCAGCCACCTAGATTACTACAATGCATTCTACGCTGGCTGCAAAGAGCAAATAATCAAGAAACTTCAGACAGCTCAGAACACTGCAGCTAGGCTCATATTCGGTAAAACAAAATATGAAAGCGCTAAACCCCTACAAAAAAAGATGCACTGGCTCCCACTCAAAGAACGTATTACGTTCAAAATATGCACCCTAGTTCATAAAATTATTCACGGAGATGCACCAGCCTACATGTCAGACCTGATAGAACTACCACCCAGGAATGCTAAAAAATCATCCCGCACATTCCTTAATCTTCACTTCCCCAACTGTAAAGGTCTCAAATACAAACTAACGCATGCGTCAACCTTTTCCTACCTGAGCACACAATTCTGGAATGTGCTGCTGTGCAATTTAAAAACGATCTATGAACTAGCTAACTTCCGAATTCTGCTGAAGACTCATCTCTTCAACAAGGCATACAACAACGATCAACAAAAATGAACTCCTGTACACATATCCAGAACTACCTCCACTATATCTACCTGCCAAAATATTAACATGTTTTCTCATCATCACGCTACCCAAGATCCTTTTGCTATTACTAAATGTATATTTTCTTATATAATTCTTATATATTTCTTATATTTCTCTTACTATGTTTGCTGAAAAATACTAGCCATGTTACCCAAAATCCTTCTGTTATTACTAAATGTATACTTTCTCATGCATTGTCACTACTCATGACGTATTGTAAGCCACATTGAGCCTGTAAAGAGGTGGGATAATGTGGGATAGAAATGCAACAAATAAATAAATAAATTTAAGCAGGCAGGAGATTAATCTGCCCATTTAAATTGCTCAGGGCCGCCCAACCATCAATATTTATTTTTATTTTTGTTACATTTGTACCCTTCGCTTTCCCACTCATGGCAGGCTCAATGTGGCTTACATGGGGCAATGGAGGGTTAAGTGACTTGCCCAGAGTCACAAGGAGATGCCTGTGCCTGACGTGGGAATCGAACTCAGTTCCCCAGGACCAAAGTCCACCACCCTAACACTAGGCCACTCCTCCACTGTTAATGTGGCCGCGCAGGCTTCTACATGGAATGTTGCTAGTGGAATAGCAACATTCCATGTAGAATCTCCAATAGTAGCAACATTCCATGTAGAATCTCCAATAGTATCTATTTGATTTTTGTTACATTTGTACCCTGCGCTTTCCCACTCATGGCAGGCTCAATGTGGCTTACATGGGGCAATGGAGGGTTAAGTGACTTGCCCAGAGTCACAAGGAGATGCCTGTGCCTGACGTGGGAATCGAACTCAGTTCCCCAGGACCAAAGTCCACCACCCTAACACTAGGCCACTCCTCCACTGTTGCTACTATTTGAGATTCTACATGGAATGTTGCTATTCCACTAGCAACATTCCATGTAGAAGTCGGCCCTTGCAGATCACCAATGTGGCCGCGCAGGCTTCTGCTTCTGTGAGTCTGACGTCCTGCACGTACGTGCAGGTCGTCAGACTCACAGAAACAGAAGCCTGCGCAGCCTTCTACATGGAATGTTGCTAGTGGAATAGCAACATTCCATGTAGAATCTCCAATAGTAGCAACATTCCATGTAGAATCTCCAATAGTATCTATTTGATTTTTGTTACATTTGTACCCTGCGCTTTCCCACTCATGGCAGGCTTAATGCGGCTTACATGGGGGGCAATGGAGGGTTAAGTGACTTGCCCAGAGTCACAAGGAGCTGCCTGTGCCTGAAGTGGGACTCAAACTCAGTTCCTCAGGACCAAAGTCCACCACCCTAACCACTAGACCACTCCTCCACATATTATATTATATTCTGTGGTACTTGATTGGGCAATGCTTCTGAATATCAGCTCTGACCACAAATCTGATTTAATTCTACAAATGTATGTTTTCTCCTGTGCTTCATTTTAAAACGTGACCTTTAAATCTTTCAAAGAGAAACCGCACAGGATTAAAATAATTCTTGGTGTTTAAAAGTAAGACCATTTAGATTTCTACCTTTAGAGACTAGCTAATAATATCCACTTTAAGCACATGAAAAAATGGATATCGAGGCCACACTGTGTCTCAACCAGCATATGAGGAGATTAATCATTGGACCTTAATGAACACTGTGCTTGCAGGACCGGTGCTGTTCTAAGTTTCCCATCTTGATTGTGACTAATTACTTCCATGGTTTTTCTTTAAATAAATGAAGTGGTTTCCCGAGACAAGACGTTCAAGGATGTGCCTGTTTGGTACTCAGAAAAATCTCAGTAACGACACCAACCTTCAGTGAGCTAAGCACACAGCGAGGGCAGCATTTCCATTCAGTTTTAAAGTACCTTTTTTGTTGTGTGTCTGGATGATGTGAATAGAAACGCTAGACAAAAATTCCATTTGACTTGAAGCCAGCCTGCTCATGTCTTCCAGAAATATACGGAAGTATTGTACTGCTGTTAATTGCTCTGGCACCGGCGTTGTTTTGCGAGACGTGCCATGAGCTGAGCGCGTGCCAGCTGATACCACTGCGGCCAGTGAAGCCAGTAGAAGCCAGTCATGAGTGTGAACAGGAAAAACAGATCTCATCCGCCCGTCGAGGAGCAGGTGGTGCAGCCTCTGAAAAAAAAAAAAAAAGATGAAAGCGATGATCAAAGAGAGAAGGAGAACAGTGGAAGGAAGATGCTTCACGTCTTCATGTTTGTTTATTTAAAACTTAATGAATCGACGCTCCTGGCCCAAGCCATATCAGGGCGATATACATGAATAAAATAGAAACGTAATAAAAAAAAGTAGAGACGACAATAGAAGTAACAGCTCTGGGAGTATATGTAACAGGGGCGTATCTGGAATCCGGCGGTAGGGGAGGCCAGAGCCAGAGATGGGGGGGCACATTTTAGCCTCCCTCCCCCCCCCCCCCCCCCGCCGCCACTCTCCACCCCCGCCGTCAACCCTCCCCCGCTGCTTACTTTTGCTGGCAGGGGGCCCCAACCCCCGCCAGCCGAGGTCCGACCCGAAGTCTTCATATTTCGTCTTCCTCCGACTCCTCCGTGGCCATGCTGTAAGTAACGCTGCTGATTCGTTGAATCCAGTTCGGAGTCTGACGTCGCAGCACGTTGTATGCCAGCAAAAGTAAGCAGCGGGGGAGGGTTGATGGCGGGGGTGGAGAGTGGCGGGGGGGGGAGGGAGGCTAAAATGTGCCCCCCCCATCTCTGGCTCTGGCCTCCCCTACCGCCGGATTCCAGATACGCCCCTGATATGTAAGGACGTCCCACACAGGTAACTATCCAGGAAAAAACACCTTTATTGGCACCAGTTTGGACCCGACAGGGGGCTGTATTTCAGCGAGACAAACCCGCCTGCCTCAGGGGTCGCAGAAACACTACAAATAAAACAATGACATTTAAAACCATATATTGCAACAAAATATGATAAACCCTATATCTGAATCTTGCTACTGGACAAACTTCCCAATATATATTAGAACAAGATTAACTCTCTGTGGTGAAAGGAGGAAAGACTTCAGATGCTCTGCATTCACTTAGTTATATTCATGTGAATGACAGACTGCCTTGTATCTCATACAAAACTGTGTTTTCTATAATGAGATACAGTGCAGGCTCCTCATAAGTTAGAAAACCTGCAAGTGCATAATATTATCAGTGCTTTTAGCCCGACACAGGGCCATGTTTCAGCGAGACAAACCCGCCTGCCTCAGGGGTCGTAGAAACACTACAAATGAAACAATGACATTTAAAACCATATATTGCAACAAAATATGATAAACCCTATATCTGAATCTTGCTACTGGACAAACTTCCCAATATATATTAGAACAAGATTAACTCTCTGTGGTGAAAGGAGGAAAGACTTCAGATGCTCTGCATTCACATGGAGGGGCATAATCGAACGGCGCCGGCCATCTCTATGGGCGGCCATCTCCGGAGCCGGTGCCGCAAGTGGGCGGAGCCAACTGTATTTCTGAAAAAGATGGCCAGCCACCTTTTTCTTTGCTAATACGGTTGGGCCCAGCCAAATGTCAGAGATCGCCGGGTTTGAGATGGCCGGCATTGGTTTTCGGCCCTAATGGAAAATAATGCCGGCAATCTCAAACCCAGCCAAATCCAAGGCATTTGGTCATGGGAGGAGCCAGCATTTGTAGTGCACCGGCCCCCCTGACATGCCAGGACACCAACCGGGCACCCTAGGGGGCACTTCTAAAAATTAAAATAAAAATAGCTCCCAGGTGCATAGCTCCCTTCCCTTGGTTGTTTAGCTCCCCAAATCCCCCCCCCCCCCAAAAATACCCACTGCCCACAACTGTACATCATTACCATAGCCCTAAGGGGTGAAGGGGGGACTGGTGGTTGTGAGGCGGGAAATACTGTTGGGCAGACTTGTGGTGGGAGGCGGGGCTGGTGGTTGGGAGGCGGGGCTAGTGCTGGGCAGACTTGTACAGTCTGTGCCCTGACAATGGCAGATGCAAATCAAGGTAAGGTATACACAAAAAGTAGCGCACATGAAATTATCTTGTTGGGCAGACTGGCTGGACCGTGCAGGTCTTTTTCTGCCGTCATCTATTATGTTACTATGTATTGGATATTATTATTATTATTAGCATTAGCATTTGTATAGCGCTACCAGACGCACACAGCGCTGAACACCTGACACAAAGAGACAGTCCCTGCTCAAAAGAGCTTACAATCTAAATAATACAGACAGACAAGACAGTTACGGGTGAGGGAAGTAATGGGTGAGAAGAGAGGAAGGAAGGAGCAAGGGGAGGGCAAATGAATAGAGGCTAGGAGCCAAAAACAGCAGTGAAAAGGTGGGTTTCAGCATGGGTTTGAAAACAGGTAGAGATGGAGCTAGACGTATAGGTCCAGGAAGACGATTCCAGGCATAAGGTGCCGCGAGAGAAAAGGAACGAAGCCTGGAGTTAGCAGTGGAGGAGAAGGGGGACGACAAGAGAGATTTGTCCAGAGAGCGGAGTTCACGGGGAGGAATGTAGGGAGAGATGAGAGTGGAGAGGTAATGGGGGGCTGCAGAGTGGATGCACTTAAAGGTCAGTAAGAGAAGTTTAAACTGTATGCGGAAGCGGACAGGAAGCCAGTGAAGTGACTTGAGGTATTGGATATAATATATTGTAGTCACCACCTTAGTGACCATATATGGTACCATTTACCGTACGTGCTTGTTTTTTCCAGCATTGATCGGAAAGCTTGGTCATCTTCTTGCAAGACCACTGAGGTGACCATATCTTCCTGGGTGTAACTGACTCTGCCCTATTGGTAAACCGCACCATCCTGTTTATGAGGATTTTTGCACCCTAGCCCTTCCTTATTTTGCTGCATGGTATGTCCCAATAGCTCAGGAGCCTTACCGGAACTTTCAGATTACAGTTAAAGGCCTGTACTTTTCATGTCATTTTTAGATCCTGACCCCAAAGTCTCAGGCCTTGAACCAAGGCTCTCAGTTATGATAACAATATTTATCTCCCCAGTTGAAGGGCTTTAAGACCTTCACCCAATATGGGAATCGCTAGCGCTCTTTGTAAGTAATCTAGTTCTGCACTTAGGTGTTTACTTTCACCTCAAATTTTTGAGCTAGTTCTGTATTACCAGAAACTCAAAAAGGATATGGTTGGTACTCTGTCTGTAGGCTGTCTTAGGTTGCAGGCATCCTGAAATCCCTAAACAGGTTGGGATTTCTGGGCCTTACTTTACCTGTCATGGCCACCCAATCAAGAGTCCTAAGAGGTGGATATAACATAAGAGAGACGCTAGTTGGGGAGGAAATCCATGAGAGCAAGGTATATGATAGATATGATCCAAAAAGAGGATGGCATGGTATCAAAGTGGCAGGCTAATATTATGGTCAATAACTGAGTGATTTCAGTGAAGAATGAAAAATATTTACAGGGTACAAAATAAAACATACTCTAAAAAAAATCTTTTGTATCTACAATATGGGAAACAGTGGGAGAAGGGTGCATGTTAACATATAGGATACCATCTACTGGGATAGATTGCATGTGTGCATACATGATGAGGCATATTTTCAAAGCACTTTGGGAGGCTAAGTTCCATAGGTTTCTATGGAACTTTGGGAGGCTAAGTGCTTTGAAAATGAGCCTCATAGTATCATAAGCCAGTGGCGTACCAAGGGGGGGGGGGCGGTCCGTCCCGGGTGCACACCGCTGGGGGGTGCTGCGTCGCACGCCTGCTTCCCCGAGTTCGCTAAACTTCGTTCGTTCGCTGCAGCTCCCTCTGCCCCGGAACAGGTTACTTCCTGTTCTGGGGCAGAGGGAGCTGCAGCGAACGAACAAAGTTTAGTGAACTCGGAGGAGCAGGCGCGCGCCGCGGCACCCCCCCTCTCCAGCAGCGTGCACACGGGGGGGGTGTCAATTCGCCGGAGGGGGGTGTCATTTAGCGGGGGGGCACGCTACACCCGGGGGGGGGGGCGCATCGGCACTCTGCCCCGGGTGCCATCCAGGCCAGGAACGCCACTGTCATAAGCATTATGTACATCAGCTTGTAATGGGTCATACAGTGCATAGGCAGCTACTGCAGGATTTCTTTCAGTTAAAGCAGTTTCAATCAATCAATCATTGAACCAGACCTCTAATGCAGGGAATTATGCAGCATCCCATAAGCACAAATACAGCAGTCTCCAAAGGCACTATCTAACCATCCTGCAAGTTCATCAGCTAAAGTAGAAAGGCCCTATTAAAGCTTTAGTAATTATGTCGTCTGGGGCGGTATTGTTAGGAATGAATGTACAGCATACTAATTGTACAGCATTGGGTGCCCAACAATACACAGACTCCGCCTTCTTTTGCAAGAATTCGGTCAAGAGCCATGCGGTTTTCCCAAGCCATCCGGCTTGTGGCATCTAATTGTTCAGCAATACCTTCAACAGCATCTCTAGTGTAATTTATGAACCGCTGTTGATTGTAATAAATGTAATGTTCTTGTTGATGGTAGACCACCAAAAGATTGTGGACTCAAAGCCAGCAGCAATCTGATTGCGCGCTTTAAACTCATCTGGCACCCCCCTAGGAACTCCAATAGAATCAATATAGATTCTGTCATCAACAGAACTTTGAATCTTCCGCTTCATCCTGGTGGGGGCTGGTGAGTTGACACGCTGGGCTGCTATGGTGATGGGAATAACTAATTGGACTAAGGCACCTTGTACTTGCCAGTATGAAGGCAGGGTTGGCTACAGGGTCTCAGTGCCATAAGGATTATAAGCAAAAATGGATTGTGGTGTGTCTGAAGCACACATATAGACAGGGTACGCTGCCATTCTACATTACCACATGTGACAGTACAGACATCAAATTGAAGTATCACTGGTTGGGAGCTTAGAACTAACCTAAAGGTGTATTTGGTAAGTGTTAAGCTACATGTCATCAGGGTCAGTGACCTCAAAATCTTGTGTGTGAGTGAAATCAACTATGGCGATAAGACCAAGGGCTAAGAAATGGGTAATATACATATTTGTTAGTATGGTGGTTCATAATGTTGATAGCAATTGATCAACAGATAGCTGAATCAATGCATACAGGAATGGGAGTGGAGTGGAGGAGTGGCCTGGTGGTTAAGGTGGTGGACTCTGGTCCTGGGGAACTGAGGAACTGAGTTTGATTCCCACTTCAGGCACAGCTACTTGTGACTCTGGGCAAGTCACTTAATCCTCCATTGCCCCAGGTACAAATAAGTATCTGTATATGTAAGCTGCATTGAGCCTGCCATGAGTGGGAAAGCGCGGGGTACAAATGTAACTAAAATAAAAATAAATAATGTTGATAGCAATTGATCAACAGATAGCTCAATCAATGCATACAGGAATGGGATGGTTATGGCTCCCATGATAGAGGAAGAGGGTCCTACAAGATCAACAAGCTCAAACAGTTCAGGAATCCTGTTTCCAACCTGTCTAAGAAAGTACCAAGGTTCCCGATCTCTTTCTTATACTGCATAAGTGATGAGCCAAAAAAGAAAAATAAACAAGAAAACAATACTAACCTATGAGTAACTAACCAGCTCATTTTCGAAAGTGATCGCCGGCCATCTTCCGACACAAATCAGGAGATGGCCGGCGATCTCCTGAACCCAGCCAAATCGGTATAATCGAAAGCCGGCTTTACTTGGTCCCTTTTTTTTCACGACCAAGCTTCAAAAAAGAGCCCTAACTGACCAAATGACCACCGGAGGGAATCAGAGATGACCTCCCCTTACTCCCCCAGTGGTCACCAACCCCCTCCCACCCAAAAAAAAAAACAACATTTTTTTTTTGCCATCCTCAAATGTCATACCCAGCTCCCTAATAGCAGTGTGCAAGTCCCTGGAGCAGTTTTTAGTGGGTGCAGTGCACTTCAGACAGGTGGACCCAGGCCCATCCCCCCCCTACCTGTTACACTTGTGGTGGTAAATGGGAGCCCTCCAAAACCCACCCAAAACCCACTGTATCCACATGTAACATAGTAACATAGTAGATGACGGCAGAAAAAGACCTGCATGGTCCATCCAGTCTGCCCAACAAGATAAACTCATATGTGTATACCTTACCTTGATTTGTACCTGTCTTTCTCAGGGCACAGACCGTATAAGTCTGCCCAGCAGTTTTTCCTGCCTCCCAACCACCTGTCCCGCCTTCCATCACCGGCTCTGGCACAGACCGTATAAAAGTCTGCCCTCCCCTATCCTCGCCTCCCAACCACCAACCCCTCTTCCCCCCACCTGCTCTGCCACCCAATTGTAGCTAAGCTTCTGAGGATCCAAGTATATAAAGTCTATAATACAAGTATTAAGCCATTTGGATAACATCCTGTACAGATACTGGTTCCTGAAAATCAAGTGAACTCTCTGACAATGATTCATCAAAATGACTGCTTAAACCCCCAGGGATGACTAAGTTTAACGTTCCAAGCTTACAGCTGAAATCGCCCAAGTAGGATGATTGATTGAAAGATTAGTATCTTGTGGAGCCCAATAGACCAGCTAAATGCATCCCAGCAAATTTCCTCCTCCCCCCCACCATTTTCGGTAATAAACATTCAGCCCCGAGTTAGACAATCCTTAAATCACAAACATGAAAACTCTGATGTGCAGTGATTACAGTTTCTTGTCCCTTTCTAATGAAATAGTAAACATCTCCCAATCTCGGCTAAGCTTCTAAGGAATGGATCCTCAGAAGCTTAGCCGAGATTGGGAGGCGGGGCTGGTGTTTGGATGGTGGGGCCAATGCTGGGCAAGACTTTTACGGTCTGTGTCCTGAAAATGGCAGATACAAATCAAGGTAAGGTATGCACAAGAAGTAGCACATATGAGTTTATCTTGTTGGGCAGACTAGATGGACCGTGCAGGTCTTTTTCTGCCGTCATCTACTATGTTACTATGTTATCTCATAGCCTACTGACTTCCTTCTTCACAACCAAGGGAGCAGACTTTAGCTGTGTTTCAGTAAAACCTATATAATCTCGTTTTTTAAAATCTAAAATAAGTCCTGAATAGTCGCAGCGGAGACAGGAACAGACTGGAGCAGTCTTATCCTAAGATGAGCTTTGGCTGAGCGGAGGCAGGAACAGACTGGAGAAGCTTTATCCCAAGATGGGCTTCGGTTGAGCTGAGACAGTAACGGACTGTGGCACTGAAGCAACAAGACAGGAACCAAGGGGAGCCCAGCACCACAGGAGCCAGCAACAAGCAGGAAATGAGGCAGATGTGAAGGCAAGGAGCTGCTGAACCAGCGGGTTTAAATCTCACTCCCCTGCCTGATGTCATCTGCTGGTGCCCTCCCTGGCATGCAGAAGGATGTGCCCAAAGCGCATGCACCTGCCTAAGGTCCCAGCTGCCGAGAGAGCCTGGGAGTGTACAGCGAGTACTGCAACCATCTGCATCCTGCTTGGAATGGCCACATGGCAGAACTGCGGCCCCTGTGGTGCGGTAAGTGCGGCGGCAGCTGTGATAATTACTATATTCATCGGTACTATACGTATAGAAGAGGATTTTGGAAAGGATGTACAAATCAGAACCGAGACATCCACGTCATGACTTCTTGTTCCGGTAGCTCTTTGAAACAGGATCTGCCAATGTTTCGTCACCAATTTGCTATATTTTGTGAACGCATGAATAAACACGCATAAAGGTGAGACAGTTGATGTAGAGTAACTCGATTTTCAGAAAGGTTTTCACAATGTAAAAAGCCATGGGATAGGAAGAGAATTGGGAACTGGTTAAAAGAGAGAAAACAGAGAATTGGGTTAAGGACTAAATTCTATGTATGGCACAAAAAAAAGCAGCATTGAAAAACCCCATTAAGCGCTATCTATAACATACATGATAGTAACATATTAGATGACGGCAGTCTGCCCAACAAGATAAACTCATATGTGCTACTTTTTGTGCTACTTTTTGTGTATACCCTACCTTGATTTGTACCTGTCCTCTTCAGGGCACAGACCGTATAAGTCTGCCCAGCACTATCCCCGCCTCCCAACCACCAGCCCCGCCTCCCACCACCGGCTCTGGCACTTAAAGTTAAGCATAGTTTATAGAATAGCGCTTATGCCCAGGAACATTGACTACGGTACAGTATAGGGGTTGTAGTGCTTCAGTGTGCGAAGGAAGAGCGGGACTTGGGGGTGATTGAGTCTGACGACCTTAAAGCTTTCAAACAGGTAGAAAAAGCAACGGCCAAAGCCAGAAGGATGCTTGGGTGCATAAAGAGAGGCATGACCAGCAGGTCTCTGGTGAGGCCTCAATTGGAGTACTGCGTGCAGTTCTAGAGACCGCACCTACGGAAAGATATAAACAGGATGGAATCAGTCCAGAGGGTGGCTACAAAATTAGTAAGCGGTCTTGAATGCAAAAATGATAAGAACAGGCTTATGTACCTCAACATGTATAATACGCTGGAAGAGAGGAGGGAGAGAGGAGACATGATAGAGACGTTTAAATATCTCAAGGGCATTTATGTACAGGAAGAGAGCCTTTTTCAAATGAAGGAGAGCTCTGGAATGAGGGGGCATATGGCAAAGGGAATAGGCTTAGGAGTAATCTAAGGAAGTACTATTTCACAGAAAGGGTGGTGGAGGCGTGGAATGGCCTCCCGATGGAGGTGGTGGAGTCGAGGACTGTTCCAGAATTTAAAAAGGCATGGGATAAGCATGTGGGATCGCTTAGGAACAGGAAGAATTAGGGGTTACAGAGGATGGGCAATTGGGCAGACTGGATGGGTCATGTGGCCTTTATCTGCCGTCATGTTTCTATATTTCTATTTAGGCATGGCCAACAGAAACGTGGTGCAAATGCTCCTGCCTAAATTAGGTACTGATCCCACCTCATTCTGTAATTTCACAACCAAACGGAACACCCCCAATCCACCCATGACCCTCCCATTTCCACACCCCCTTTTTTGCTGGGAGGCGGGGCTAGTGCTAGGTGGACTTCTACGGTCTGTGCCCTGAAAATGGCAGATACAAACAAGGTCAGGTATACATATAAAGTAGCACATATGAGTTTATCTTGTTGGGCAGACTGGATGGACCGTGCAGGTCTTTCTCTGCCATCATGTTACTCATGTTACATAAAACCTGAGTTGATCAGTTCCAATATACACACATCTAGTCATTAGTCTCTTCATAAAGGTGGTTAATAAATCCCAATAAATAAATATAATATAATCATATTAATTTACAGAATAGAGATCGTAAACTCCTATGGACAGCCTGATGGGCTCCCTCTATGAAGCCAGGCCCAACTCACCTTCAGTTGACTGACTATCAATCCAAGCAGATGTGAAAAATCCCTCATGTTCGAGTTGAGGGATCCCTTGATGACATATAGTTGCACCAAATAAAAAAAAGCTTCATATGCAATATTGTAACATAAAGACCTTTGAAAGTGGGAGTACCTGTTATGCGTCGCTGTATAGTATTTTGCACTGGCAGCAGGGGTAGAGCTGACGTTTCCTGGTTGACCTGCCCTTTTCTCATCCCTACTGTCGAAGGAAAACAGAATGTGTGGTGGTGCTGTTTAAACTCAAAATTATACCAAGAGCAGCTGGTTATTCATCCAGATTCACAGAGTGGGTGTGGGATGCTGCTCAAAGGATTAGCTGCTCAAGTGCTCACCTCCCTGTCCCTTGATTACTGCTGAGATTAAGGTCTGAATAGGGTGGTAATTACAGCCAGAGTTGGCAGTGTATACCCACTTTTGCTGCAGTGCACCCACTACATTTCCGTTTGCCTGATTGGAGCATGAGTAGGGGCAACGATTGTAGGGAAGGATCACCTCTAGGTACCTTTCAGAAAGTGGCCAACTTCAAGTGTTTATTTGTAATTAGGACTGAGCAAATGTTTTTCCAAATATAAAAAGTACTGCTGACCTGGCAGGACTCTGCATTAGAAACACACTATAACTCTGTTCTGAACTTGTGTGTTTTGTCTGCTCCGTTTTTAGAAGGATGTATTCCACGAATATCCAAAGGCTTCGTTGGGAGCTATATTGATAAAAATAAGCATTGCTCACTAGAAAGGCTGAGTCCATCTAAAAGAAGAAACATACTTTCACAACACACTAAAGGAACCTTTTACTAAAGTACATTAAGCAGTTAGGGGTAGATTCAAGAAAGTGTGCCAAAAGTTAGACATGAAAAATATGGGCATTAAGCGTTATAGAATATGACATAAGCCAGCATGTCTGCACCTAACATTAGGAAAAAACAATTATGCCATGTCAAAGGCTGCTGTAAATAGCTGCGCCTAAGATGTCAATTAAGTGCTTGTTAACACTAATAATTTATTTATTTTATTTATGCATTCTTTTATCCCACTATTATCCAAAAACAAGTTTTGGCTCAAAGTGGCTTACAATTTACATTTTGGTGGAGTTACAATAGTGTTGTGCAGTATTGAGAGGGCATCTATAGTACTACTACTACTACTAATTATCACTTCTATAGCGCTACTAGACGTATGCAACGCTGTACACTTGAACATGAAGAGACAGTCCCTGCTCGACAGAGCTTACAATCTAATTAGGACAGACAGAACAAACAAGAGATAAGGACAAAGTGTAGCAAGATTCCGGAATCTCAAAGAGTGGCAGGATTCCAGAATCCCAGAGACTACTACTACTTAACATTTTTATAGCGCTACTAGACGTATGCAGCGCTGTACACTTGAACATGAAGAGACAGTCCCCGCTCGACAGAGCTTACAATCTAATTAGGACAGACAAACAGAATAAACAAGAGATAAGGCCAAAGTGTAGCAAGATTCCGGAATCTCAAAGAGTAGCAAGATTCCATGCAGAATCCCAAAGAGTAGCAAGATTCCAGAATTCCAAAGTGTACCAAGATTCCGGAATCCCAGAGATTACTACTACTACTACTTCTTATCATTTCTATAGCACTACTAGACGTACGCAGCGCTGTACACTTGAACATGAAGAGACAGTCCCTGCTCGACAGAGCTTACAATCTAATTAGGACAGACAAACAGGACAAATCTATAGTTTGTGTGGTTATTCATAGAGTTTTTGAAGAGATAGATTTGAAGTGGAAAAGGTAGTGGCAGCTTTTGTGTTCAATTGTAGAGTTTTGGTGATATTTATTCATATAGTTTTTGAAAAGGTAGATTTGAAAGGAAGGCGATATCTTTCTGATTAGCTGTAGAATTACCAATAATTGACCCAATTAAGTTAAATTCTGGCTAATGTTTTGGCATCATAGATAGAATTTGGGGTATAGCACTTACATGCTAAGATTATAGAATAGCATCTAAGTGCAGTTAGTCTCATAATTGCAAATTAGGGCCAGTTAGTGCCAATTAACTCTATGATTATTGGTTGTTAGTATTAATTCACACCTAATTAGCCAATTAAGCTGTACACATAGCTGGCAATATTCTATGCCCTGAGCATGCAATTTTAGAACATAAGAGTAGCCATACTGGGTCAGACCAATAGTCCATCTAGCCCAGTATCCTGCTTCCAACAGTGGCCAATCCAGATCGCAAGTACCTGGCAGAAACCCAAATCATGGCAACATTCCATGCTACAATCCAAGGGCAAGCAGTTGCTTCCTCATGTCTGTCTCAATAGCAGACTATGGACTTTTCCTCCAGGAATTTATCCAAACCTTTTTAAAACCCAGGTTACGCTAACCACTGTTAACACATCCTCCAGCAAACAGTTCCAGAGCTTAACTATTTGTTGAGTGAAAAAATATTTCCTTCTATTTGTTTTTGAAGTGTTTCCATTTAACTTCCTTGAGTGTCCCCTAGTCTTTCTACTTTTGGAACGAGTAAAAATTCGATTTACTTCTACTCGTTCTACACCACTCAGGATTTTGTAGACCTCAATCATACCTCCCCTCATCCGTCTCTTTTCCAAGTTGAAGAGCCCTAACCTCTGTAGCCTTCCCTCATACGAGAGGAGTTCCATCCCCTTTATCATTTTGGTCGCTCTTCTTTGAACCTTTTCTAATTCAGCTATATCTTTTTGAGATATGGCGACCAGAACTGAACGCAATACTCAAGGTGCAGTCACATTGTGGAATGATACAGAGGCATTATAGTATTTTCAGTCTTATTTACCATCCCTTTTCTAATTCTTAGCATCCCGTTTGCTATTTTTTTGCCACCGCCATACATTGAGCAGAATATTTCAGCGTATTATATACAATGACACCTAAATCTTTTTCTTGAGAGTTGACCTCCAAGGTGGACCCTAGCATCAAGTAACTATGGTTCGGATTATTCTTTCCAATGTGCATCACCTTACATTTGTCCACAATCAATTTCATTTGCCATTTGGACGCCCAGTCTTCCAATTTTCTAAGGTCATCCTGCAATATTTCACAGTCCACACATGTTTTAACAACCTTGAATAGTTTTGAGTCATCTGCAAATTTAATCACCTCACTCGTCTTTCCAATTTCCATATCATTTATAAATATGTTAAATAGCACTGGTCCCAGTACTGATCCCTGTGGCACTCCACTGTTCACCCTCCTTCATTGAGAGAAATGACCATATAAACCTACCCTCTGTTTTCTGTCCAATAACCAATTCCTAATCCACACCAGAACACTGCCTCCTATCCCATGACTCTTTAATTTTCTCAGGAATCCCTCATGAGGAACTTTATCAAAAACTTTCTTAAAATCTAGATACACTACATAAACCTGCTCAACTTTATCCACATTTATTCACACATTCAAAGGAATGAAGCAAATTTGTGAGGCAAGACTTCCCTTGGCTGAACCCATGCTGACTCCGTCCCATTAAACCATGTTTTCTACGTGCTTCGTAATTTTATTCTTTATAATAGTTTCTGCTATTTTGCCTGGCACTGACGTCATGCTTACCAGTCTGTAATTTCCTGAATCATCCCTGAAACCCTTTTTAAAAATCGGCATCATATTGGCTACCCTCCAATCTTCAGGTACTACAGATGATTTTAACGACAGGTTAAATATTACTAACAGCAAATCAGCAATTACATGCTTGAGTTCTTTGAGTACCCTTGGATGTATGCCATCTGGTCCAGGTATTTTACTATGCACGAAAATGTTAATGCAAGATTATAGAATGAGGGGGATAAGCTGTGGTATGGAACTTTTCTGAGTAGTAACTTCAGGGAACATGTTGGGCAAATCCCCAACAGTTACTGCACAGTATTTTGCATTTACTGTACCTTTTAATTAGTCTTCTGTTGAGATAGACATGGGGGAAGCCACTGGGATTGATTGCATGGAATCTTGCTACATTTTGGGATTCCAGAATCTTACTACATTTTGGGATTCCGGAATCTTGTTACTGTTTGGGATTCTGGAATCTTGCTACTCTTTGGGATTCCAGAATCTTGAGACTTTTTGGGATTCTGTCAGGTACTTGTGACCTGGATTGGCCACCGTTGGAAGCATGATATTGGTCTAGATGGACTATTGGTCTGACCCAGTATGGCTATTCTAATGTTCTAATTATTGTTGATAAAGCATGGTAAGTGCAAAAGATTTCTACCCTTTAGTTAAAGCGTCCCATAATTTTTGACACAGTAAAAATTAGTGTTCCTGGAGCAGGAGAGTGGAATATAACTTGGTCAGGGGAAAAAAATCTATCCACATATGTGGAAGTTTAAAAAATATATGTATGTAGCCAAAGTATTTTTCTTATGAGGTAAAGCGCATACCTATTTTTATTTCTACATAACCACCTGATCTGCAAACACCAACTGATAACATTCCATTGTATTTCCCATGTAACACTCATAGTAGAAGCTATGGCTCTTTCTGAGAGAAGAGTTAGTATATGTCATAGCCTGGTGTGGCTTTGGTTGATCTAGTTCAAGATAATGGCTTAAAATGAGTAGTAGGGATGGGATGGGAGATAGCTATAATAATATGGTGACAATCTTATAACGGGGATGGGCCTGGGTCCGCCTGCTTGAAGTGCACTGCACCCACTAAAACTGCTCCAGGGACCTGCATACTGCAGTGATGGAGCTGGGTATGATATTTGAGGCTGGCAAAAAATATTAAAACAATTTTTTTTGAGGGTGGGAGGGGGTTAGTGACCACTGGGGGAGTAACATTAGTAACATAGTAAATGGCGGCAGATAAAGACCTGTACGGTCCATCCAGTCTGCCCAACAAGTTAAGTAAGGGAAAGTCATCCCTGATTCCCTCCGGTGGTCATCTGGTCAGTTCAGGCACCTTCTTGTGGCTTGGTCGTAAGAAAAAAAAGACCAGGTAAAGTCGTCCAAGTGTTCGTCAGGGACGCCCTTGTTTTTCTATTATTGATTTATTACATTTTTATCCCACATTTTCCCACCTATTTGTAGGCTCAATATGGCTTACATAGTACCAGAGACTACCCATGTGCCTAACACATGGGTCGAGGACGCCCATGTGTTAGGCACACCCAAGTCCCGCCTTTGCTATGCCTCCAACATGCCCCCATGAACTTTGGTCGTCCCCGCGATGGAAAGCAGTTGGGGACGCCCAAAATCGGCTTTCGATTATGCCGATTTGGGCGACCCTGTGAGAAGGACGCCCATCTTGCAATTTGTGTCGAAAGATAGGTGTCCTTCTCTTTCGAAAATAAGCCTGAGAGTCAGCCACTTTTTAACATGGCTTAGTAAAAAGATCCCTTATTGAGCTATTGAGCATGTTTTTTATATGTGTGTATATATGTTTTTATATGCTGTAAGCACACATAATTCCATCATTTGGTTCTCTTACATTTTGCATGCTGTTGTAGACTATATATGGTATATATGTTCTTATTGTGATTACATGATTGATTATTTGTTGTACTGTATCCCTGAAGCAACCCCTGTGCAGACGAAACGTGGATCACGTCGAGTGATATTTTAATAAAGACTTTTTTAATAATAAAAGTGTTTGTGTTGGATTCGCTCTTTGTTGTATCAACTCACCAATGATTTGTACAGGGGCAGCAACATCCACTTTCTTCTGCTGGTTATACCCCTCTCTGTGCAGTGTAGCATCCTTTTGGCCGTGGCCACCGCCTTGTCACATTGTTTCATCACCTTGAGATTCTCAGACACCATCACCCCAAGGTCCCTCTCCCGAGCTGTGCTTATCAATCTCTCTCCTCCTATTTTGTACATCTCTTTCGGATTTCTACACCCCAAGTGCATCACTATGAACTTCTTCACATTAAATTTTAACTGCCAGACCCTAGACCATTTTTCCAGTTTTTGGAGATCTCTTCTCACAGTTTCTACTCCCTCCAGGGTATCCACTCTGTTGGCTATCTTCTTGTCATCCACAAAAAGGCAAACGTTTCCTTCTAACCCTTCAGCAATGTCTCTCAGAAATATATTAAACAGAATCGGCCCCAGTGCCGACCCTTGAGTCAATCTACTACTTGCCTTCCTTTCCTCTGACCGAATTTCATTTACCACCACCCTCTGTCACCTCTCAATCAACCGTTTCCAATCCAGTTCACCACTTTGGGTCCTAAGTTCAGCCATCTTAGCTTATTCAAGAGTCTTCTGTGAGGAACTGTATCAAAGGCTTTGCTGAAATCGAAGCAGATTAATCTAGCGCAGGTTCACCAAGTCAAAAATATCAATCAGATTCACTCAGCAAGATTTTCCTTTGCTAAAGCCATATTGCCGCAGATCCTGCAACCCATTGGATTCTAGAAAGATAACTATCTTTTCCTTCAGCAGCGACTCTATTATTGTTCCTACTACTGACGTGAGGCTTATTGGCCTGTAGCTTCCCACCTCTTCCCTGTCCCCACTTTTGTGAAGAGGGGCCACATTTGCTCATCTCCAATCCTACAGAACCTTGCCTGTTCCTAAACATCTATTTTAAAAAATCCTTAAGAGCATAGGTGGTCGGTGGCCCAACTGTTTGGGGAGGCTAAAGGGGGCGGGGTTAGGGGTGGGGCCAGGGGTGGAGCTTAAATCCATAATTGTCTGATAACACACAGAAAAAGTAAATAAATAAAAAGAAAAGTCACAATTAATACCTTTTATTAAATATAGATATTAATCATATGTCAAAGAATAAAGTGGTTGCTCAACTGCAAAACACTGTGCACAACTTTGTGCAAAAACACACTCAGAACCTTACTGTACCATAAATATTACACTGGGCAGAACCTAATACACCAATATACCACCCATACGGAAAATGCAGACGGTCAACAATATGAAACAAGGGATCATATCATCACAATTCTCATGTAGAGCCACAAAACACCCTAATTCATGTTTAATGTGGGATAAAATGCCATAAATCAGTAAATAAATATAAACTTTGAATGTTGAGCACCTGATTCTCAAAGTGGACATATTCCAAACACTACAATGAAAATAAAATGATCTTTTCTACCTTTGTCTGATCATGCTGGCCCACTGTAACATCTTCCAAGATCAGGATGTTCTCCTTGTTGGTCTGGATAGCCTGTGTTGTCCAATTAAGAGAGCCCGTGATGAGAACAGTTTTGTCAACCACTGAAAATTTGTGATGCATGTACCCCGTATGCTGGTCATGCCGCACTGCGATACCTGCTTTCCGCAACACTCCGACCTGCGAGCCTTTCACCGCCATGTAATCGGAGTCGGCGATGAGGCGGACCCGCATGCCCCACCTGTGCAGCAGCAGTACGGTCCGCACCAGCTGCGGGTTGGAGAAGGAGAAGATGCAGAGCTCGAGGCTGCGGCGGGCCGACAACAGGTGCAGCATGAGGCGGCTCAGCGAGCTCGAGGCGTGCGGCAGGCCGCAGGAGCAGCGCAGGGGCCGACTTGGCCGCAGCAGCGCTTCGGTGCACGTGGGTGGTGCCGGGAAGAACAGCACTTCGGACACCGAGCACCACTCTTGCCGCCCCCGCAGTACGAACAGCAGGAGCCGAGTGATGCTCTCCAGCCCCAGCACCAGCAGCAGCGACGCCAGGCCCAGCGCCTTCCATGAGGCCGCAGTAGCCCACATGATCAAGATTGGGCTGGGGAGGCTTAGCCTCCCCAAGCCTCTTATACGGGGCGCCTATGCTTAAGAGTTAAGGGTCATGGACTTGATATACCACCGTTCTGTGGTATATCAAGTCCATGACCCTGTGGTATATCAAAGTGGTTTACATATTCTATGCAGGTACTTTCTCTGTTCCTACTGGGCTCACAGTCTGTTTTTGTACCTAGGGCAATGGAGGGTTAAGTGACTTACTCAGATCACAAGGAGTTGCAGTGGGAGTTGAACCAAGTTTCCCAGGTTTTCAACCCATAGCACTAACCATTAGGCTACTCCTCCAGTCAGGATTTCTCTTAGCTACCTCAGTAACCTGGGATGTATACCATCGAGCCCCATACTTTGTTCACTTTCAGATTTTCAAGTTGTTCATAAATGTTTTCTTTTGTGAACAGTGCAATATCCTCTCCATTCCCAGAAATACCCTCGGCAGCTGACCACAGTCCTTCTTCAGGACTTTTTCTGTGAACACCGAAGAGAAGTATTTGTTTAGCACATTCACTTTATACTCATCACAGCTGTTCTCTACTACAGCTAATCATTTCTATAGCACTACTAGGCATACGCAGTGCTGTACACTGGACATGAAGAGACAGTCTCTGCTCAACAGAGCTTACAATCTAATTTGGACAGACAAACAGGACAAATAAGGGATAAGTGAATTACTAAAATGGGAATGATAAAACATGGGTACTGAAAAAGTGAGTAAGTGTTACGAGTTAAAAGCAGCATCAAAAAGGTGGGCCTTTAGCCTAGATTTGACGATGGCCAGAGATTGAGCTTGACGTACTGGCTCAGGAAGTCTATTCCAGGCATATGGCATCTGGAGTTAACAGTGGAGGAGAAGGGTGCAGATAAGAGAGATTTACCCAGTGAACGGGTGTAGGGAGAGATAAGAGTGGAGAGGTACTGAGGAGCTGCAGAGTGAATGCATTTGTAAATCAATAAGAGGAGTTTTAACTGTATGTAGAAATGGATAGGGTGCCAATGAAGTGACTTGAGGAGAGGGCTAATATGAGCATAGCAACACTGGCAGAATATAAGTCATGCAGCAGAATTTTGAACAGATTGAAGGGGAGAGAGATGGCTTAGTGGGAGACCTGTGAGAAGCAAGGTGCAATAGTCTAAGTGAAAGGTGATAAGAGTGTAGATAAGGGTTCTGGTAGTGTGCTCAGAAAGGAAGGATGAATTTTGGTGATATAGAGAAAGAAATGACAGGTTTTAGCAGTCTGATGAATATGTGCAGAGAAGGAAAGAGAGGAGTAGAAGATGACCCCAAGGGTTTAGTACGCCTTACAGAACAGGGAATGGGAGGAGAAAGAGTATCCAGAGCAGAGGAGAGAGTAGTATTATAGAAAGAGACAGCCTCATTGACAGACTTGGATAATATAGTAGTTGAGAAGAGATTTGAAACACTGGAGGACAGACTAGAAGGGTCAATAACCTGAAGATTCCTAAATGTATTGATGGGACTGGGGGAGAGGGTGTTTAAGTGTGAAAGTTATCAGATGATGGTCAGAGAGGGGAAACGCAGAGGTGCAGAGTGTGAGCAGTTGGAGAAGAAGATAAGATCAAGACAGTGGTCATTCTGATGAGTGGGGGTAGTGGAGCACAGTTGAAGATTGAAAGAGGATGTTAAAGCGAGAAACTGAGAAGCATCATTAGCATGAATGTTAAAATCCCCAAGAATGTGGGAAGGAAATGAAGGTTCAAAAAAGAAGAAAAGTCAGGCGTCACAGTCAGTGAGAAAGGAAGAAAGGGACCTATCAGGAGATTGATAAATTACTGCTACTTGGAGAGGCAGAGGTTTGAATCGATGGATGGAATGGACTTTGAAGGAAGAAAAGCAGTGAGAATGAGGTGGAAGAAGATGTTAAATCTACAGGAGGGTGAAAGTAGTAGCCTAATACCACCTCTGCGGTCAACCAGATGAGGAGTATGGGAGAAAAGGTAACTTCCATGAATAGGGCCACGGCTGAAGCAGAGTCTTTGGGGCGAAGCCACGTTTTAGTTAGGGCAAGCAGAGAGTACGAGAAATAAAGAGGTCGTGGATGTAGGAAAGTTTGTTTCAGACATAGCAGGCATTCCACAGAGCACATGAGAAAGGGAGAGGAGAGGAACAGAAATTAGATTGGAGACATCACGATGTGACCTGCATGAATAGGATGAGAGCTGATATGGAGGACCAGGATTGGGATTGATATCCCCAGCAGACAGCAGGAGAAGGACCAAGAAATTACGGAGAAGAGTAGGAAAGGCATGATGACAATGATGAAGGCAAGATGTACTCAGAATGGAGATGGTTGAACAGAAGAAAGGAAATGCTGAAGGATGAGAACTGAGAAGAAGGAAGAAGACAAAAGAGATGGTAAGATGATGAAAGCAGAAGGTAGGCAATGTGTTCCTGCAGTATACAGTGTTTTCAGATGGAAAAGGCGATTGTGAAGGGACAGTACCAAGAAGAGAAAGTGTACTGGAGCCATAAGAAGTAACTGGGAGAAAATACAAAGTGTATAGAGAAAATATTTCAACGAGGCATCTGGAGCGAAGGCTCTGGGAGGATCGGAGTGGACCTGAGAGTCACTTTGGAGAAGGCTGTGAGGATATGCAGACGAGCTGCAGGTCCTCCACAGCACCTGGAAGGCAGCTGGTGGGAGCTCTGGGCACCTGGAGCGAAGGCTCTGAGCAGATCGAAGTGGACCTAGGAGTCACCCCAGTGAAGGCTGAGGATATGCAGATGGGCTGCAAGTCCTTCACAGTACCTGGAAGGCAGCTGGTGGGAGCGCTAGGCACCTCCACCACGCACCTCCCAGCTAAGAAAAGGCTTTCCAGGGGTTAGGCAATAGCCAGCATTCCTCCTCCTGAGGGATCATCTTTCAGTCTTACAAGTCCATTCCTAGCTTTTCTCCTTTCCCCAATATACCTGAGAAAGGTCTTGTCACCTCTCTATACATCTTTAGCCATTTTTTTCTTCCACCTGTGCTTTCGCTAGCTGTATTTCCCTCTTCACTTCTTTGAGTTTAATCCAGTAATCTTTTCCATGATCCTCTTGTTGCGGGATCCTGCATGGGACTAGATCAAGGAGGAAGCTGGCCCCTTAGAAGAAAAGTCTATACATAATTCCTAAAATAGATTTGTTGACAGCTCAGTGTGTTGCTGCGGCTAAGAAAGCAAATAGAATGTTAGGTATTATTAGGAAAGGAATGGAAAACAAAAATGAGGATGTTATAATGCCTTTGTATCACTCCATGGTGCGACCGCACCTCGAATATTGTGTTCAATTCTGATCGCCGCATCTCAAAAAAGATGTGGAGGGGCATAATCGAATGAAAACGTCTATCTCCATGGGCGTTTATCTCCAAGAACGGGTCCATGAAGGGGCGGACCGAACCATATTTTCGAAAAAAAATAGACGTCCATGTTTTATTCGACAATTTGTGAGCTGGGCGTTTTTGCTTTTCAGCGATAATGGAAAATGAAAGCGCCCGGCTCAAAAACGAATAAATCCAAGGCATTTGTTCGTGGTCCCCCTCAAATGCCAGGACACCAACCGGGAACCCTAGGGGGCACTTTTACAAAAACAAAAAAAAGGTAAAAGAGCTCCCAGGTGCATAGCACCCTTCCCTTGTGTGCTGAGCCCCCCAAATCCCCCTCAAAACCCACTGCCCACAAATCTACACCATTACTATAGCCCTAAGGGGTGAAGGGGGGCACCTACATGTGGGTACAGTGGGTTTGGGGGGGTTGGCCGACTAAGCATTAAGCAGCACAATTGTAACAGGTAGGGGGGGGGATGGGCCTGGGTCCACCTGCCTGAAGTCCACTGCACCCCCTAACAACTGCTCCAGGGACCTGCATACTGCTGCCAGGGAGGTGGGTATGACATTTGAGGGTGAAAATAAAAAGTTGTGAAACATCATTTTTTGTGGTGGGAGGGGGTTAGTGACCACTGGGGGAGTCAGGGGAGGTCATCCCCGATTCCCTCTGGTGGTAATCTGGTCATTTAGGGCACTTTTTGGGGCCTTATTTGTGAAAAAACAGGGTCCAGGAAAAGTGTCCTAAATTCTAGTTACAAACGCATACTTTTTTTCCATTATCGGCGAAAGGCACCCATCTCTGTATAGGTGATAACCATGCCCCAGTCCCGCCTTCACCACGCCTCCGACACGCCCCCGTCAACTTTGTACGCTTCCGCGATGGAGTGCAGTTGAAAACGTCCAAGTTCGGCTTTCGATTATACCATGTTATTCGTTTTTGTGAGATAAATGTCCATCTCCCGATTTAGGTCGGAACTTGGGCGTTTTTCTCGTTCGATTATAAGCAGGATAGTGGAATTAGAAAAGGCGCAGAGAAGGGCGACGAAAATGATAAAGGGGATGGGATGACCTCCCTATGAGGAAAGGCTAAAGCGGCTAGGGCGCTTCAGCTTGGAGAAAAGGCGGCTGAGGAGAGATATGATAGAGGTCTATAAAATAATGAGTGGAGTTGAACGGGTAGATGTGAAGCATCTGTTCACGCTTTCCAAAAATACTAGGAGTAGGGGGCATGCGATGAAGCTACAATGTAGTAAATTTAAAACGAATCGGAGAAACTTTTTCTTCACGTAACGTGTAATTAAACTCTGAAATTCGTTGCCAGAGAATGTGGTAAAGGCGGTTAGCTTAGCGGAGTTTAAAAAAGGTTTGGGCGGCTTCCTAAAGGAAAAGTCCATAGACCGTTATTAAATGGACTTGGGGAAAATCCACTATTTCTGGGATAAGCAGTATAAAATGTTTTGTACTTTTTCGGGATCTTGCCAGGTATTTGTGACCTGGATTGGCCACTGTTGGAAACAGGATGCTGGGCTCGATGGACCTTTGGTCTTTCCAAGTGGTGGCAATACTTATTTACTTATGGAATGCTGGGAACTGCAAGAAATGGATGTATGTTTGGAATTTGATAGGAGTGACCTGGATTAACTACAATTGGAGATAGGGTGCTGAACTCAATGGACTTTTGGTCTGACCCAGCATGGCATGTCTTATCTTCTTGTTTACTTACTACAAAGAAATTCATAACCAATACATTTTTTTGCACTAACAAAGGAAAACTAGGCATCATGAAATGATCACACATCTCCTGCTTGTAGCATTGAGTCATTGCATTCATTTCTTCCAAGATATTTAATTGAACAACTATAGTAGAAGAACAAGGACTCAGATCTTTGAATATAGATATATATATATATTGTTGCATTTGTATCCGGCACTTTCCCACTCATGGCAGGCTCAATGCGGCTTACATGAGGCAAGTGACTTGCCCAGAGTCACAAGGAGCTGCCTGTGCCTGAAGTGGGAATCAAACTCAGTTCCCCAGGACCAAAGTCCACCACCCTAACCACTAGGCCACTCCTCCACTGTTGCTACTATTTGAGATTTGAGATTCTACATCCACTAGCAACATTCCATGTAGAAGCCTGCCCTTGCAGATCACCAATGTGGCTGCACAGAGGCTTCTGCTTCTGTGAGTCTGCTTCTGTGAGTCCTGCACATACGTGCAGGACGTCAGACTCACAGAAACAGAAGCCTGCGCTGCCTTCTACATGGAATGTTGCCATACATTTCGTTTCACAAAGCAGCATAGCGTTTTCTTGTGTACGATATCGTTGTTAGCAGCTTTAGTGCTTTTTTTCATCTGATCTACAAGGTACTTTTTTCTACAGATAATACTAGACCCCTGACGCAGGCCTCACGGCCGAAACACGTCACGTGTCGGGTCATTTCTGCTACTGTCAATAAAGACCTTGTTCAGGAAGACACTCATTGTGAGAGGACTTTTTTGGATCCACTGTGTGTTTTGTCTGCTAGTGGAATAGCAACATTCCATGTAGAATCTCCAATAGTTTCTATTTTATTTTTGTTACATTTGTACCCTACGCTTTCCCCTCTCATGGCAGGCTCAATGCGGCTTACATGGGGCAATGGAGGGTTTAGTGACTTGCCCAGAGTCACAAGGAGCTGCCTGTGCCTGAAGTGGGAATCGAACTCAGTTCCTCAGGACCAAAGTCCACCACCCTAACCACTAGGCCACTCCTCCACTCCGCTTGAATGAGTGGTAATACTTTGCCCTTGAAAAATAAATCTACAGGGAAACTGATAATGTCCAAAACCAGTATTCATCATTCTTCCTGTGGAGAACATGTCGAATTTTCCAAACAAAAAGTACATACATTAAATCTCATGCAAATTCTGCTCTAGAAAGATGTACTTTGTTGATGAACATTGAGGCAAACAAAGCATTAGGATACTTCTAGCCCAGCAAGTTAATCCCCTGAGAAATGTAATAGCTTGTATTTCCAAGTTTTGAATTATTGGGCCGAATCTCTTCTATCCTCCTATTTTAAACCTCCTTATGAGACAAGTTTCAAGCCTAATTAAGCTTAGTGTTATCATTGGTTTTATCACATTAAGATCCCACTTGGCTCTCAGCGGAACAGACCAGAAAGTCAACACTACATCTTTAAACAGAAACAACAGATTTGGGTTCAATTAAAAATTCATTTAAATGGAAATTAGTTTGTAATTTTTTTTTTTCATGATGACTATTTGATGGCTTTTTAATCATAAACAGCGTTAAGGAGAGGTGAGCTCACAGCAGACAGTAAGAGAAAAGGGCCTGAAGCTCTCTTTGAACCCTCATCTCAGCAACAGGCTAAACAGATTTCTAGAACATTTCCCCCTTCCTTGGTTTATTGTATTTTCATTTGTTTCCACTTTTCTTTCATGCAGGTGTTTACTTGGCTGACCTAGTTTTATGATTTGAATTTCTGAACATTCTTATTATAGGGTAGTAACTGGAAAACATGAATAATTAGCTTTATTGTCAAACACAACTCTGTAATTTCAGTTCTTGAGTTGTATTACAGGTTTTCAGACTATTTTGCATTACTGTTTATTGTTTGTAAACTGCTTTAGGATCCTTCAAGGTTATAGATGGTATATCAAGCATAAATAATCATCATAATATATCATCCAGTAAGATACTTTTATTAGCAACTGGTTGCTGAAAAATAGCTAATTCTGTCCATATTATAGACCTGCCACCCAGAAATGCTAAAAGATCAGCACGCACATTCCTTAATCTGTACTTCCCCAATTGTAGAGGACTAAAATACAAACTAATACATGCGTCCAGCTTTTCTTACATGAGCACGCAGTTGTGGAACGCACTACCACTTAACTTAAGAACAATTTACGAACGAATTAACTTTCGTAAATCCCTGAAGACCTATCTCTTCAACAAGGCATACCACAATGATCAATGACTAAAACTGTAAATCATCACTATTCCACCTTATATATTTTTTTTTATTATATTTGTACCCCACGCTTTCCCACTCATGGCAGGCTCAATGCAACTTACATGGAGCAATGGAGGGTTAAGTGACTTGCCCAGAGTCACAAGGAGCTGCCTGTGCCTGAAGTGGGAATCGAACTCAGTTCCTCAGAACTAAAGTCCACTACCCTAATCACTAGGCTACTCCTCCACTAGCAACATTCCATGTAGAAGTCGGCCCTGGCAGATCACCAATGTGGCTGCGCAGGCTTCTCCTTCTGTGAGTCTGACGTCCTGCACATACGTGCAGGACGTCAGACTCACAGAAACAGAAGCCTGTGCAGCCTTCTACATGGAATGTTCCTAGTGGAATAGCAACATTCCATGTAGAATCTCCAATAGTAGCAACATTCCATGTAGAATCTCCAATAGTATCTATTTTATTTTTGTTACATTTGTACCCCGCGCTTTCCCACTCATGGCAGGTTCAATGCGGCTTACATGGGGAAATGGAGGGTTAAGTGACTTGCCCAGAGTCACAAGGAGCTGCCTGTGCCTGAAGTGGGAATTGAACTCAGTTCCTTAGTTCCCCAGGACCAAAGTCCAATAGGCCACTCCTTCACAAGTAAGAGAACATACATATTCTGTATGTTCTCTTACTTTATCTACTTGATTATATTCTATATGTTCTCTTACTATAGCTACTTGCTTAACTCAAGAATGTCATCCATGCTCTCTAAGCAATTCAATTGTATCTTTCACCCTGGAATGGCGAATGCCATGACAGAACATTGTAAGCCACATTGAGCCTGTAAATAGGTGGGAAAATGTAGGATACAAATGCAACAAATAAATAAATAAATAAAAAGATATCTAAGTAACGTAATTATTAATCTCTTTCAAATTATATGTAAAATGATGTGGATCAGCAAAGATAAGTGTCTCCAGGAATAGGTCTCTTACTGGCTGTTTTGAATGGGCATATAAGTTTGAAAAACATTTCTAAAAATATAAATAGAAAAAAAAAAAAAGAAAGAAGGGATCTCTCTGCTGGGACTGCTGATTTTTAATATATTTGTAAACTAGTAAAAGAGGCCCGTTTCAGAGCAAATGAAACGGGCGCTAGCAAGGTTTTCTTCGCCAACACCTCCTCCCTCCCTGGCCAACCCCTTCGTTGTTCTGCCATCGCTCCGCCCCCAACGTCATGACGTTTGATGCGAGGGCGGGGCCTGGAGCGATTTCCCCCCCACCTCCCTCCCTGCCAACCCCTTCGTTGTTCTGCCATTGCTCCGCCCTTGAGGGCGGGGCCGGAGCGATTTTGGTGGCTTCACCACCACGAACCTTCGAACCTTTTTGAAGGAAGTCAGGGCTTGGCTTCACTGATGTCAGTGTCCTCAGAACATTGAGGGTGAGTTTTATTATAGTAGATGCTCTAGAGATGGGAGTAACTAGTGAGGTAATTAAATTTGCCAACGACATAAAGTTATTCAAAGTTGTTAAATCGTGAGAGGATTGTGAAAAATTACAAGACGACCTCTCGAGACTGGAAGATTGGGCGTCTGAATGGCAGATGACGTTTAATGTGAGCAAGTGCAAAGTGATGCATGTGGGAAAGAGGAACCCGAACTATAGCTACGTAATGCAAGGTTCCACGTTAGGAGTCACCGACCAGGAAAGGAATCTAGGCATCATCGTTGATGATGCATTGAAACCCTCTGCTCAGTGTGCAATGGCGGCTAAGAAAGCAAATAGAATGTTAGGTATTATTAGAAAAGAAATGGAACACAAAAATGAGGACGTTATATTGCCTTTGTATCGCTTCATGGTGCGACTGCACCTCAAATATTGTGCTCATTTCTGGTCACCGCATCTCAAAAAAGATATAGTGGAATTAGAAAAGGTACAGAGAAGGGCGACGAAAATAATAAAGGGGATGGCAGAACAATTGAAGGCCTTCATAGATTTGAAGAAACTCGCCATTGGGATTACTGGCATTATGGGAGAAAAGGGAGGTCTGAGTCTCATGTTAAGTCTATATGATGTAATTGATTTCTTTTTTTTGTTCTCCTTGATTTTCTAGGGCTCCTCCCCTAGAATTTGTGGTCTAAGAAGGATGGTAGTTATCACTTGTAAGTGATTACGTTCATTTTTTCCACTAATTTGTTACAATTCATTTTTCTTCAAGAAGTGTCGACTTGTGATTGTATTTTCAAGGTTATAAATAAATAATTTTTTTTTTTTAAATGTTAATGCCGACAGCCTAATCCCACACTATTAGGGTGAGCCCAACCCATTAGACTAAGCCCCCCCTTTAACAAATACAAACCCTTCTTACCATTATCACCCTCTCATTCTCACACTGAAGCTTGAGAGCTCTGCCTGGATTTGGAGTCCTGTGTATGGAACACAGAGCATTTCTGAGACTATCATCCAAGAAGTTCTGGATTTCAAATTCAAAGTTTGGCTCCGTGTTCTCGCTTCTGCATCTTCTAATGTCACTGGTGCCTACATGAGACATGACAGCTGGCCTCTCCTCAGCACTCTCTAAAATCCTATCTATATGACCCCTAAGGTCTACCACCTTCACTCTAGGCCACCAGTTATAAAATAGTTCACATCTGCATAAATCTGCATTCTTAAAAAGTCAAAAATATACGAATGAGGCAAAAATTAAAGGGTAAACAAATGGTACAAAAGGGATCTGCATTTGTTGTCCCATGTTTAACTGAAGAAACGTCTAGCGCCTGCTCCTAGTGGTTAGGGTGGTGGACTTTGGTCCTGGGGAACTGAGGAACTGAGTTTGATTCCCACTTCAGGCACAGGCAGCTCCTTGTGACTCTGGGCAAGTCACTTAACCCTCCATTGCCCCATGTAAGCCCCGCATTGAGCCTGCCATGAGTGGGAAAGCGCAGGGTACAAATGTAGCAAAAATAAAATAGATACTATTGGAGATTCTACATGGAATGTTGCTACTATTGGAGATTCTACATGGAATGTTGCTATTCCACTACAACATTCCATGTAGAAGCCTGCACGGCCACATTGGTGATCTGCAAGGGCCGACTTCTACATGGAATGTTGCTAGTGGAATAGCAACATTCCATGTAGAATCTCAAATAGTAGCAACAGTGGAGGAGTGGCCTAGTGGTTAAGGTGGTGGACTTTGGTCCTCGGGAACTGAGGAACTGAGTTTGATTTCTGGCATAGACAGCTCCTTGTGACTCTGGGCAAGTCACTTAACCCTCCATTGCCCGCTGCATTGAGCCTGCCATGAGTGGGAAAGCGCGGGGTACAAATGTAACAAAAAAAAATATGTGTTTGAGGTGATGTAATGGAGGATGAGCCTGCTTGTCCTTCACTGGGCAGTGAGTGTTTCCTTCTAAGGCTTGCCCTGGAGTCAAGATATAGGGAAATTTTGGAATTTCATTTCAGCACAAGGTGTGCGCTAAAGGAATCGAGCAGGGGTCAGGAGGAGCCGTGAGCCAACTAGTCCTTATACGGAGAGAATAGCTGCCTTAGGCCGACTTAACCTAAACAAAGGAGAAGATTTGAAGAGGTGTAGACCTAAAGAAAGAGGCTGTGTAGTTTTTGATTATGTGTCAGGATTATGCATCTTAACCCCTAGGGAGTTCAGTCATTTTATGAGGAACCAGGTCTCTGTCCACCCCCTGCACCCAGAGAAGGAGAGTTTTGGGAAGAGTTTAAAGAAACTTTAGGCAATCCCCCCCCCCCCCCCACCCCTAAGAAATTCAACTAACAGAAGACAGTGGCTTTAAAACCACTGACTATTGTGTACTTAGGTTAACTCAGATATTCAATGCCAGGGCTGATCTATGGACACTGGCCTTGAAAATTCAGATCAGTCTCTGTCCTGGAAGTTATGCAGTGGTCAGGCAATATTCGGTGTCTGCTCCCTCATAGCTAAAGCATCATAACTACTGGCTCCTCTCCAATTCTGCCCATGAACCATCGTGACACTAATCATACAGGGTCACGGCAGCCAGAAGGATATACATCAGCACTATCTGCCGGATTCTATATAGCGCGTCCAGAGATCCACGGCTTTAATCGGTTCAGATTCTATAACCATGCGCATAACTTAACAAGCTTAACAAGCACTTAACACGGCAGCCAGACTCATATTTGGCAAAATGAAATATGAAAACGCCAAACCCTTAAGAGAAAACTTACATTGGCTTCCATTAAAAGAACGCATTGCATTCAAGGTTTGTACCCTGGTTCATAAGATCATACACAGGATATATGTCAGACCTCATAGACCTACCAACCACCTTTTCACCACTGCTTTTGGCTCCTCACCACTACTCAATTCCCCTATCCTTGTTCCTTCTCACCCAGTACTTCCCTCGCCCTTAATTGTCTTGTCTGTCTGTATTTTTAGATTGTAAGCTCTGTCGAGCAGGGACTGTCTCTCTGTGTCAGGTGTTCAGCGCTGCGTGTGTCTGGTAGCGCTATACAAATGTTAATCGTAATAACATTCCATGTAGAAGCCTGCCCTTGCAGATGAGCAACACGGCCGCGCAGGCTTTTGTTTCTGTGAGTCTGACACCCTGCACGTACGTGCAGGACGTCAGACTCACAGAAACAGAAGCCTGCACGGTCATGTTGCTCATCTGCAAGGGCAGGCTTCTACATGGAATGCTGCTAGTGGAGGAGTAGCCTAGTGGTCAGTGCAGTGGAACATGGAATGTTGCTACTACTAAGATTCTACATGGAATGTTGCTACTATTGGAGATTCTACATGGAATGTTTTGGCTCCTAAACACTACTCAATTCCCCTATCCTTGTTCCTTCTCACCCAGTACTTTCCTCGCCCTTAATTGTCTTGTCTGTCTGTGTTATTTTAGATTGTAAGCTCTACACGCATAGTTCTAGAATATGGCCCAGTCTGTGTAAATCTACATGCCAGGGTTTATGCCACATTTTCATTGGTGTAAATGGATGCACGTAGTTTTATGCGCTGAAATATCAACTAAGATTGTTCTATAATCGGCGCCTAGATTATAGAATATGTTTAGTCAGTGCCAAATATTTTAAGTGCCGTATACAGAATCTCCCCTATGCACTTAAGCATAGGAGCCAACTTTTCAAAATTATTGGGGGTGCTAAGCCCAATGAAAATAACCCCTCCATGGACACATACAAGGAAGTTTCTCAATATTGGGGGTGCTCAAGCACCCACAGCACCCACAGAGTCGGCTCCAATGCACTTAAGTATCACTGAATATTCAGGGACAGACCACTGAGTGGGATTTAAGCAGATAGGAGCATCTCATGCCCACTTAAATCCCATTGAATATCTACCCCTTTGTCTTTTGGGGAGGAGAATATTGTTCCCTATTTTGCATCTCCCTGAAGGGGATATATTTAAGGAATAATATTAAGAGTACCTGGCCAGCATGCAGAGGAAAGAATTGTGAATTTTAGGAAGTGCTTCTTGTGACAGTGTCTTGTAGGAGATTTTAGGAATCTGGACTCTGACTACCCAGTCTGGGCTGTGTGTGAAGAACAGAAACAGAGAGGGGGACCACCCAGAACCCCAGAAGAGGAGTTCAGAAAGCAACCAAGCAAAGAGATATACAGTAATACCTCGGTTTTCGTTGACTTCGGTTATCATCGGTTTCGGTTTTCGTCGATTTTTTTCGCGAAAAATTTGTCTGGGATTTCGTTGGCATGCCCACGTGACCTCGCTGCTAATTTTGCGAAAACAGTGTGGCGTTGTTTCTCATTGTGTGAGCATCACCCCGCGTGTCTAGCCAAACAATTCCATTGCTTACCAGTGCTTTTTTTTTTTGTTACATTTGTACCCCGCACTTTCCCACTCATGGCAGGCTCAATGCGGCAGGCAATGGAGGGTTAAATGACTTGCCCAGAGTCACAAGGAGCTGCCTGTGCCGGGAATCGAACTCAGTTTCTCAGTTCCCCAGGACCAAAGTCCACCACCCTAACCACTAGGCCACTCCTCCACTTGTGAGTGGTAATCCTACAATTACATGTAAGCGATTACTGCGTATACAATATTTGGTGTAATGTGTTTATTTTGCGTTTTTCAGTTTCAAAATGTACGTAACGCACATAAGATAAAATCACATGTGCTCAAATCTCATTGCCTCAGTTTTTGTCGGTTTCGGATTTCGCCGATTGTTTTCGGACGGATTATTATGGACAAAAACCGAGGTATTACTGAAACTGAAAAGAGAGAGGATTTGAGTCTTTGTTTAAATTATTCTTCTAATGTTGCTTTTTTTTTTTGTTTCCATTTGCTACCTTGTCCATATTTGATTTTTAGGGTTTTACCAAACAACAAAAAAGTTGTATTAAGTATGGCAATACTTATGTGCTTATGTTAATTTGGCACACAATTTTAATAACCATTTATAGAATTCACCTGCACATTAATTATTTATTTAGCCTCCTAATGTGGGTACATATCAGGATTCACATTTGGACTGAAGGAGTGGCTCTTTGCCTGGATTTGTTCCATTTGACTCACGTCAACCCGTTTTGCTTTGCTTGCTTGGTCTCATTATAGTGTGTTTGCTTTGCGAGTTATCTGCTGCACAGTAGATTTGAGTCCTGTATCGGTTTTGATGTTTCCATGGCATTGCAGTTGAAAATTGGCTTAGGAATGTCCTGCCGAGACAATAGAATCTGCTTCTGTTCAATTCTGTAACCCCCAACCCGTCTGTTAGTGCAGAGGAATGTGGCCCTTGCATTGATAGGGGAATATGGCCTCCTTTCACTGTGTCTACCAGATTCTGTGGGGAAAGCACAGCATGGAAGATGCAGAAAGAGTTTACCTATTGCGCATTGCTGCATTTTAAAACAATCTATTCTCTCTCTCTCTCTTTCTTTTCTTGTCTTTCTCTAATAGTTTTCTGCTCTTGCAAAGTCACATTGAAAGAGCTGCCGTCCCCACCTGAGTGTTCAGTTATTGTACCACTATTTTCACAGCATGGGCAATCTCTGTCCTTCTATCTTTCTTCTCATGCTGTCCTTTGTCCCCAGTCATCCAACACTGATAGCTGTTTGCCTGGACTTGAGCACTTGGCGTGGTCAAACTTCTTCCAGTCACAGTTCACTGAGAAGCAAGAGTTATGGACTAACAGCTGAAGAGGGGAGGTACCCATGAGTGTTTAACCAGCGTGTGGTATCTGTACCATGCATCTTGTCCCCATCATATACCTGTTCTTGGTCCCTCAGCTATACGGTAAGCCATATTGTAGAAAATCTTTAGCATCATATCTATGTTAGTTGCTTATTAGGTGTATCATTAGTATTATGCTAACATTGTATTATATGTCTGGTATTTAAATTCCAGGGCTGTTAAATGTGTACATTTTTTTATACTGTTTCACAGTAGTTCTATTATTAGGTTTCAATTTGCTGTTTTAAAGTTTACCACATTTATTGTATTTATGATTGTTCTTGGTTACTTTACTATTGTTATGATTATAAGTTTTATGTTAAACTGTACCTACTGTACACTGCCTTGGGTGAATCTCTTCCTAAAAGCGGTTAATAAATCCCAATAAATAAATAAATATCTATCTACAAGTACATGAGGATGTTATAATGCCGTTATATCGCTCCACGGTGCGACCGCACCTGGAGTACTGTGTTCAGTTCTGGTCGCCTCATCTCAAAAAAGATATAAAGGAATTGGAGAAGGTGCAGAGAAGGGCGACAAAAATGATAAAAGGGATGGGACGACTACCTTATGAGGAGAGGTTAAGACGGCTAGGACTCTTTAGCCTGGAGAAAAGGCAGCTGAGGGGTGATAGGATAGAGGTCTACAAAATAATGAGTGGGGTAGAGCGGACAGATGTGAAGCGTTTGTTTACGCTTTCTAACAATAATAGAACCAGGGGACACAAGATGAAATTAGAATATGGTAGGTTTAAAACAAATTGGAGAAAGTTTTTCTTTACTCAGCGCGTGGTTAGACTCTGGAACTCATTGCCGGAGAAGGTAGTGACGGCAGCTGGCCTTGCTGAGTTTAAAGGGGGGTCTGGACAGATTCCTGAAGGAAAAGTCCATTGATCGTTATTAAATTTGGGGTTTTTTGCCAGGTTCTTGGGGCCTGGATTGGCCGCTGTCAGAGACAGAGTGCTGGGCTTTTGATGGACCTTTGGTCTTTTCCCAGTGTGGCTGTGCTTATGTGCTTACGAGACAGTGAGTAGTGAAAATATCTATGCACAATCATAAAGCATAAGAGTTCTTCCAGGGGCCATGTCTTCTGATGGGTTAGTTTTGCAAATACCACCAAAGAAAACATTCAGATTCACAGATATAATCACAAGAAAAGAATGTATTAATGGCAGAGTCTGTTAAAGTGAATGGTTCTCCTGAAGCAGCGTGAGCAAAATAGGGCCCCTGTTGGAAATCCAGGTTCATGAGTTTGGAGCGTTCAGTGGAGGCACCAAAGTAACTGTTTCTTCTGCCAGTGTTTTCTGTAGTTGAAGCTACTGGAAGTTTGGAGTGCCTTTGATGGTTTTGGACACCACATGATCAATTTACTAGAAGCTAAGTATTTTTTATTTGTATTTGCACCATTATTACATTTTTGAAAATCTGAGATTTGATTTAGGGAAAGGGGGGGAAGGGAAATGGGACTTGATATACTGCCTTTCTGAGGTTTTTGCAACTAGATTCAAAGCGATTTACATATATTCAGGTATTTATTTTGTACCAGGGGCCATGGAGGTCTAAGTGACTTGCCCATGGTCACAGGGAGCTGCAGTGAGAATCGAACCCAGTTCCCCAGGATCAAAGTCCACTGCACTAACCACTAGGCTACTCCTCCACTAGCAACATTCCATGTAGAAGCCTGCCCTTGCAGATCAGCAATGCGGCCGCGCAGGCTTCTGTTTCTGCGAGTCTGACGTCCTTCAGATTCTTAGAAACAGAAGCCTGCGCGGCTGCGTTGCTGATCTGCAAAGGCAGGCTTCTACATGGAATGTTGCTAGTGGAATAGCAACATTCCATGTAGAATCTCCAATAGTAGCAACAGAATCTCAATGGTAGCAACATTCCATCTAGAATCTCAAATAGGGAAAGGGAAATGGGACTTGATATACTGCCTTTCCGAGGTTCTTGCAACTACATTCAAAGCAGTTTACATATATTCAGGTATTTATTTTGTACCAGGGGCAGTGGAGGGTTAAGGGTCACAGGGAGCTGCAGTGGGAATCAAACTCAGTTCCCCAGGATCAAAGTCCACTGCACTAACCACTAGGCTACTCCTCCACTGTGACAGTGAGCATATGGGGGTATCAACTGAGTTTTTCTGACCAGTGATTTTTCTCCTAGAGTAAGCTATTTACTACTTTGAGAAGCTTTAACATCAAGGACTCGCTGAGGTCTTTTCTCCATATTTTTCCCATTTCTTCTCTCTTTTCTGTGATTATGGCGCTCATTTTCGTAAGAGAAAAAATGTCCAAAGAGTGGCATAAATCTGCACGTGGACATTTCTTTTTCACAAAAACGTCCAAATCGGTATTTTCAAAACCAATTTCTAGATGTTTTCCTATGAAGTCCATCAGAAGTGCTTTCAAATCACAGGGGGCGTGTTAAGGGCGGGATCTGGGCGTTCCTCACACTTGGACGTTTTTCAGCCATAATGGAACAAAACAAAAGTGTCCTGTACTAAAACGAAGACATTTTGAGCTACAGCTGTTTTTGTAACAAATAAGGCACAAAAGGGTGCCCTGAATGACCAGATAACCACTGGAGGGAATCAGGGTGAGCCCCCCAATACCCCCCCCCCCAGTGGTCACTGACCCCCTCCCACCCCCCTCCAAATGTGAATACAAATATGATTTAGCAGCCTCTATGACAGCCTCAAATGTTAGAGTCAGGTCTATTAGAGTAGCATGCAAGTCCCTGGAGTAGTGTAGTGGTCAGTGCAGTGCACCATGGAGGGGGGGGGGGTCTCTGGTCACTATCTTCCTGTACCTGTCACATTTGTGGGGAAACTGTGAGCCCTCCAAAACTCACCAGAAACCCACTGTGCTCACATATAGGTTCCCCCCCTTCACCCATAAGGGCTATGGTAGTGGTGTACAGTTGTGGGCAGTGGGTTTTGGGGGGCTCAGCGGACAAGATAAGGGAGCAGTGGTGAGCTGTGCACCTGGAAGCATGCTTTTGAAGTCTACTGCAGTGCCCCCTAGGGTGCCCCATTTATCTCCTGGGATGACTGAGAGACTAGTCTACTGAAAATGCTGGCCCCTCCTAAATCCCAATGGCTTGATTTTCTACATTTTTCACTTGAACGTTGTTTTTTTTTTGGGGGGGGGGGGGGGGGGGGGAAGGGAAATGGACCAAAAAAAACAAAACGTCCAAAGAGCAAAACCTTGTTAGAAACAGTATGTTCGAAAACAAAAGATAAATGTTTTTTTTTTTTTCATTTTTGGACTTTTTTGCAAAATGTTTAAAGTCAGACTTAGATGTCATATTGAAAATGCCCCTCCATCTCTGTTAATCTGAATGCTTACTTTGGTGTATGAATTATTTTGTATTCAGCTCTTGGTTGGGTTTTTGATTTAGTTTTGCACATACCATGACAGTAATGAACTTCAATCCTAAGTAGCGCAGGGGTGTGCTGGTAAATTTTTAACAACAGGCTCTTTCTCCGGCGGACGTAGCCACCTCTGCAGTTGGAAGGGCCAGGGGTGGCCGGGGGGGGGGGGGGGGGGGGGGGGGGAGCAACACTTGCCTCTCTCTCCTTCCTCCCTTAGTGCGGGCACGCTAGGCATACCTTTGCTGGCAACCAATAAATGGACTGCCACCACTCCCAACGTCTTGCTCTGAGCAGCATGCTGAAACTTCTCACACATGCTGGAGAAGTCCCAGCCTGCTGCTCAGAGCTGGAAACAAGGAGCGGGGAACAGCAGTAGTCTATTTACTTGGCTGGCAGGGCTCAGCATCCCCACCAGCAAAGTAAAAGAGAATTCAGCAGTTGACCCAAGCCCACATTTTGGGAGCCAGTTGTTAAAGTAGCCATGGTGAGCCCTACTTTAACAACCAGCTCCCAAAATTCTTAAAAACTTAACAACCGGCTCATGCGAGCCTGTGAGAGCCTGCTCCAGCACACCACTGTAAGTAGGGTATGTGGAGTTATGATCCCAGGCTCTCAAAAATACTGCCAATACCTGCCATTGCACTTGCATCATGCCTGTAAAAGCTTCCTTCTAGAATTCATAACATGTAATGTGTATAAGCAACCTACCAAGATATGCACCCAGTATGAGGGGGAATAGTTCCGTGTCTCTTGGCTACGTTTTCTTGGTCTCTGATTGCATTGTTTGTTGTTTGAAGATCTCTTTCTCCATTTGATGCACAGAATAATCATTTTGCCCTATTATCAGTGCTGTTACTACAATGTCTAGTCTGCTTGCTTTGAGCTTTTTATTGATTGGCATTGTAATGTCCCAGGTGATCATAACCCCTTCATTTTTCATAATTCTCTTAGGGTTGTGATCCCATTCTTTTTCCAGTACAGCGATGCCATGTTTACAAAGTTTCCAATGGATGAGATGTGATATCTTCTTATTGTGCGTTTCTGTATACAAACCACCCACTGGAACTTTGCAGCCAGCTACGAGATACATAACCATTTCCAGCTCTTCATTGCAAAATATATATTCTCAATTTTCCCAGTTTATTCCCCATGTTTATTGTGAACCATCTTGTCTGTCATCTACGCTTCTGGGCTGCAACTATCAGTCTCTCATCCTTTGGTGTCAGTTTACGTCTCTCTAAACATTCATGTGTCTGGTTTTGATTGACATATATTTCCTAGGGTAATAATTTGAATTTCTTAATGTATTTGTGCATTTACCATTTGTTATTCCTTGTTTACTGATCTAACTCTTTAAAGAGTATTTTTTGTTTCCTTCCCTATGTGTACCAGTGAAATGTCTCTTATGCCTTCTGCTTCTTAGAATCAGGGCTTTTTTTTGTGGGGGTACTTGGGGGTACTGAGTACCGGCACCTTTTCCATTGTCTGCTAAAATTGACCCAAGGACCCCAAGTTTTAATGAAAGAGCTGAGGCTCTACACATCAATTCTGCCTTGTCATAGGTTCTGTGACTGGTTGCAGGGGGCCTGACCATTGTGGGGTGGATCCCTCAGTGATCACCCCACCCTTGAAGGGTAGCCTGGCATTTGAGTACCGGCACCTTTTTTTGCTAGAAAAGATGCACTGCTTAGAATGCTTGTACAAATTTAAAGATGGATAGAAAAGATGACTGTGATCAGTGGCGTAGGAAGGGGGGGGCGAGGGGGGCGGTCCGCCCCGGGTGCACGCCGCTGGGGGGTGTCGACTCCGCGCTGGTGCACTGCCCTCTTTGCCCCGGAACAGGTTACTTCCTGTTCCGGGACAGAGAGAGCACTGAACCAGCGCGGAGCCGACACACCCCAGCAACGTGCAGTCGGGGCGAATCAGCCCTCCCGCCCATCCCTCGCCGCAGGTATGCGCTCCGGGGGGGGGAGGTATGCGCTCCGGGGGGGGGCGCTCCAGCGGGAGGAGGGTGCGCCGTGCTGCACCCGGGGGGGGGGGGGGTGCGCAGCGGCGACCCGCTCCGGGTGTCAGCTCCCCTCGCTACGGCTCTGACTGTGATACTTACATACGTGTTCACCAAAGGTTGCTAATGGTTTTATTGTGAAAGTTAAACTGGTTTCTGTTCATGAAAGGGTGGCTTTTCAGAAGATTTATCTGGCTCACTTTAAAGGTTATTATCTTCTTTAAATCCTAACAGTCACCTGAGCAAATAGCGTGTATTGAAACAGAGGGAAAGCCTCAACAGATTCCTACTTTCTGGCTATACAGCTCTTTTAGTTAAAGGAGTTCTCACTGTCATCATAGGCACAAAAACCTCCGTTGTTATCAATTCTTTAATCCAGAAAAGTCTTAAGTAATCAACACTTATCTCTGTGTTTGAACCGTCTTCAAACTGCCATCGCTGAGTCTCCTTCCCACGGCTGACATTGGCCAAGGTTTCGGTACTTCTCTCCCGACCTGCTTCAGGGTCCGTGGTAATGACAGTTCTCAGTGGGCGATTCTATATTAAACAGCAACTGCTTTACAATAATAGCCACTCTCACACAAATAAAGTATGCTTAATCTCTTCTGCGTTCCTCACTTCACTGCAGTCTGGTCTTCACTAGGGAAGAAACTTCTCACTTCCTGTCTGTTTTTTTTATTAACGTAGACGTCTGACGTCATCGACCCTGCTCTTCACTTGATAGGTTTAACTATTGACAGATCATGCTGGCGTTCTTATTAGGAAAAAGTGGGCCCGTTCAATTCTCGTATTATCACTTTAAAGGTTAGTCAGATAAATCTGTTGTTTTTCTTAAGTGCTGTTGAGTTGCGGTCGACTCATGGTGACCGTCTGGATAGTAGAAGACAAACTCAAACCAGATCTTAATCACCAAAAATAAATAGGTACTGCCTAAACAAAGTTGGTGAAGTGCAAAAATTCAAACCAAACCTATTCCAAATTACTGAAAAAAGGAGAGGAAAAGACCTCATTTCGCTGGTGCAACTAACGTAGTCAATCCTACATAAATACAGCTTAATTTGCCACTCGCTTGCCCCCAGCAAAAAAGTAATCATAGGTCTAAAAAAACCTCTCCCCTAAAAAGTAACAAAAACTTTATTCAATTTTTAATCCCATACTTTAGAATGAATTAAATTAACACACTTAGCTTGTTTCCAATGCCTTTCTCCAACAAGTGCATTCTCATTTGGTGGGAAACTGGCAATTACTGCGTTCTTTTCCCGCTATGTTCTCTTCTTTTCGGGTTTTTCTACAATGTCTTCCGCTAACTGTGTGGCACTGCCTCTAGAATAATGCTGCACTAGACGGTATGTGTCCTGACAGGGACCCGTTTTGCTAATGGCTTCTTCTTGGAGACCACACCGTGCAAACATTTAGCTCTTTCATGTTTCCTATCCTGAAGCAGGATAATTACCCTGAACTCTGCTCAGTCTTCAGTCAAGCAGCTAATCGTTGATACACTGATATCCATAGTTGTTCTTATGGTATCAGTCTACTGCATTGAGGGGCTTTCTCATTTGTGTTGACCTTCAACCTTACCATGCAAGATCTAACTGGTTATCAATCCATTCCCGTTCCCCAGCCCTCACCCCCCATTCCAACAATCCCAAGACATACAAAGATAGCGATCAAAAAAAGAGGCAGGGCCTGAGGTATTCCGAAGATATATTTTATATTTAATTGATTCAGATGAGTTTTCCCTACTAGCTGGCTAAATTTGACCTCACATCTCCAGTCTATTAAGAAGCTGATCTAAATCTGGACAGATGAATGATATCCTTGCTAGATTTAGGAAGATTTTTTAGCCACAAACCTTGCTGAGAAGATGCAGCTGAAAATCTAGGAAAGATAACTGTGTTAAATTACCTTATCTTACCTGCTCAGTGGGTCTTTGAAGACTGATCCATAAAGCCTCAACATGCACACTGAGGCACCGGCTAATAGTTTAGGAATGGACAGTAAACTGTGTCATCTAGGTGCATGCTAATGAGCATAATTAGATGCAAATGAAGGCATAATAAGCTCACACAAATTGTCAGTTAACAACACATTAACTAGAAATCCCATTCTATGGCCCAAAATGCATTATCCACTCCAGGCCACATTAGGCACTGACTACACAGCTATATGAACCATTTGCTGGCCAGAGGCAGTTTGTTGGGGACAATGAAATATTTTTGGCTGCAGGAAGCAAGGAGATTGAAAGAGAAGAGGAGGGATAATAAAGAGAGGGAATGGAAAGAGGAAGAAAATAGAAGGTGCAAAAGAGGGAAGGAGAGACAGAGAGATACAGCAAATGGAAATGGGACTTGATATACTGCCTTTCTGAGGTTTTTGCAACCTACATTCAAAGCAGTTTTATATATATTCAGGTACTTATTTTGTACCAGGGGCAATGGAGGGTTAAGTGACTTGCCCACAGTCACAAGGAGCTGCAGTGGGAATTGAACTCAGTTCCCCAGGATCAAAGTCCACTGCACTAACCACTAGGCTACTCTTCCACTGGCAACATTCCATGTACAAGCCTGCCCTTGCAGATCACCAATGCGGCCGCGCAGGCTTCTGTTTCTGTCAGTCTGATGTCCTGCACGTACGTGCAGGACGTCAGACTCACAAAAACAGAAGCAGAAGCCTGTGCAGCCACGTCACTGATCTGCAAGGGCCAACTTCTACATGGAATGTTGCTAGTGGAATAGCAACATTAACATTCCATGTAGAATCTCAAACAGTAGCAACAGAATCTCAATAGTAGCAACATTCCATGTAGAATCTCAAATAGGGAAAGGGAACTGGGACTTGTCATACCACCTTTCTGTGTTATTTTGCAACTTCATTCAAAGCGCTTTACATATATTCAGGTACTTATTTCGTACCAGGGGCAATGGATGGTTAGGTGACTTGCCCAGAGTCACAAGGAGCTGCAGTGAGAATTGAACTCAGTTCCCCAGGATCAAAGTCCAGTGCACTAACCACTAGGCTATTCCTCCACTCTTCTATGTTTTCTGGCTCAGGACACCCTGCTGCTGTCAGCAAAGCCATCCATCCATAGGTATGCCACTCCTCCTCCTCCTACTATATTTCTATAATGCTGCTAGACATATGCAGCGCTATACCTATATGTGTAAGAGACAATCCCTGTTCCATACATCTTACAAAACTGAACTCACTTCTGCCACCTCATCCTTCTCATACTGCTCTTCAGTTGTATGTAGGTTTGATGACACCTCACTGCCAGCTTCTCCCTTCCCCTTCTGTCTTTTCTTGTTGTTCTCATCCCTGTACCTACTAGGCCTTAACAATGAGCTCTGCCATACCTCCTTATCTCCATGATAAGTACGTAAGTAATGCCACACTGGGAAAAGACCAAGGGTCCATCGAGCCCAGCATCCTTTCCACGACAGCGGCCAATCCAGGCCAAGGGCACCTGGCGAGCTTCCCAAACGTACAAACATTCTATACATGTTATTCCTGGAATTGTGGAGTTTTCCCAAGTCCATTTAGTAGCGGTTTATGGACTTGTCCTTTAGGAAACCGTCTAACCCCTTTTTAAACTCTGCTAAGTTAACCGCCTTCACCACGTTCTCCGGCAATGAATTCGTTCTCCGGTTGCTCTACATCATGGAGCGACCACACTACCCCCTACACTATCTTTTTCCTCTCCAACTTGAGCTGCATGCCACTGCCTTGCCTGGCAATCATGACCTCCTCCCTCCTCCTCCTCCTCCTCTTCCTCATCTGAGGGCTCAGAGAACGCTCTAAGTACACTTGTGGTAATCATCTTCCTAGCACACCCATGCACCCACACTGTCTCATACTCCCTTCCATGGGCTATCATCTCCAGTATCAGTCCACTGTTGGAAATCTTAATATACAGACTGGCAAAACTTGAAACAACTGGTAACTAACAGACAGACACGTTCTCAGGAGCCCACAAGAAAACATAGCTGAAATAAGAGGGACAGTAAAGGAAGAAGCACACGATAGTCCACCCCAAGCTCTTCAACATAAGAACATAAGAGGTGACATGCTGGGTAAGATCAAACATCCCCTGAGCCCAGCAGCATCCTGTCTCCAACAGCTTCATCTCATTTTTTTCTTTTTTTCATTCATTTATTTATATCCCACATTATCCAAAGCATGTTAGGTTCAATATGGCTTACGTTTTCCGAAAGTATAAATAGTTAGTGATTTTTTTTCTGATGCAGGATGGGAAGGAGAAAGGAGTAGAAGATGAAACAAATGATGATCGGCCGTGGGGATGAGGTCTTCAAATCTTTATTGAAAGCACCGGTGCATTAGAACCCAACATGGGCCGTGTTTTGGTGGGCACAGCCACCTGCCTTAGGGGTCTCAAATAGCTCTAAGCCTAATATCTGGCTGGCAAAATGTGTATCTGGTGCGATAAAGCATAGGACTAAACCTTACTGTAGGTCAGAGATGGTTTTTGATCGCAGCTGGTCGAAGATCAAGTAACATAGAAAAAGCATTAAGCTCTCGCCTACAGTAAGGTTTAGTCCTATGCTATAGCACACTAGTTATACATTTTGTCTGCCAGATATCAGGCTTAGCGATATTTGAGACATAGTAACATAGTAACATAGTAGATGACGGCATAAAAAGACCTGCACAGACCATCCAGTCTGCCCAACAAGATAAACTCATATGTGCTTCTTTTTGTGTATACCTTACCTTGATTTGTACCTGTCCTTTTCAGGGCACAGACCGTGTAAGTCTGCCCAGCACTATCCCCGCCTCCCAACCACCAGCCCCGCCTCCCACCACCGGCTCTGGCACAGACCGTATAAGTCTGTCCAGCACTATCCCCGCCTCCCACCACCGGCTCTGCCACCCAATCTCGGCTAAGCTTCTGAGGATCCATTCCTTCTGAACAGGATTCCTTTATGTTTATCCCACGCATGTTTGAATTCCGTTACCGTTTTCATCTCCACCACCTCCCGAGGGAGGGTATTCCAAGCATCCACCACTCTCCGTGAAAAAATACTTCCTGACATTTTTCTTGAGTCTGCCCCCCTTCAATCTCATTTCATGTCCTCTAGTTCTACCACCTTCCCATCTCCAGAAAAGGTTCATTTGCGGATTAATATCTTTCAAATATTTGAACGTCTGTATCATATCACCCCTGTTTCTCCTTTCTTCCAGGGTATACATGTTCAGGCATAGGCGGTCGGTGGCCCAACTGTTTGGGGAGGCTAAAGGGGGGTGGGGTTAGGGGTGGGGCCAGGGGTGGAGCTTAAATCCATAATTGTCTGATAGCACACAGAAAAAAATAAATAAAAATAAAAGTCACAATTAATACCTTTTATTAAATTTAGATATTAGATATATATCATATGTCAAAGAATAAAGTGGTTGCTCAAAGCATATTCTAAGCACAATCGCTCAACTGCAAAACACTATGCACAACTTTGTGCAAAAACACACTCAGAACCTTACTGTACCATAAATAATACACTGGGTAGAACCTAATACACCAATATACCACCCATACGGAAAATGTAGACCGTCAACAATATGAAACAAGGGATCATATCATCACAATTCTCATGTAGAGCCACAAAACACCCTAATTCATGTTTAATGTGGGATAAAATGCCATAAATAAGTAAATAAATATAAACTTTTAATGTTGAGCACCTGATTCTCAAAGTGGACATATTCCAAACACTATAATGAAAATAAAATGATCTTTTCTACCTTTGTTGTCTGGTTGTCCGATTCTGCTGCTATCTGTTCTCAGTGCAGGTCAGGAAGTCATCCTCCTTAAATATCTCCCTGGCAACCCAGCCAACCCCCCCCCCTCCCCCCCTCCCCCTGCTCTCCCAGCAGTAAGGTAAACAAACCATAAACCAATTTCTACAACTGGATACACAAGGCTAGAGGGCTTTCACTGCAGCTCCTGCTGTGAGGATGGAGGTAAATCAACAATTTAAACCTCTCAGAGCACAGCAGGGGAGGCTTAGCCTGTCCAAGCCTCTTATACCGGGCGCCTATGTGTTCAGGTCAGCAAGTCTCTCCTCATACGTCTTGTATCGCAAATCCCATACCATTCTCGTAGCTTTTCTTTGCACCGCTTCAATTCTTTTTACATCCTTAGCAAGATACAGCCCTGAAGCAGGTGGCTGTGCTCACTGAAACACGGCCCTTCTCAAGTTCTAAAGCACTGGTGCTTTCAAGAAAGATTAGAAGACCTCATCCCCACGGCTGATCATCATTTATTTCATCCTCTACTCCTTTCTTGACTGTCATTGCGTGCGTAGAGGTTCTGCTCCTGTTTTGCTATTTTTGATGTTGGATGGGAGGGTGTTCCAGCTTTTGGTTGATAGGTAGGAGGAGAAGCAAGTAGCATAAATAGATTTGTACTGTATTCCCTTGTGGTGATGGATGGTGGAGAGTCAACAAAGTACGACTGCCCACTATATCGTTCCTCAGGGGAAGTTTGATTGTTGTTGTGAGGTATTCTGGGGATAGGCCTTGTAGGATTGTGAAGACAAAGGCTGTAATCTTGAAGATAGTTCTGGCTTTTATGGGGAGCCAATGGAGTGCTTGAAGCAGAGGGAAGACCCTGTGGTATCTTGGGGACCTGAAAATCAGACACACTGCATATTTTTGTAGTTTTATAGACTCAAGTGGGCAATCCAGGTCACAAGAACCTTGCATGATCTCAGAGTCTATCCATTCCTTGTTGCTCACTCCCAGGGATCATCCATGAACTTTCCCAAGTCTACCTAGCCGATTATTTCCACCAGCAGCTTGTTTAAATCTTTTTCAAACCCAGCTATGGTAGATGCTTTGACCACATCCTTCAACAATAGATTCCGTAGTGTTTCCCCTTACATGATCCTCCACTCCCAGATCCAGTTGCTCTCCAGAGAGCACTGATTGCAAAAACTATATTTAAAAGTTGGGACCAGTGTTGCCAGATGGAAAAAATTGTTCACGCCCAAAACCAGCCCCAAACCAGCCCAAAACCGCACAAAGTCAATTTGCATATGAATGACATCATTAATAAATATTAATGAGTCCGTTTGCATATAAATGACATCATCAAGCCCGCCTCCACTGGCCGCGGCTGTGGGAAAACTGAGCCAACCCACGGCCGACGGCCATGGGCAAAAACCGCTGGCGGGGCAAGAAAAAGCCACCCAAAATCCCGCAACCCGCAAGCAGCGTGAAAAAGCAACAGCGGGTCGCGGAAAGGAGCCTAATTGGGCAGGAAACCCGCAGCCCTGGCAACGCTGGTTGGGACCCAGACACATCACCCACTCTGTTTCCCCTACCCAGGAACATCCTCTCTATCTTTTTCTGTATTTCTCCCTCTCCCTCTCTCTCTCACATATCTTTGCCTAACATCCACCCCTCTCTTCCTCTCATCTACCCACCTACAGTACTTTGTCTCTCTTCCATCTCCTACCAGCAGTAATTTCTTCCGTGCGTCAGCACAGGCAACACTCATAGCATTTCTCCCTCTTTAGCAGAACTCCTTTCCTACAGGCTGCATGATCTGTAAGACTCCTGTGCTCTGCAGCTTTCTCATAGCTTGATGTCAGAATTTCATTCTTTTAAAAAATATATATATCTGTATTGAAATCTGCAAGCATGTACATAGAGACACTCAGCTTTGTTCTGTACCTTTGCTGGGGACAGTCTATTGAACTGTGATGTATCAAATTGACTGATGGTATGAGACCCTTTCAGGAATTAATTAGTTTCTCTACCCTCAGTTGACGCTTACAGTTTTGGGCAAAATATGCAGTTGCCTACACTGTCTATATCCAGGAATGGCTCCTGGCTGGTTAAGTCGTTTATGCAAGGGTGTTAATATTCAGTGGCATTTAACCGGTTAGTGCTGCTGAATATTAGAACTAACCACTAAAGACAAAACCAGCTACTTTGTAGACATTTATTTATTTATTTGTTGCATTTGTATCCCACCTTTTCCCCACCTTTTTGCAGGCTCAATGTGGCTTACATATTGCCGTTAACGGCGTTAGCCGATTCCAGTCTGAACAACTACATGGTATGAATGAATACAAGGTGATGTTGTGGTAGATAAGGTACAAGTAAGGTAGGTGTAGTTGGGGGAACTTAGAGTGGGGGAGGGGGGACAGAGTCCGGTTTTTGCTGATATTCGGTATTTAAGAGGCTGGGATTACTGCATCAATAGGATTGCATAAAACACAATCCTATCTTTACGTGGTTCATATTTGCTGGGTAAGTGATGAATATCACACTTATCCGCCTAGATGTTATCTGACTGCATATGCCCGGATATTCAATGCCAGTGCCAGGACATTCTATTAAAGATATGCTCTACTTCAATCTATTATTCCATCAATATTTCTTTCAGACACAGTCCGCTGCATTCAGGAAACCTAGCGTTCTTAAAGGATCTGTCAGATCAGCACACCTTCCCCTAATAAGGCTAAATGAGCCTAGCATATATCAAAAGGGGTGTAACACAATCCTCATCGATCCTTAAATGTATTATTTTCAACTTTTTTTCTCTTTTCTTATTTTTCTCTTATTTCCTTTTATCAATTATAAATAATTATAAATAGTGCCAGGACATTGGCATTGAATATCTGGGAATAAAGCCAGCATTAGTCAACAAAATTCTGACTTCCGCTGGTTGAATATTGAGCCCTCTGTTTTTAGCTGGTGCATCAAAAGGTATCAGTGGTGTAACCAGGTCACCCTTTCAGGTGGGACCAAGGCTGTCCCTGCTTAGCTTCCACCAACTCTTGCAGGCTGTGTAAATCGGTTCACCTCTCTGCCACGACCTGCTCCTTCCCACTGGGTCTCTCGCATCCTGCTCTTTCCCCACACGACTTCAAGGATTCCAGCCAACTCAAAGTTCTTAGAAAACCATAAGACTTTATTGCTCAAGCACTTTTAACACAGCATTAGTCTTCATTAGGTCCCCTCTTCTTCAACATGAAGGATCCATTTTAGCATTAACATTCACTGTTTCAACATAGATCAGTCCTATCTCTAATCAGCACTTGTAATCCTGCTTACAATCCTATAATAACTCTTCTCAGCATTATCATCAATGAACAGACAATTTCTGGGTTAGTTGCCTCCATCAGTTTTTTCCCCACTGGCTCACTTTTGCCTCACCCACCATCCACAGTCTAGGTAATACAGAGGCCACAAAAGCTTTTACCTTCTCCCCTCGAGTCTGAGCCAAACCAGCCACCTCCATACACTCCTCCTTCTCTCCTCCCTCCACTTCCTCGTTATTGTATTCCATGTCCTCCTCCTCCCTGAGTTCCTCCAGCTGCTGCTCATCTCCCAGTCATTCACCCCTCCCTCCCCTTCCTGAGAGTCCTGCTGAAACCGCAGTGGCTTCTGGGCAGAGTAGTTCTTTCTCTGAACTAGAGACTTCACCGGCACTCTGGCCACTAGAGGGCGAGTTGTTTGCCTAGAAGGGATGAAGGAGACAGGACGCTGACGTTTAAAGGAACAGCTACCTCCCTGTTCTCGCCCCAGCACTGCAGAGTGCTCACAACGGTTAAGAAACATTTGTTTATTTGAAGACAATGGCATAGCCCTGGGTGGGCCCATGCCCACCCATTTTGGACTCAGGCCCACCCAGCAGGAGCACAGCAGTGATGTGGCTGGTGGGGATCCCCACGCCCTGCCAGCTGAAGACTCCCAGCATCTTTCCCTTCAGGAGATCGAGGGCTCACTTTACTCCCCCAACCCCCTGTTACCTGTAAATCCTTTCGGTCTTTGTCGGCAATGAGCAGCAACACATTCCCACTGCTCATACCAGCCTGAGTCTTCCCTCTGATGCAACTTCCTGTTCGTGGGACCAGGAAATTGCATCAGAGGGAAGGCTCGGAGCCGGCATGAGCAATGGGAATGAGTTGCTGATTGCTGCTGGCAAAGACCTAAAGGATTTAAAGGTAACGGGGGGGTTGGGGGATTAGAGTTAATTGAGTCCCCACAATTGCATGGGGGGGGGGAGGAGAGATGCCGTGTGGGGGGCGGAGTTGTCATACCCCCCCCCATTTTGGGCTCAGGCCTGCCAAAATTGGGTATCTGGCCACGCCCCTGCTCTAAGACCAATATGGCTGTTCAGACTCTGCTCTAAGGCAGGATGCAATTTCACAGCTTAGAGAAGAAAAGCAACTCTCCACTGAGCCAATTTATATTTAACTATTGCATTCTCTTACAGCTGTTTCCAACATTGTTTTCCACCTAAATAATCTGATTACCACAGTACTAGCAATAGTAGGAATTATTGCAATATTTACACCTACGCTAATGATGCTTATGCCTCAAGGGACACATTTACCACTCATAGCGCGGACCTGCTTTCATATAATCCATTAGACAAAGAGCTGTATCTGTTTTGCACTGGCTCTTTCTGTACAGCATCTCAGCAATTCAGATCTTTGTCACAAGCCTGAATTATAATTATCTTTCCAGAATCATTTAGGAATAAAGGGCTGGATTCAGTAAATGGCGCTCAAAATTCAGCACCCAAAAAAATCAGTGGTGAACATTATTCCATAACTGGCTTTCCGGGATCAGTGCCCTTTACCCTTTATAGAATAGCGTGTGTAGCACTGGAATCTGCGCCTAACTTTGGATGTGAGGATTTACACTTCTTTAATGAACATCCCTGATCTGCCCCTCCCCCTCCCACGGCCACACCCCCTTTTGAGCTATAAGATTTGCCCATGGATTTTTCTTTATAAAATAGCGCTTAGCAAGAGGCACACACAAATCAAAACTGTTCCAATTAACACCAATAATTGTTAGCACCCAATTATCGGTGCTAATTGGCTGATTAGCCAATTTAGTCGCACGTGCATCTCAGGATAGTGTGCAATATTGAATGGGGAAATTTGCACACCGTTTATAGAATCTAGACACAAAAAGGGCAATTCTACACCTGGGAGTCTGTATTGATGCACCATTTGTGCATGTAAATGTTCAGGATACAGGCACTTTTGTGGGTAAGTGTATACTTAGGTGTGTAAGTAACAGCAACGCAACAAAAGCGCTATTCTGTACATTTATTTATTTATTTATTTATTGCACTTGTACCCCACATTTCCCCACCTATTTGCAGACTCAGGCCTAGATGCACAAAACTCTAACGACCCTTTAATGACCCTCTAACGACAAAATTTGCGGCCGTTGCATGCATTATAGGCCTTTTTCTGAAGCCACTAGCAGATAACGAAAACGGAATGCAAACCAGAAACTACCTTTGAAATGTGGACAATTCGCTATGCACTAACCATACCGACGATTCTAACGAATCATTTAACGTGACAAATTTAGCGAGCTCTCAGACCTGTCGTTCAGGCCTGGGCTGTCATCTCCCCGCTCCCTCCTGCACCTTAAAAATGCAAGCTGGCATGTAAAAAAAAATAAAGTTATATAAAAACGCAAACCGGTAGTTCCCCACTTCCCCCTGCACTAACCAAAACAAAAAAAAAATTCAAATAGATCGGGAGGGGGCAAAGGCGCTCGTCAGGAGCGTCCTGTATGGGTGCCCTTGCCCCCCCCCCCGAGATCGCCGCTGTTCCCCGCTTCAGCTGGTTGTAATAAAAACAAATCTCCAAATTTTCTCATCCCCGGATCCCCTCCCTTCCTGTGTTTCCTGTCCCTTGCTCCAGGGCTCCACCTCCCGCCATCCTCCGCCTCCGCCCCTGTGCCCCGCCCCCTGGGATCGTCGCCGCCGCTCCCACCCTCCACCGGACCCCCCCTCCACATTACCGTCCCATGCAGTGCCTCTCACCTGTATGCGAAGGTGCTGCACGGGTTAAAACATCTGATTACCAATTGCTTCTCCCTTCTCCGACGTTGTTCCTGGGCCCGCCCTCCATTGACATAAGTTACCTACGTAGATAACGTAGGTAACTTACGTCAATGGAGGGAGCCACATATTTGTGTTGTGGGTTTTTTTTTGGACGTTTGTGGCATGCGCAGAGCAGCCAGCATAACGCTTGGCTGCTCTGCGCATGATTTAGGGGCCGATTACGACGGGGATTACGATTCAGTGATACATTGTACTTCTGGATACCGCAACGAACATGTTTGACCTGTTTTTTTGGTGCATGCTTCGGTTTTTCAAAATCTTTGATTTAGATTTTGTTACGTTTGTTTGATGCACCTGGGCCTCAATGTGGCTTACAGAGATCCTGGTAAGGGATCGCCATACAGGGTAAACAATACATTTGGTGTTACAATGAGATTAAGGGATGGTAAAAAAGAACTAGTCAAGCGGTTATATAGAGAAGACATTCAGAGTGAGGGTGGAGTGGAGGAGTGTTGTAGTTAGGTTATGGATTTTCGTGGTAGGTCTTGTTAAAGAGATAGGTTTTTAGAGATTTGTGAAAATTAGCTATTTCGTTGATTGTTTTCAAGTTAGTTGGTAGTGCATAAGTAACACTGCACAAAAATACAAGGGGGAATTTATATGGGCAGTGTACTGAAGGGGGGGTATGGGCCGCACTGTCAGCTATGGGCCCCTTATACAAAGCGGCGGTAAGCCCAACACGGGTTTACCACTCACTAAAAAGGAACTACCTTCGGGCTACAGCAGAAGCCCAGCAGCATTTCCTTCCCCCCAGTGCGCCATCATATCCGGTGCTACAAAAATAGATTTATTTTCGTAGCGCCAGTGTGTACCTGACAGTAATCGGGTTAGCAGGGAAGCCCTTACCGGCACCTCAAAGGGCTCCTCCCTGAAACGGCCACGTGGCGTATTGTACAATGTACTTTTGAGTGGTCCTATTCGGTAGTGTATTTGGGGAGCTCCAAAGGTCTAAGGGAACAGGGCCTGGGTGAGGCGAAATGCAAGTTTATTCAAGTAGCCACGATACTTGTGAAAAAGTGCATTCTGATGGCTTGGGTGGACAGGGCCCCTCCCAAAATGGTGGTGTGGTTGGGAGTTATGAAAGAGATGGCCAGCTGGATGATAGCATCCCTCAAATTCACCACTTCCTTAGGGCAATGACAGTATAGAGCATTGTGGGAAAGGGTTGACAATGTACCCATGTTCAGGTCCGCAAGTCTCTCCTCATGCGTTACAAAACATATGAGGAGAGACTTGCGGACCTGAACATGTATACCCTGGAGGAAAGGAGAAACAGGGGTGATATGATACAGATGTTCAAATATTTGAAAGGTATTAATCCGCAAACGATCCTTTTCCGGAGATGGGAGGGCGGTAGAAAGAGAGGACATGATATGAGAGTGAAGGGGGGCAGACTCAAGAAAAATGTCAGGAAGTATTTTTTCACGGAGAGAGTGGTAGATACTTGGAATGCCCTCCCGCGGGAGGTGGTGGAGAGGAAAACAGTAGCGGAATTCAAGCATGCGTGGGATAAACATAAAGGAATCCTGTGCAGAAGGAATGGATCCTCAGAAGCTTAGCAGAGATTGGGAGGCGGGGCTGGTGTTTGGGTGGTGGGTCTAGTTCTGGGCAAGACTTCTACGGTCTGTGTCCTGAAAATGGGGCTAGTTCTGGGCAAGACTTCTACGGTCTGTGTCCTGAAAATGGCAGATACAAATCAAGGTAAGGTATACACAAGAAGTAGCACATATGAGTTTATCTTGTTGGGCAGACTAGATGGACCATGCAGGTCTTTTTCTGTCGTCATCTACTATGTTACTATGTTACCCACATTTGATCTTTAATATAGAGAGAGCTCTGAGTTGTGTAGCAATTCTCCTAGTGATTGGTGGTGTCAGCTGGGGAATGGGTGAGCTTCGGTTAGCACAACTAAGAAGCAGGTACCTCAGCTTCAAACTCAGTGGACGGGGAGGGGGGAGAACTCAGAAGGGGGAAATCACTTTTCTAATATTTCTTTTTGAGGGGGGGGAAGGAAAAACATGATGGGTCGGGGGGGTTCTACAAATTGTTGCACTAATGATATAGGCTCTGCATACTTGTTAGATATGGGCGGCGATGTGGCTGCTCCATGTTGTTGTCAAGACAGTGTTGAAAGAAGCAGTTTGAATGTTGTTTTACTGATGCTTTGGTGTTCAACCTTTGACTCAAGACATTTTCAAAAAAAAAAAAAAAGAAAAAAGAAAGACCTACCTTTTACCCACTGTGGTAAAAGGGGACCTCGGCGCACGTCAAAAATACGTCCTGACGCCAGCGCAGGCCCCTTTTTGTCACAGCTTGGTAAAAGGGGCTGTATGTATGCAACTTACTGAAAGTTATGCATGCCCCAGCCACATTTACATGACCACAGTTACGCCAAGTCTAATGGTGATATAACTTTTAGCCACACCGATGCGAGGTCATTAAGAAAGGATTTTTCTGGCTTTGTCAACTGTACTAGGCACTTCATTGACTTTTCTTCAATGCATACTCTAATACATTCTTTTGTAATTTCTAGACTTGATTACTGCAAATACAGTTATGTCATCTTCAAACATTACAAAATTCAGCTATTTGCATGCTTTGTAACGCTCACCGCTTCAATCCACCTTGGGGGTCAGCACTCAAGAAAAAGATCTAGGTGTCATTGTAGATAATACGCTGAAATCTTCTGCTCAGTATGCTGCAGCAGCCAAAAGAAGCAAACAGAATGCTAAGAATTATTAGGAAAGGGATGGTGGATAAGACCAAAAATACTATAATGCCTCAGTATCCCTCCATGGTGCAACCGCACCTTGAATATTGCATTCAGTTCTGGTTGCCGCATCTCAAAACAGATATGGCTGAATTAGAAAAGGTAAGTTCGGATTTACCCCATAGTTTCTTCATCTTCCCCGGTTACCTTGCAGCCGTGGACTGACAGCTTCATTCAGAGGCTTCCAATAGCAACTGTGGGTTTGTTTCCTGCTGCGGTGTCTGGAGATGGAGATCTTTGTCCCAGACCAAGTTTCTTCAAAGAACAGCGACCAAAATGATAAAGGTGATGGAACTCCTTTCGTATGAGGAAAGGCTAAAGAGGTTAGGGCTCTTCAGCTTAGAAAAGAGACGGAGGAGGGGAGATATGATTGAGGTCTAATGCTGTAGAACGAGTAGAAGTGAATCGATTTTTTACTCGTTCCAAAAGTACAAAGATTAGGGGACACTCAAGGAAGTTACATGGAAATACTTTTAAAACAAATAGGAGGAAATATTTTTCACTCAACGAATAGTTAATCTCTGGAAACCTTTGCCAGAGGATGTGGTAACAGCAGTTAGCATATCTGGGTTTAAAAAAGGTTTGGAGAAGTTCCTGGAGGAAATGTCCATAGTCTGCTATTGAGATAGACATGGGGAAGCCACTGCTTGCCCCAGGACTGGTAGCATGGAATGATACTGCTAATTGGGTTTCTGTCAGGTACTTGTGACCTGGCTTGACCACGGTTTGGAAACAGGATACTGGGCTAGATGGACTATTGGTCTGACCCAGTACGGCTACACTTATGTTCTTATGTTCCATTTTTTATTCTGTTACATTGGCTATCTATCAAATATCACATTTAGTTTAAGGTACATACTCTTACTCACAAAGCCCTTCATTTAGGAAATCCTTCTTATCTCTTTTCATTGGTTATCCCATATACACCTTCCCGTCTACTTCGCTCCCTTCACTCAAACAGATTAGGCCTTCTTGCCCACAAGAAAGCATACTATGAAGTTACCTGTAATTTAGCTTTTTTCTTTCTTTTTCCTACACTTTGGAACGACCTCCCTTCAGACATTAGGACCGAGCTCTCTCTCTCCCTAAATTTAAGTCGCATCAAAAGACTGAGGACCCCTTTTACTAAACCACGTATGCATCTACACGTGCCCAATGTGCGCTAAAATGGACTTACCGCCCGACTACCGCGTGGCTCTTGCTGTAATTTCATTTTTGGCGCGCGTCTGCAAAATATTTTTTATTTTCTGGCGTGCATAGCACATGCGTGCCAAGTGGCATCTGACACGCGTAGGTCCTTACCGCCCAAATTCTTTACCTAGCTAGGTCTATGGCTGGCGGTAAGGTCAGAGACCCAAAATGGACGCGCAGCAATTTTGATTTTGCTGCACATCCATTTTGGGGGGGGGGGGGGGGGGGAAGAGGTCTTTTTTACAGGCGTGCTGAAAAATAATTCTGCGCGCACCCAAAACCTGCGCCTACACTACCGCAGGTCACTTTTTACCGCAGCTTAGTAAAAGGACCCCTTATTTTTTTCAACCGGCATTTAATGTTACGCTGCAGTGAGTGCATAGAAATTAGAGAAATTAAAGGGATTGTACTTTCATTAGTCTTTCTTTACTTCTTTTCTATAGTGGATGATTGAGTTGTATCTTTCCTTTACAAAATGGTGTTCTGTTTCTTAGATCTTGTGTATAGCTTTAAGTTTTATTTGTATACCTATGTGGCCGCGCAGGCTTCTGCTTCTGTGAGTCTGACGTCCTGCACGTACGTGCAGGACGTCAGACTCACAGAAACAGAAGCCTGCGCAGCCTTCTACATGGAATGTTGCTAGTGGAATAGCAACATTCCATGTAGAATCTCCAATAGTAGCAACATTCCATGTAGAATCTCCAATAGTAGCAGCTGAATCTCAATAGTAGCAACATTCCACGTAGAATCTCCAATAGTACTACTACTACTACTACTACTACTACTTAACATTTCTAGAGCGCTACTAGGGTTACGTAGCGCTGTACAAATTAACAAAGAAGGACGGTCCCTCTTTGGTCTCCAAAGAGTAAAGGCGGTATATCAGGTTTTAATAAGCATAAATATAGGTAACCAGATGCCATTATAAAATAGGGTCTCGCTGCATGGCATCGAAGCACCTAAAAGGGAGGCCCAGTTGTAGAATTGCCTTCTATGTGTGTTATTCATAAATAATAAACAAATTAATCAATAAAGCTTTTCAATGAAAACTACTGTGAGGTTGGTCTTTATGGACAGTTGATCCTCTTGTACAGTTTTTTTTTAATGTACAATCAACCTGGGGTTATATATTTAATGTAGACAGGTCATCAACCAGAACTAGTTGGATGAATCCTGTTCTTCTATTTGTTAGAGAAGTTAGGGCTATTAACTAAAATGGGGTAAAACTAGGACTATCTCATTCCTTTTTTTAAAAAAAAACTTTTTATTTGTGCTTTCATAAGTACATAAGTATTGCCATACTGGGAAAGACCAAAGGTCCATCGAGCCCAGCAACCTGTTTTCAACATTGGCCAATCCAGGTCACAAATACCCGGCAAGATCCCAAAAATGTACAAAACATTCTATACTGCTTATCCCAGAAACAGTGGATTTTCCCCAAGTTCATTTAATAACGGTCTATGGACTTTTCCTTTAGGAAGCTGTCCAAACCTTTTTTAAACTCCGCTAAGCTAACCGCCTTTACCACATTCTCTGGCAACGAATTCCAGAGTTTAATTACACGTTGAGTGAAGAAAAATTTTCTCTGATTTGTTTTAAATTTACTACATTGTAGCTTCATCGCATGCCCCCTAGTCCTAGTATTTTCAGAAAGCGTGAACAGACGCTTCACATCTACCCGTTCAACTCCACTCATTATTTTATAGACCTCTATCATATCTCCCCTCAGCCGCCTTTTCTCCAAGATTAATTCACTGCACAATAGTGTAAGTGAATACGGAAGTCAGAATAAATCACTATAAGGAAATATAAAACCAAACAATATAGAAAACAACAGAGGGCAGGAAAGTATAATGTATTCAACTACTTCCATCAAACTCTACCCAATATTATATTAGGCAACATCTCCTTGAGATTTACCTAGAAGAAAAGATTCTAAATGAGAAAGATCAACAAAAGTGTACCTCTTGTTCCCACAGGTGACCAGGCACTTGCACGGACATTTTAGAAAAAAGTTGCTCCCATCACTAGAGCTTTAGACTTCAGCTGTAGGAACTGCTTTCTATGAACCTGTTTGCCTGGCCACGTCCAAGAACATATAGATCTGATGTCCACAGAAAGGCACATTCTTCTTGGAAAAATACAATTTAAGTATAGTGTTTTTCTCAATTTCAGAAGAAAATTTAACCAACAGGGTAGCCCCTTTAGAAATGAAGTCCTGCAAAGACTTCAGAATTGAGATACATCAAGACTTTCTGTATACAGAGACGAACTGATGTACTCCACCTTCTTCCCTAATCTGGATAGAGCTTCTCATAACATAATATGTACTGTAGACAGATAAAGAATCAGCCTGAGAGTATTGTAAAACATTCTTCAAATATATTTTAAATAGCTGTAAAGGAGCCAGATGAGTCACTGGAAAATTAAGTATCCTGAGGTTCCTAATCCGCTATTTATTTTGCAAATCTTCCAGATGAGAGTGGATTAAACAACTATCTTTAACCGCTGACAAAGCTGTAGATTGGAAAGTTGTTATAGATAGCTCAGACTTATACGATGCTGTTTCCAGCTCCGACAGCCTCTGTTCATGTTCTGCGATTTTAACAGACCCTTCCTGTGAAAATGTACATAACGTGTTTATCTAGTCCTACCCTAGCTGAGATAATATTTAACCATCTCTGACATCATGTGCAATTTTCTTTAAATTAGTCACCTTACTTTCTAACTCCTTTTACTCGCTTACCTATATGTTCCTTCTTTGCTTATACCCTACATTGTCAATTAAAATGTTCTATTACATATTGTGTTGACATTGTAAGTAGTATACTATCCTGCTTATAATCGAAAGAAAAAAAACGCCTATATTGCGACCCAAATCGGGAGATGGGCGTCTTTCTCCCGTGGGCGCCCAAATTGGTATAATCGAAAGCCGATTTTGGGTGTTTCCAACTGCAATCCGTCGCAGAAACGGGTAAAGTTGATGGGGGCGTGTCGAAGGCGTGGTAAAGGTGGAACTGGGGCTTGGTTATCGGCCGAGGAGAGATGGGCGTCTTCAGCTGATAATTGAAAAAAAAGGCGTCTTTACCACGATTTTGGGTCACTTTTTGTGGATCCTTTTTTTCACGAACAAGTCCCAAAAAAGTGCCCCAACTGACCAGATGACCACTGGAGGGAATCGGGGATGACCTCCCCGGACTCCCCCAGTGGTCACTAACCCCCTCCCACCAAAAAAAACCCACTTTAAAAACTTTTTTCCAGCCTCTATGCCAGCCTCAAATGCCGTACCCACCTCCATGACAGCAGAATGTGTTCTATCCTCTGACAGCCTTTCCCTGGTTCTGATGTGGCTCTCGGGTAAGTGTGACACCTTTTCTGTTATGCGCACTGCAGAGTCACATCAGCAATGCATTGTGGTGGGTGTAGGGTATTGGGCTCCGTGATTCCACTAGCTTGTGGCAAATGCTCACGATGTTGGTAGTTGGTAGGCTGTACTCCCATGGTGCTTTTCCCCCTGCTTACTGGGTCAGAGTGTGCCCTGTTTTGTTTCCTGTAGTCCATGAGGTAGTGGCCATTTTTGTAAGCCAATTTCACGTGTTAGCCACGTTACAGAACTTAGTTCTTACCTTGAATGTGGCTGAAAGAGGGCATTGTACAGCATTCTGCCAGCTCGGACCTACTGCTAATCTCAGTACCAGCGACACTCGTTGCCAATGGGGCACAACCTCTGATCTGCAGTTAACTGTGAGTAAGCGTGCTTATTCCAGTAAAGGACGTTTTCGGAGAGATTAGTCTTCAGGTGTCAACTGGTGTGCCAGTGTTATATAGCAGTAACAAGTCCTAGAGGCCTTCATGTATGCAGGTCCCTGGAGCACCTTTAGTGGGTACCGCAGTGCACTTCAGCCAGGTGGACCCAGGCCCATCCCCCCCACCCGTAACACTTGTGGTGGTAAATGGGAGGCCTCCAAAACCCACTGTACCCATATGTAGGTGCCCCCTTCACCCCTAAGAGCTATGGTAGTGTTGTACATTTGTGGGTAGTGGGTTTTGGGGGAGGGGGGTTGGGTGCTCAGCACCCGTGGTAAGGGAGCTATGCATGTGGGAGCATTGTCTGAAGTCTACCGCACTGACCTCTAGGGTGCCCAGTTGGTGTCCTGGCATGTCAGGGGGGCGAGTGTACTACAAATCGTGGCCCCTCCCATGACCAAATGGCTCGGATTAGGACGTTTTTGAGCTGGGCGTTTTTAGTTTCCATTATCACTAAAAAAAACAAACACCCAGCTGAAAAACGTCCATTTTTTCGAAAATACGGTCTGTCCCGCCTCTTCACGTACCCATTTTTCAGACATAGACGCCCATGGAGATAGGCGTTCACGTTCGATTATGCCCCTCCATGCCATACTTTGTATTGTTATTTGAATATTTTTACTGCTATAATTGTTGATTGCTCATGTTTGCTTTATTCTTATTGTACACCACCTTGAGTGAATTCCTTCAAAAAGGCAGTAAATAAATCCTAAGAAATAAATAAATAAGTTACAGTTTAGTCCATGATATCAAGGAGAGGAACCTATGAATAGAACAAAGGAAAAGCTAAATAATAATCTTAAGCATAGTAACATAGTAAATGTTGACAGATAAAGACCTGCATGGTCCATCCAGTCTGTTCAACAAAGTGGCCAGAGTTCAATCTGGCAATCTGCACAGGCTCCACTTCCTCATGATTAAACACTGGTATACTGACTCTGGGCAAGTCACTTAACCCTCCATTGCCCCATATAAGCCGCATTGAGCCTGCCATGAGTGGGAAAGCGCAGGGTACAAATGTAACAAAAATAAAATAGATACTATTGGAGATTCTACATGGAATGTTGCTACTATTGGAGCTTCTAGATGGAATGTTGCTACTATTGGAGATTCTACATGGAATGTTGCTATTCCACTAGCAACATTCCATGTAGAAGGCTGCGCAGGCTTCTGTTTCTGTGAGTCTGACGTCCTGCACGTACGTGCAGGACGTCAGTCTCACAGAAGCAGAAGCCTGCGCGGCCACATTGGTGATCTGCAAGGGCCAACTTCTACATGGAATGTTGCTAGTGGAATAGCAACATTCCATGTAGAATCTCAACTAGGAGCAACAGTGGAGGAGTGGCCTAGTGGTTAGGGTGGTGGACTTTGGTCCTGAGGAACTGAGTTTGATTCCCCCTTCAGGCACAGGCAGCTCCTTGTGACTCTGGGCAAGTCACTTAACCCTCCATTGCCCCATGTAAGCCGCATTGAGCCTGCCATGAGTGGGAAAGCGCAGGGTACAAATGTAACAAAAATAAAATAGATACTATTGGAGATTCTACATGGAATGTTGCTACTATTGCAGAATAGCAACATTTCATGTAGAAGGCTGCGCAGGCTTCTGTTTCTGTGAGTCTGACGTCCTGCTCGTCAGACTCACCGAAGCAGAAGCCTGCACGGCCACATTGGTGATCTGCAAGGGCCGACTTCTACATGGAATGTTGGAATAGCAACATTCCATGTAGAATCTCAAATAGTAGCAACAGTGGAGGAGTGGCCTAGTGGTTAGGGTGGTGGACTTAGTTCCTGAGGAACTGAGTTCGATTCCCACTTCAGGCAGCTCCTTGTGACTCTGAGCAAGTCACTTAACCCTCCATTGCCCCATGTAAGCTGCATTGAGCCTGCCATGAGTGGGAAAGCACAGGGTACAAATGTAACTAAAATATACATAAGGGCTTGTTTTCAAAACTAAAAAACATCATAAGCTGGCAGAAGGATGTTCTTCCTTCAAAAACATCCAAGTTGCAACTTTCAAAACCCCAACTGCAGACATTTTGCTCCGCAGTTTGCCCAAATTTCAAGGGGGAGTGTTGGGGGGGGGGGTGTTTTGGGCGAGACATGGGTGGCACCATAAATATATATTTTTCTCCAATAAGAGAACAAAATCAAAATGTCTATGGCCAAAATTAAATCAATTTTGGCTAGACTTGTTTTAGTCATGACTAAATGACCAAAAGGTGCCTTAAATAACCACTGGATGGATTAAGGCTTAAGCTCCCTTATTCCTCCAATGGTCACTAACCCCCTCCCACACCCCAAAGCTGTGAAAGGAACAGTGCATACCAGCTTCTATGACAGCTTCAGATGTTATGGCCAGTCCTTGGAGTAGCCTACTCACTACACTTTAGCATCTACTAGGATCAACCTACTTAAGTGCTATCTTCCTGTAATCCTATTGTCTAACCCGGAACTCTACCTATTATCGTCTATATGGTCTTTTCTGAGACGGAGGAAAAAGCCTCAACAGACTCCTCAACGTAGCTCCGTGGCTATTAATTCTCTGGCGTTCTTGCTGTCATCATTGGGAAAAAAAACCTCCTCTCTCCACAGTCTCTTTCTTTCCATATTACTGTCTTAAATATTAAACCAGCACTTATCTTGCTGTTGTTGTCTGCTGTCGCTCAGTCTCTCCTTGCCACGGACGACAATGGCCAAGGTATCGGTGCTTCTTTCACTTCCTGCCTCAGGGTCCGTTGTACTGACGACTCTATACAAAAGCAGCAGTAAAGCAGTCGAGGAGTCTGTTGGGGCTTTTTCCTCCATCTCAGAAAAGACCAAATAGACGATAATAGGTAGAGTTCCGGGTTAGACAATAGGATTACAGGAAGACAGTCTTTGGAGTAGCCTACTGATTGGTGCAGAGGACTATAGACAAAGGGACCCAGGCCCATATCGCACTCTACCTAGTACACTTGTGGTGGAAAGTGTGAGCCCTTCAAAACCCACCTAAAACCTACCGTACCTACATAGAGGTGACACCTGCAGGCATAAGGACAATTGTAGTGGTGTACAGTTGGGTTCAGTAGGTTTTTGGTGGGTTTTCAAGGGCTTCCCATACAATATAAGGGGGTAATGCTGAGATGTGTACCTGGGACCTTTTATGTGAAGATCACTGCTGTGCTCCCTAGGGTGCCCGACTGCTCTGCTGGGAGCTCTATGTGGCCAATCTACTAAGAATGCTGGTCCCCCATACATCCCAATGGCTTGTTTTTTGCATTTTTCCCTTGGATAATTTGTTTCCGGAAAATGATCCTAAAAGAGAGATGCATTGAGCACAAAAATATCTAGCAAATGGCCATTTTCGAAACAAAAAGTTGGACATTTTTCTGGTTTCAAAAAGGCCATGTTCGCTACTGGATTTTTCTGCATTTTTTGCAAGCATACAAAATAGGATGTAGATGTCATATCAAAAATGCCCCTCTTAATGTCTGACGCTCCCTGTCAGTTTTGGGGTACAGATCATAGAAGTGTGCTCGATACCAGTTCTACTTCCCAACTACTTGAGTTGCCATCAAAGCCCACTCCAGCCTCGATCCTGATCTGTTTTTGCAATTTACGGGACCCAGACCGTAGACGTCTGCCCAGCATTGGTCTTACTTCCCCCAACCTGTGAAGCTGCCGTCAAAGTTCACTCCAGTTATGAGGTCATTTAATTGGATTCCGTCCTTTTTCTATATAGTGATCCTCTGTGTTTATCCTATGCATTAAAATTACAGTAGAACTAATTCTGAATTGCTAATTCTTTAGGCAGTATACATTCTCTTGAAATTACAAACTGATGAAACTGTTTCAGGTAAAGAAATACAAAAGATTTACCATCAAGAATTATAGAACATATGGAAATTTCAACATGTAACTAGCTCCAAGAGCCAGGACTCGACTTAAGAGCTAAGAACTTCTGGTGTATCTTCTACGTTGACTGTGAAAAAATCAGGAAAAATACGAACCTCAGACCCAAGAAAAGCTTCATTCAAATGAAGTATATGAGTAATTCGGTTCTGATGGGGGCGGAGTCAAGATGGCGATGCAGCTCTGAGAGTGGCTGCGAGTGCCAGGATTACCTTTGTCTTGCTATGGCACCAAAAAAGAGGGGTAAAGTTCGGACTTACCCCATAGTTTCTTCATCTTCCCTGGTTACGCAGCCATGGATTGACAACTTCATTCAGAGGCTTCCCATAGCGACTGTGGGTTTGTTTCCTGCTGCGGTGTCTGGAGGTGGAGTGACGTGTCTACCGGACCACTTGGAATCCTCAACCTGGAGTGGACTCTCAATGGACGCAATGGTGGCATTGTCTGCCAGAGGAGGCTCTTTGGAGAGCCAGGATGTTCCAGATGGTGCCAAAGTCCTTGTGGATACTTCAACAGGGAACCTTGTGGCAGTCGATCCCCAGCAGCAACAGTAGGCTGCCTTGAGTGGAATGGCATCTGCAGCTCCAGGAGCCTCGGGGAGTGTGACTGAAACTTCAGAGACAACGCCTGTAACACCTGGATCTATGCTTGAAGTTTCTTTACAAGCTTAGATCCAGCATAGTTTCTTTACAAGCATGGTATATGCTCTTGAAAATGTTCAACGGATTTAAGTTCATTAACAACTACAGTATCAGAATTGGCAAATAAGCAAGGGACTATTGAGAAAGATCATTTGCAGAGAATTGAGACTTTAGAGACAGACACTAAAGAACTGAAGTCATAAATGCTCTTGTTCAAGATAAGATTATTTTACATAGAAAACTAGAACAGATAGAAAACTATTCCAGGTGTTTCAACGTAACGGTGTTAAACTTTCCTAAAGGTTTAGGTCAAACTCCCTTGGAAACATGGAAGAAATACCTTTTAGAGGTTTTAAATATACTAATGTCTAATTTGCCACCTTTTAACAAGGTATATTTTCTTCCAAAAAGAGGTAATCCAGAGCTTCAAAACATTCAAGGTTTGGCGTGCCGGCAATTTTAGAGTCATCGAATGTAGAGTCCAAGAGAGATCAACTTTATTTACTTACTTATTTATTTGTTACATTTGTATCCCACATTTTCCCACCTATTTGCAGGCTCAATGTGGCTTACATAGTACTGGAAAGGCGTTTGCCGTTTCCGGTGTGAACAAATACAATGTGATGTTGTGATAAGATGTAATTTAAATGGCAAAGACACAGTAATAGTCGTAAGGTGGGAGAGTAGCGTTGTGTTCATACATGCTTCGGTTTTCTTGTGTAGCCAAGGTCAGTTCTTTAGGTTGGATCGGGAGGGTATGCTGTTTTGAACAGGGTGGTTTTTAGTATTTTCCGGAAGTTTAGATGGTCGTAGGTCGCTTTTAAGGCTTATTGGTCTGTTGTGTGTTTGAGCAAGACTTTAATTTGCTTATTTACCTTTACTTTTAAAATATACAACATTCTTATTATGGGATAGAGAATATGCATTTACCATGATGTTTCCCAGATGATACAGGAACGACAAACATTATTTCTTTCAATGAGACGAGACATTAGCCTTAGGGGCCAAATGTTTTCTTAGGTACCCATGCAAATGTTTAATTTAGTACCTAGAGGTTAAATATTATTTCTTAGTCCCAGACCAATTACAGACTTTGTTCCCATTTCCAGATCATTAATAAATATGTTACGAGCTGCTTAGAAGTTGACAGGGATAATTTGCGACATTTGCTCTGTTCAGCCCTTAAACATTCATGGTTTTCTTTCACCTTTATTGAAATCTGTCTATTGGGATTCCCTAAATTTCTTGTTATAATAGTATCCTTCAAGGATACCTCACTCCGAACCATGTGCTCCTGGACGACTGTCAGCTTCCCCTTCCTTCCCCCATTTTAATTTAAAAGCTACTCTATCTCCTTCTTAAATGTTAGTGCCAGCAGCCTGGTTCCATCCCAGTTAAGGTGGAATCCATCCGTTCAGAAAAGGCTCCCCCTTTCCCAGTTCCTAACAAATCTAAATCCCTCCTCCCTACACAATTGTGGGCCATGGGTTCAGTTTCTGCCAGAAATGCACGGTTTTATTACTACTATTTATCATTTCTATAGCGCTACAAGGCATACGCAGCGCTGTAGACCATACACAAAAAGACAGACCCTGCTCAAAGAGCTTACAATCTAGATAAGACAGGTAAACAGACACAACAATTAAGGGTAGGGGAATAAATAGGTGAGGTAAAGGACAGGGCAAGTGAGTAATGGTTAGGAGTTAAAAGCAGTGGTAAAGAGGTGGGCTTTAAGTTTGGACTTGAAAACGGCCAAAGACGGGGCTAAACGTACAGGCTCGGGAAGTCTATTCCAGGCATGCGGTGCAGCAAGATAAAAGGAACAGAGTCTGGAATTAGCAGTAGAGGAGAAGGGGACAGATAAGAGAGATTTATCTACAGAACGGAGTACCCAAGGGTGGGGGCGTAGGGAGAGACGAGAGTGGAGAGGTACTGGGGAGCGGCAGAGTGAATACACTTAAAGGTCAATAAGAGAAGCTTGAACTGAATACGGAAACAGATAGGGAGCCAGTGAAGTGACTTATGGAGGGGGCTAATGTGAGCATAGCGACTTTGGCGGAAAATGAGTCGCGCAGCAGAGTTTTGGATTGATTGAAGAGGAGAGAGATGGCTAAGAGGGAGGCCGGTGAGAAGCAGGTTACAATAATCACGATGAGAGGTGATAAGAGTGTGGATAAGGGTTCTGGTAGAGTGCTCAGAGATTTTGGGTCAACTTCTATGCCAAATCTGAAACCAAAACCGAAATTCGACTGGCCTCTAATTTAAATGTCTCTATCATAATCGCACCCTCCCGCTTTTCTTCCAAAGTATACATATTACGATATTTAGGTCTGTCCCCAAATGCTTTATGATAACGACCATTGACAATTTTAGCAGCCACCCTCTGAACTGACTGCATCCTGATTCAATTGCTCCTGCCCATACTATTTCCTCTTCTGTTAATCGGAAAGAACTCTGGTTTCATAGCAACCTTTGACTATTGAAACGCCAAGTTAAGTGTGCAGAGCGTCTTTGGCATAAACGTTCCTCTATGGCTACCCTACAATTTTGTAAATCTCTCCAATGTGAATACAATTTGCAACTAGCTAGCGAAGAAAACACACTTCTCTAACTTATGGAGTCTTTTACTATACCACATCAGAGTTTTTAGCTCTTGGTAAAATCAGCTAGCAGTAAATGTCGAGATGCCCATTATATTCCTACTAGTAAAAAGGCCCGTTTCTGACACAAATGAAACGGGCGCTAGCAAAGTTTTCCTGGGAGTGTGTTTGTTTGAGAGAGTGTATGTGAGAGTGACTGTGTGTGAGAGAGAGAGTGAATGTGTGAGTGTGTGTGTGAGAGAGAGAGAGAGTGAGTGAGTCTGGGTGCGAATGTGTCTGTGAGAGAGAGTGTGTGTGTGAGAATGAGAGTGTGTGCAAGTGCGTATGTGAGACAGAGTGTGAGAGAGAGAGTGTGTTTCATACAGATACAGTGTGTGCAACAGAGAGAGTGTGTGGGTGTGAGACACAGACTCTCTGTGAGTGAGTGTATGAGACCAAGAGAGTGTGCAAGTGACTGTGTGACACATAGAAAGTGAATGTGATACAGTGTGAGACATAGAGTGTGTGTGAGAGAGAGAGAGAGAAAGAAAGACATTGACTGTGAGAGAGAGAGAGAGAGAGAGAGAGAGAGAGAGTGTGTGTGTGACAGAGATACCTCCCCCCCCCTCTGGTGTCAGCCCCCCCCCCCCCCCCCCTCTCTGGTGTCTGAGCGTTACTGTGCAGGACACTGAGCTCTGGCTGTGCTTCAAGGAACTGGCCAATCCTATTTAATAGAATGCACCTCCAACATTCCGAAGCCGAGAAACCTCGTGTGGTTGGTCACTTCTGCTTGTGACGAACCCAGAAGTACGTGATGTCAATTCAGGAGATGGATACAGAGAGCAGGAATGCCTCAGCCATGCAGTCAGCTTCAGAATGTTGGAGGTGCGTTTTATTATATAGGATGGGCATTTCAGGCAGGCAGGCTTCAGGAAAGGCTATAGTACCAAGACCATCATTGCAGCCCTTTTGAGTGAGGTTCATTTCATCTTCGAGGTAGGCAAGGTTGTTTTTTAAATCTCATTAGATCTCTCCACCGCCGTTGATTTCTTTGGCCACTCACTGTTGCTGTCCCGTCTTTCTGATCTTGGTATCGCAGGTACTGTCTATAGCTGGCTTTCTTCTTTTCTTTTGGTCCGGTCTTTCTCAGTAAAAACTGCCTCAACCACCTCATCAGTTTGTCTCCTTTCCTGTGGTGTTCCCCAAGGTTTCCTTCTTTCAGCACTTATATTTAACATTTTCCTTAGCTCATTACTCACCATCATTCATGACTATTCTATTTCTTTCTATACATATGCAGATGATATCCTACTATTTTACCTTGTCTAGGGCGACTAAAATGATAGCGGGGATGGGACGACTTCCCTATGAAGAAAGACTAAGGAGGCTAGGGCTATACAGCTTGGAGAAGAGACGGCTGAGGGGAGACATGATAGAGGTCTATAAAATAATGAGTGGAGTGGAACAGGTGGATATGAAGCGTCTGTTCACGCTTTCCAAAAATACTAGGACTAGGGGGCATGCGATGAAACTACAGTGTAGTAAATTTAAAACAAATCGGAGAAAATTTTTCTTCACCCAACTCTGGAATTCGTTGCCGGAGAAAGTGGTGAAGGCGGTTAGCTTAGCAGAGTTTAAAAAGGGGTTGGACGGTTTCTTAAATACAAGTCCATAAACCGCTACTAAATGGACTTGGGAAAAATCCACAATTCCAGGAATAACATGTATAGAATGTTTGTACGTTTGGGAAGCTTGCCAGGTGCCCTTGGCCTGGATTGGCCACTGTCGTGGACAGGATGCTGGGCTCGATGGACCCTTGGTCTTTTCCCAGTATGGCATTACTTATGTACTTATGTACCAATCCTCTCCTGATTTTTCATTGCTCCAGGCTTGCTTAAAAGGTATGGCCACCTGGTTTACGTCCAACAAGTTAGTCCTTAATCAGAACAAAACTGTAGCATGTTGGTTGCAGTGGCGTAGCCACAGGTGGGCCTGGGAGCTCAGGCCCACCCAACAGTAGCACACGTTTAACAGTAGCTGGTGGGGATCCTAAATCCAGCCAGCTGAAGACTTCCCCCTGATGGTAACGAAAACACTACTCTCCACGATACCGACACCTGCACATGCTCAGTTTTCAGCACATGCCTGCTGCAGACTGCCAGGGTGGAAAGAAGCATTTTCCTGCCAGCTGAGATATTTTTTGGGTGGTGGTTGGGGGGGGGGGGGGGGGGTGGAGAACACTTGTTGCCCACCCACTTCTTGCCTAGGCCCACCCAAAATCTGTTGTCTAACTACGCCCCTGGTTGGTTGACAAGTTCATCAATCCGTCCTAGTTTCATCCCTACTCTTTTTGGTTCACCAATGACAGTAGTCGATTCTTTTTAAGTATTTAGGTGTCATATTTGATACTTCTCTTTCATTTCTTCGATCTGTGTTTTTTTTGGCTTTATGTAAATTGCGACCCTTGAAAAAATATTTAGGTTTCCAAGCTCTACATACACTGATACATTCCTTTCTAATATTGCATATTGACTACTGCAATTTCATATACACAGGTTTACCCCGGTCAGAATTAAAATGTCTTCAAACGCTTCACAATGCTATGGCTAGATTTCTTTGTAATACATCCTGTTTCAGTCACTGCATGCCCCTGTTGAAATCCCGGCACTGGCTCCCTATTCATTGGCATTCTCACTTCAAAGTATTATGTTTAGCATTCAAAGCACTTCATCTTGGTGTTCCATCCTATCTTTTTAATCTCGTGTCTGCTTACACCCCTCCAAGACAGCTTCGCTCCCTGGACGATCACCACTTGGTGTTTCCCTCACCTAAAACTGCCCATATGAATCTACTGGATGATTATTATTATTATTGTTATTATATTTATTTATTTATGAGATTTATATCCCACATTAGTCCGAAATAGACTCAAGTTCAATGTGGCTTACAAACAAACAATAAAGTGAATAAAGCATAATAATGTGCAGAATATAACACAAATGTTAAATATAAGTGCTGAAAGAAGGAAACCTTGGGGAACACCACAGGAAAGGTGGTGGGAGGCGGGGCTGGTGGTTGGGAGGCGGGGATAGTGCTGGGCAGACTTATACGGTCTGTGCCAGAGCTAGTGGTTGGGAGGCGGGGATAGTGCTGGGCAGACTTATACGGTCTGTGCCGGTGCTGGTGGTTGGGAGGCAGGGATAGTGCTGGGCAGACTTATACGGTCTGTGCCCTGAAAAGGACAGGTACAAATCAAGGTAAGGTATACACAAAAAGTAGCACATATGAGTTTATCTTGTTGGGCAGACTGGATGGACCGTGCAGGTCTTTTTCTGCCATCATCTACTATGTTACATGTTACTATGTTAAATTACAATAAGTTCAAGAAGCAAATTAATACATGTGCAGTACCAATGTCTGTTTTATCATCCCCACCTTATTAATTCCCTTATCCTTTATTTGTCTTGTTTGTCCAGATTAGATTGCATATACCGCCTTTCTGTGGTACATCCAAAGCGGTTTACATTCATTATATGCAGGTATTTACACTTTGTTTTTTTCTTCCTAGCTCCCAGTCGTTGGAATTCATTATCCCAAATAATAGGTGCCTTGTCCCTTCTTAAACCTTTTAAGGTTGCCCTAAAACATTCTTTTATTGAACAAGCCTTTTCTCCACCTTAGGGTCGACATTTTCTGGGATGGTTATCTGCTGTTTTGGTTCAATCAGTATGAGTATGTTTTAGGCTTTAATAGCGTATTTTTAAAGTTCAATAGTTTTATTGAAAATGTTAAATGTAACAATAAAGCAATAGCTTTTTCTTAATAACTGAATGCTCTTTGTCCTTAAGAATATAAGAATAGTCATACTGGGTCAGTCCAACGGTCCATCTAGCCCAGTATCCTGCTTCCAGCAGTGACCAAGCCAGGTCACAAGTACCTGGCAGAAACCCAATTAGTAGCAACATTCCAGAATCCCAAAGAGTAGCAACATTCCATATAGAACCCCAAAGAGTAGCAACATTCCATGCTACCAATCCCAGGGCATGCAATGGCTTCCCCCACGTCTATCTCAATACCAGACTATAGACTTTTCCTCCAGGAACTTGTCCAAACTCCTGCAGCGAGTTCCAGAGCTTAACTATTCATTGAGTGAAAACATATTTCCTCCTTATCTCTTTCCTGTCAAAAATGGTGTTCTTTTCCTTATCTAGTATATAGTCTGTACACCGTTTTGACCTGCCCAGGAAAGGCAATATAGAGAGTCTTTTAATAAACTATAAACTGTTTGATCTCCTAAAGGCTCTCTCCTCTCTTGAACGTAGAACACTCCTTGGAAGAAAGCCAGAAATAATAAGAAAATCAAGGGCAGATATGGACGCCAGCATTCTGAAAGTGGAAAATCTGTCATTTGCCCCTTTTTATAGCCCTCTCTTAGTCTGCCTCTGCCTCACCCATGCCCGTCTTCCTCTGCATCCAATAACTGCTGCGACAGTGGCATGGGCTATAGCCCCAACAGGCCTCACTGAAGGGGGACGCAAGTGGTTGCACTCTTCAGTCCCTAGTGAGCTGCCCCTCCTCACAGGAGGTCTCTGCCATTGACCTACAGCAGAAATTTAGAGGTCCCTGCACACAGGGGTGTGCTGGTAAATTTTTAACAACGGGCTCTCTCTCCGGGCATAGCCGGCCCTGAAATTCTTTTTTTGGGGGAAGAATACATGCCTCTCTCTCCCCTCCCTTGTGCGGGCACGCTAGGCATACCTTTGCCGAGCCCCACCAACCAATAAATGGACTGCCACCATTCTCTGCTGCTTGTTTCTGGCTCCGAGCAGCATGATGGAACCTTCTTGCGCTTGCATGAAAAGTCCCAGCCTGATGCTCAGAGTCAGAAACAAGGAGCAGGGATCAGCAGCAGTCTATTTACTTGGCTGGTGGGGCCAGCATCACTGCCAGCAAGGTAAAAGAGAATTCAGGAGGGGGCCCAAGCCCACATTTTGGGAGTCAGTTGTTAAAGTAGCCATGGAGGGCCCTACTTTAACAACCGGCTCCCAAAATTCTTAAAAACTTAACAAACGGCTCTCGCGAGCCCGTGAGAGCCTGCTCCAGAACACCACTGCCTGCACATAAAATTCTCTAAACACAGTATTTTCCGAATACAGCAGCAGATCTAGTTTCTCCACTTTTGTGGTTGTCTTCCTAATACAGTATAAACAACGCATCTCAAAAAAGATATAATGGAATTAGAAAAGGTGCAGAGAAGGGCGAAAAAAATGATAAAGGGGATGGGACGGCTTCCCTATAAGGAAAGGCTAAGGTGGCTAGGGCTCTTCAGCTTGGAGAAAAGATGGCTGAGGGGAGATATGATAGAGGTCTATAAAATAATGAGCGGAGTGGAACGGGTAGACGTGAAGTATCTGTTTACTCTTTCCAAAACTGCTAGGACTAGGGGGCATGCGATGAAGCTACAAGGTAGTATGATTAATATATTTCTTTATTTCAACCTTTTAAACAAGAACAAAGGTCGTGCTACAAAGTAGTAAATTTAAAACGAATCGGAGAAACGTTTCTTCACTCAATGTGTAATTAAACCCTGGAATTCGTTGCCAGAGAATGTGATAAAGGCAGTTAGGTTAGTGGGTTTTAAGAAAGGTTTGGACGGCTTCCTAAAGGAAAAGTCCATAGACCATTATTAAAATGGACTTGGGGAAAATCCACTGCTTATTTCTGGGATAAGCAGCATAAAATGTTTTGTACTTTTTGGGGGATCTTGCCAGGTATTTGTGACCTGGATTGGCCACTGTTGGAAACAGGATGCTGGGCTTGATTGACCTTTGGTCTGTCCCAATGTGACAATACATATGTACTTATACCCTGAAATACACAACTTGTGCACAGAAGCACCATGCACAACCCCCTAACCAACAGGTTTGCCAACTCACCCCAGGTCAACCAAACAGGCTGATTGAATTTGGTTTTAATGGAATAGACTTATGTATATAAAGCTCTGATTAACAGAAATATAATAGGACAATTACAAACACAGCTCTGTGTATACAACAAGGCAAAGGGCTTATATAATAAACTGATCTAGGTTGGAACTCAGGGGCTGAGAAGAGGGCAGGTGGGGGCTGGGGTGAATCACTGGACATGAATGGGAGGGGAGGGCAGGGGAGTGAGAATTGCTGGACATGGATGGGGAGGAGGGCATGGGAGAGAGGAGAATCACTGGACATAGATGGGAAAGGATGGCATGGGAGAGAGGAGAATCACTGGACATGAATGGGAGGGGAGGGCAGGGGATAGAGGAGAATCACTGGACTGGATGGGAGGGGAGGATAGGATAGGAGCAGAGGAGAATCACTGGACATGGATGGGAGGGAAGGGCAGGGAAGAGAGGAGAATCGCTGGACATTGATGGGAGGGGAGGGCAGGTGAAAGAGAAGAATCATTGGGCATGGATGGGAGCGGAGGGCAGGGGAGAGAGGAGAATCGCTGGACATGGATGGGAGGGGAGGATAGGGGCAGAGGAGAATCACTGGACATGGATAGGAGGGCAGGGGAGAGAGGAGAATCACTGGACATGGATGAGAGGGGAGGATAGGGACAGAGGAGAATCACTGGACATGGAGAGGAGGGCAGGGGAGAGAGGAGAATCACTGCACATGGATGGGAGGGGAGGGCAGGGGAGAGAGGACAATCACTGGACATGGATAGGAAAGGATGGCATGGGAGAGAGGCGAATCACTGGACATGAATGGGAAGGGAGGGCAGGGGAGAGAGGAGAATCACTGGACATGGATGGGAGGGGAGAGCAGGGGAGAGAGGAGAATCACTGGACATGGATGGAAGGGGAGGGCAGGGGAGAGAGGAGAATCACTGGACATGAATGGGAGGGGAGGATAGGGGCAGAGGAGGATCACTGGACATGGATAGGAAAGGATGGCAGGGGAGAGAGGAGAATCGCAGGACATGGATGGGAGGGGAGGGCAGGGGAGAGAGGAGAATCGCAGGACATGGATAGGAGGGGAAGGCAGGGGAGAGGAGAATCACTGGACATTGATGGGAGGGGAAGGCAGGGGAGAGAGGTGAATCACTGGACATGAATGGGAGGGCAGGGTGCAGACTTAATACTGGTATTCTATAAGTGCAATTGCACACACCACTGCTCTTATAGAATTCACACTTAGCACGTAGCATCCCGGTACCTAACTTTAGGTGATGTATAGAGAATTACCCCCTTTCCCCAGGTTCTATAAATGGTGCCTTACTTTCCACGTGGAAATCGATGCATATTCTATAATAATGCATGTAACTTAATTGTTTAACTAGCTAATCAACACTGTTAAGTGGATGTCAATGAGCAATTATCAGCACTAATTGGCATTAAGGTTTATGCGCACAACTTGCTAAGCATCTTTAATGTGGTGTGCGTAAATTCTAAGTTGCATAGTTGAAAATGGGCGTTGTTATGGGAGTGGAACAGGTGGATCATGGGCATTTCTAAAATTTATGCGCATTGTTATAGAATACATCATCTCCACGCCTAATTTAATTGACGGCGTTTACACCAGGTTTTAGTTGGCATAATTGACCGCGACTACATTTCATCGTGCGGAGCAGCGTTCAGCGTATTCTTTAACGTATGCCCAAATTAAAGCGTACTTAATAGAACCTTCTCTTACATGAGTGCGCAACTGTGGAATGCATTACCTACTACCTTGAAAACCATTGAAGAAATAACCAACTTTCAAAAATCTCTGAAGACACACCTCTTCAACAAAGCTTACAAAGAGAACCCATAACCTAACTAAATCACCTCGCCAACTAGCCCAGCTACGACAGACTAATTTCTTTACCTATCCACCTAATCCTTTTCTTCTTTCCCTATCTAACACTTTTACATCACTAATCATATCTAATATCCTGGAATGACAAAACCACAACAGAACTCTGTAAGCCACATTGAGCCTGCAAATAGGTGGGAAAATGTGGGATGCAAATGCAATAAATAAAATTTAAAAAAAAGAATCCGCTTTGATTTCTGCGTGATATATAGAATCTAGCCCTTTGTGCACAGTTTTTAATTATTGTATACTATCATGCATCTCATTACTTTTTAAAATCCAGAGAAAAATCAATATTAGCACCAGGATTACATCGGCCCTTAAGATTACAAATTAGCTCAATATGTTAAGAAAAACTGGCATTCGGCTGAGGAATAAACGAGTGATGTTTAACCTGCTCCTCAACCCTGTCCCCTGCTCCCACCAGACTCATTTTCAGGTTACCGCAAATGAATATGCAAGAGGCATATTTGCATGCACTAACTCCAATTAATACAAATAGCTCCTGCATATTCATTAGAGGCAGTTTAAAGATGCGAGTTCTGGTTGGAGCACCACTGCATATATTAGATAGCAATGAACTCCATGACTGTTCCACTAACCATGAGAAGCATTTACACTAGTTCATCCTATTATGCGTAGATATACTGGCATTTAATTATTTTTACCTTTTCTCCTGCTGCTTAGAAAACTGGTAGCCATTTAAGTTTTGCGTGTTTTCTCATGATATGGACTTGAGAATATTTGCTGTGAAAACTCTGATTTCTTAAATTTTTTTTTCTTGATAATTTCTTGTTTATTTTCTTTAACATTAATATAACATGTTAATGATGTTTAAAATGCAATTTAAAAAAAAAAAATATACTGTGGAACCTGGAAACTCAATTGCAATCTTGCTCCACTACTGAATTGTACGTCAAATATTTTTTGCCTGTTATCACCATAAAGAGATCAGAGCTTGCGCACTGCAGAAAGGACATTATGAAAGTTGTGTTAGGTCAAATGAAATCAAACTGTAATTGTGACAAGTGCCTGAGAAGATAAAGAGGCGTATTAGACTTGCAAAGTTACGTGGAGGGGCATTTTCAATATGATGTCTAAGTCTGGCTTTGGACGTTGTGCACAAACAGGCTTATTTTCGAAAGTGATCGCCGGCCATCTTCCGACATAAATCGGGAGATGGCCGGCGATCTCTCAAAAGCGGCGAAATTGGTATAATCGAAAGCGGATTTTTTGACACCATCGCCGCTTTCCCCGTCGCCGCACCGGCGAAAGTTCAAGGGGGTGTGTCGGCGGCGTAGCGAAGACAGGACATGGGCTGGCATGGGCGAGGCTACCAGATGGCCGGCTTTTGCGGATAATGGAAAAAAAAAAGCGGCGTTAAGCAGTATTTCGCCGGGTTTACTTGATCCTTTTATTTTCACAACCAAGCCTCAAAAAGGTGCCCCAACTCACCACTGGAGGGACCACTGGAGATGACCACTGGAGGGAATGGGGGATGACCTCTCCATAGTCCCCCAGTGGTCACCAACCCCCTCTCACACTAAAAAAAATAAAAATAAAAACCTTTTTTACCAGCCTGTATGCCAGCCTCAAATGTCATACCCAGCTCCCTGACAGCGGTATGCAAGTCCCTGGAGCAGATTTTAATGGGTGCAGTGCACTTCAGGCAGGTGGACCCAGGTCCATCCCCCCCCCCCCCCCCCCACCTGTCACACTTGTGGTGCTAAGTGTTGAGCCCTCCAAACCCCCTCCAAACCCACTGTACCCACATGTAGGTGCCCCCCTTCACCCATAATGGCTATGGTAATGGTGTAGAGTTGTGGGGAGTGGGTTTTGGGGAGATTTGGGGGGCTCAGCACCCAAGGTAAGAGAGCTATGCACCTGGGAGCTATTTGTGTATCTTTTAAACATTTTAGAAGTGCCCCCTAGGGTGCCCGGTTGGTGTCCTAGGTGCCCCCCTTCACCCATAAGGGCTATGGTAATGGTGTAGAGTTGTGGGGAGTGGGTTTTGGGGAGATTTGGGGGGCTCAGCACCCAAGGTAAGGGAGCTATGCACCTGGGAGCTATTTGTGTATCTTTTAAACATTTTAGAAATGCCCCCTAGGGTGCCCGGTTGGTGTCCTGGCATGTCAGGGGGACCAGTGCACTTCAAATGCTGGCTCCTCCCATGACCAAATGCCTTGGATTTCGCCGGGTTTGAGATGGCCGGCATTTTTTTCCATTATTGCTGAAAAACAAAACTGGCCATCTCAAACCCAGCGAACTCTGGCATTTGGCTGGGCTAAACCGTATTATAGAAAAAAAAGATGGCCGGCCATCTTTTTTGAAAATACGGTTCCGGCCAGCTGTTGCGCCGCTGCCAAAATAGATCGCCAGCGACATTCGATTATGCCCCTCAAAATGTCTAAAATCCAAATAGGGAAGAAGGTCATTTTCAAAAAAATAAAAAGGTCTATTTTTTTCCCTGAAAATAACATTTCGAACAAGGTTTTGTGCTTCCTATGTTGTTGTTTTTTTTGGATCATTTTCGAAAAAAAAAAAAAAAAAACCCTGTCCAAATGAAATGTAGAAAATCAAGCCACTGGGATGCAGGATGGGCCAGCATTTGTACAAGACTAGTCCCCCAGACATCCAAAGACAGCAAAGAGGCACCCTAGGGAGCACTGCAGTGGACTTCAATTAATGTTTCCAGGTGCACATCTCACCATTGCTCCCTTATCTTGTTTGCTGAGCCCCCCAAAACCCACTACCCCCAACTACTATACTAGCCCTTATGGGTGAAGGGGCACCTATATGTGGGTACAGTGGGTTTCTGGTGAGTTCTTCAAGGTTCACAGTTTTCACCACAAGTGTAACTGGTAGGGGGAGGTATGAGCCTGGGTCCACCTGTCTGCAGGGCACTGCACCCATCACTAGACTTCTCCAGGGCAGTGGCGTAGCCAAGGGTGGGCCGGGGTGGGCCCAGGCCCAACCACTTTAGGTTCAGGCCCACCAAGTAGCAGCACACCTATAATGTGGCTGGCAGGGACCCCCAAGCCCCACCAGCCAAAAACTCCCAACAACTGTTTGCTGCCGGTGAAAATCTGCTATTTAAAAGGTATACGGGGGAGAAGGGAAGTTTGAAAGACCATATGGCATGCAGGCGAGAGAGGGAGAAATCAAATCACTTGTAGGACAAGGCGGAGTTCTGCCCACCCACCTTGGGTCCAGGCCCACCCAAACTTGGGTGTTTGGCTACGCCCCTGCTCCAGGGACCTGCATGCTGCTCTAATGGACCTGAGTATTACATCTGAGGCTGGAATAGAGGCTGGTAAGTAATGTTTTTAATCACATTTGTGGGGGGTGGGAGAGGGTCAGTGATAGGGTTACCATACGTCCGGATTTACCCGGACATGTCCTCTTTTTGAGGACATGTCTGGGCGTCCGGGTGGGTTTTGCCAGTCCGCCCGTTTGTCTGGATTTCTGGACAAATAGGTGGGCAAGCGGCGGACCTATCCTAGCCTCCCCTCCCCTTCCTTACTTACGATCTACTGCCCTGGTGGTCTAGTGGCTTCTTCGGGGCAAGAAAGAGTCCCCTCTTTCCTGCCCAGAGCGCTGCCCTTGTCCTGCATCCTGTTGCTGTGTGACGGTCTCGGGATTCAAAATGGCCGCTGAGAGTTGAAGCGGCCTCGCAAGACTTCAACTCTTGGCGGCCATATGTGACCCGGGGGAGGGGAATATGTGACAGGGGGCGGGGTGAGAGCGAGAAAGGGTAGGGTGAGGATGTGAAAGGGGTGTGGTGTGGGCGGGGCAGGGATGTGGTGTGGGTGGGGCATGGGCGTGGCAGGAGGTGTGGCATGTGTCCTCTTTTTCAGAGGACAAAATATGGTAACCTTAGTCAGTGACCACTGGAGGAGAAAGGGGAGGCATCCCTGATTCCCTTTAGTGGTCATATGGGCATTGAGGGCACCTTTTTGAGCCTTATTCGTTATAAAAACATGTCTAGCTCAAAACTTAGTTTTAGACCTGGACAGTTTTGTTTTGTTCCATTATGGCAAAAAAAAAAAAACGTCCAAGTTTTAGGAATGCCCAAATTCCACCCTTAACATGCCCCCAACACGCCCCCCTTGACATTTGGACACACTGCAGGTGAACAACATAGAAAACCATCTGAAAATAGGTTTTGAAAATATCGATTTTGATGTTTTTTTTCTGAGAAAAGCATCCAACTGCTGCTTTATGCCACTTTTTAGACATTTTTCTCCTTTGAAAATGACCCTATATTAACCTATGGAACTTTGTAAGTCTTTGAAAATATGCCTCATAGTAACATAGTAAATGTGGGCATATAAGACCTGCACGCAGTGGCGTCGCAAGGGCAGCTGACACCCGGGGCGGGTCACCGCTGCGCACCCCCCCCCCCCGGGTGCAGCGCGACCCACCCTCCCCCTCCGTAGTGCAATCCCCCCCCCCCCCCCCCCCGCGAGAACATACCTGGAAGGCGGTGAGGGGCGGGCGGGAGAGCCAATCCGCCGAGTGCACGCCGCTGGGGGGGGGTGTTGGCGCCTCGCTGGTTCCTTGCTCTCTCTGCCCCGGAACAGGAAATAACCTGTTCCGGGGCAGAGAGAGCAAGGAACCAGCGAGGCGCCGACACCCCCCAGCGGCGTGCACCCGGGGCGGACCGCCCCCACTTCCTACTCCACTGCCTGCACGGTCCATCCAGTCTATTCAACAAGGTGGCTGAGTTCAATCTGGCACTCTGCACAGGTTGAGGGGCTCATTTTCAAAGCAGTTAGACACATAAAGGACGTCTAAGTGCTTTGAAAACAGTCCCCTTAATCTCTGTGTCCCCCGGCCAATTATGGGACACAGACCGTGGACGTCTGCTCGGCACCGGTTGTACTTCTCAACTACTGCAGTTGCCGTCAAAGCCCAGTCCAGCCTTGATCCTGATCTGTTTTTGCTATTTACGGGACCCAGACCGTAGACGTCCGCCCAGCTTCCCAATCTCTGAAGCTGCCGCAAAAACTCACTCCACTTAAGACATACAGCAGATAAAGATTTGAGAAGATCTACAACACAATGTCTAACTTTATTTATAAAAATTACACCTAAGGCATTACTTACTACTAATATGAGCACAGGACTAGCCTAGTGGTTAGAGCAGCAGGCTAAAAAAAATAGGCTCAGATCCGACAGATGCTCCTGCTGACCTTGGACAAGTCACTTATGGGGCAAATCTATGGTGCCTAGAGGTGTAGGTCAAAGGCACCATTAATTGACAGTTAGTCACCTATACAAGCCAGCTAACTATATATTTATTTTATTAAGATTTTGCTCACACCTTTCTTAGTAGTAGCTCAAGGTGAGTTACATTCAGGTACTCTGGACATTTCTCTGTCCCAGTAGGGCTCACAATCTAAGTTTGTACCTGAGGCAAGGGGAGGGTTAAGTGACTTGCCCAAGATCACAAGGAGCAGCAGTGGGGTTTGAACCAGCCACCTCTAGATTGCAAGACCGGTGCTCTAACCACTAGGCCACTCCTCCACTCCATATAAGGGGATGTGCACATGGGCAAATCATGGGCGTGTCTCCCAATTACATGTGTCATTTATAGAATAATATAAAGTATGCATTTCCCTTGGCACACGTAGGCATGGCAACTTAAACCTCACATTGACATGACATAAGAGGGTGTGCCAATGCCAACTTACTCTAGTATTCTATAATGGAATCTTGGCATCAAAATCAGGCCACAGATGGGGCAACAAGTTTGTTCTGGGTCGGGTGTGAGTGTTATCAAATAAAGCTGGGACCTGATTGTATTATTATTATTTATTGCATTTGTACCCCACATTTTCCCACCTATTTGCAGGCTCAATGTGGCTTACATAGTACCGTCAAGGCGTTTGCCCAGTCGGTTGATAACAGATACAAGGTTGAGTCATAAGTGGAGGGTCGCAAGGGATGAAGATTGTGTTTTGTCCCGTACGATTATAGTCATGCTGTGTTGCTGGGTGAAGAGGTTTACGTGGGGTCGTTGGGGTAGGCCGTTTTGAAGAGGTTGGCTTTTAGTGATTTCCTGAAGTTCAGGTGGTCGTGCATTGTTTTCACAGCTTTTGGGAGGCCATTCCATAGTTTTGTGCTTATGTAGGAGAAGCCGGATGCGTAAGTTGTTTTGTATTTCAGTCCTTTGCAATTTTGATCTCAATGGCTCTGTCTCAGGGCCACACAGGATGCAAAGGGCAAAGGAGATTGGGGGGGGGGGGGGCACAAAAAGTCATTAATCCCATACAGAGTGGGATTCAGAGTGAGTTTACAACCCAGTGTGGCTACTCAGTTCCACCAGACCCTTGGTACGACCCCCTGCTCTCTCTCTCTAGGTCTCTCCATTATCCCAGAGGGATCCAAGGGGTAAAACACCCGCCAGTCTAGAGACAGTTGATAGATCTTTAGCGCCAGTGGCACCACTGAATAAGCTTCCATCTTGAGTTCACCATAATTTTCTGGCACCACTGAACTTTTACATAACCCACAGCAATGAATAACAATCAGCTCATCAATCCTGAACCTGCCTGAGTGGGTGGGTGGGTGAGTGAGTGAGTGAGACAGACCATGCTGGGCAAGCAGCCAGGAATGCAGCACAAGGCTCCCCCCCCCCCCCCCCCCGCCACATTCATAGCCATCCTGCCCCCACGCTGACCATTCTTCCCCCAGGTGATCAATGAGTACCAGATTCAAAATGGTCCCTGCACTCTCTTCTATTCATCTTCCCTGCTCCCTTTGCCCACCCCCCCTATCTCCGCCCCCAACCCCTACCCCTATATCCTCTCCCATGACAACCTTTCCCATTGGCCTGTAGGTAAAAGGGGGGGGGGTAGGCTCTCCTTTGACAGTATTAATTGCAGCTGGACCAGGGGCGTAGCTACGGGGGGCCTGGGCCCCCGCAAATATCATCCGGGCCCCTGCTCGTTTTTCTTCTTGCTCCTCTTGTGCTCAGCATTCTCCGGCTCAGCTGCGTTCGCTGCCTGCCCCCTGCACGCAGCGAATGCGGCTGCACCAGAGACCGGCGCTGAAGAAGGCTTCGGCTGGCAGGGGTTGGGGACCCCCGCCTGCAAAGGTATTTGTTGGCAAGGCGAGGCGATGGGGTGGGGGGGCGAGGAGGAGAGGCGGTGAAGAGGCGGCATTCAAAATGTGCCCCCAACCTCGGGCTCTGGCCCCCTCCCACCGTGAGGTCTGGCTAAGCCCCTGACTGCTGGACAGAGGGGCCGGCTGAGCTTCTCCTCCAACCTAAGGAATGCAGGGAAGAGAACTGCAGAAAGAACACCAGATGCTGCCCCTTCTCACTACTTTTGGAAGGTCTGTGTTGAAAAAAACAAATCTAGTGCCATTGTGTGAAGAAGCCGCATCCGCTCTTGGACTAAAGAATGGGCTCTAAGTGTGTGCGTAATTTTAAGCTCTCTTTTCTCTGTCTCTGGAAAAGCACAGCTGTGCTTTCTGGTATCTGATGTATAATACATGCACCCACCACTCTCCAAACTGGCGCCTGTCCCTAAATGATTTCTTCCTAAGCAAGATCAGAGCTAAGAGGCAGAGGGCACAGACCCTCCTCAACTCCAGCTAACTCAGGCAACCACTACTACTACTTAATATTTCTAGAGCGCTACTAGGGTTACGCAGCGCTGTACAATTTAACAAAGAGAGACAGTCCCTGCTCAAAGAGCTTACAATCTAATAGATAAGAGTGAGACAAATATAGGACAATCAAGCCATTGTGACATCACTGATGAGGTTGGCTCTTAGGCATTGGTGGAATGAGGCATTATGACATCACAATCTCAGCTCTGGTTACATCACTGCTATATGTAATACTACTACTACTACTTAACATTTCTAGAGCGCTACTAGGGTTACGCAGCGCTGTACAATTTAACAAAGAGAGACAGTCCCTGCTCAAAGAGCTTACAATCTAATAGACAAGTGAACGGTCGGTCCGATAGGGGCAGTCAAATTGGAGCAGTCTGGATTCACTGAACGGTAAGGGTTAGGTGCCGAACGCAGCATTGAAGAGGTGGGCTTTAAGCAAAGACTTGAAGACGGGCAGGGAGGGGGCTTGGCGTAAGGGCTCAGGAAGGTTGTTCCAAGCATAGGGTGAGGCGAGGCAGAATGAGCGGAGCCTGGAGTTGGCGGTGGTGGAGAAGGGTACTTCCATAGCCTGGATACTCCAATATTGCCCCCCCCCTCCCCAGCAATCACTGAGCCCTAGTATCTTTGGTTATTAGAAGAGAGATGTCCCCCCCCCCCCCCCCCCTCCTTTGGCAGTAAATACATTTGCATATTTTGGGCATTTTTAGAGGCTGTAAGGGAGTCTTAATCCTCTCCCTCAAAAAACTAGAGGTTATCCCCAGATGTCACCCTGCCTCTGTCACTTGGAAAGGGGGAGCCATTTGTATGCAGGCTTTCCTTTCACTAATCAGTTGCTGGGAATATTTTATCCCCCCCCCCCCCCCCCCCCACTCCTTCTTTGCTGGCGACTGTCCCCAGGTGTCTGTGCCTCTGTGTCAGGCAAACTTTGAGAGAGAGAGAAAGAGGGGGAGGGGACAACGAGAAACAGAAAGAGAGGGGGGCGAGGGGGGGGGGGGTGATGATTTCTGCCCGTCTGTGCGCTTTTGGGTCTCCTTTCTTTCTGAGAGTCTGTGAAACAACAACGTGTCCCTGAGAAAGAGAAAGCGAGGTGACAGGCAGCAGAAATCTACAGAAGAAAGAACAACACAACCTCCGGGACCGGAGAATCTTTTTTTTTTTTTTTTTTGTGCCATTTCCCCTTGAAAGGGCTCCTGGGGATGACTCGGAGCAGATAAGAAGAGGAGGAGGAGGAGGGAGCTGACCGGCTTCTCGCTGCAGATTCCAGCCGGGAGCCCGCAGCCGACCGAGCTATGCATCTGGAATTCCGGGGCTGGATGCTGGCGATCGTTACTCTGCTCGTTCTCCTCCTGATTTGTACTGACATTTCTGAGATCGAAGAGGAAATCGGGTGAGTACCTTGGTTTGCTTGGGCTGCAGTGGGGTGGGGGGGGGGGGGGGAGAGGGGGTGTAGGCTTTGGTTTCTTTGTCTGATCAGTGAGTCCCACAAATGGCTTGGTTGGTGCCCAGGGGAAGAGTCCAGCTTTCCTGTATTTCGCTCTTTGTTTCCCCGCGACCCTCCTCCCGCCCCCACCCCCCGGTGAGGACGATGCTTGGTTTAAAGTGATGGGGGTGAAAGTGGGGGACCTTTTCCTACCTGCTCGCCACTTCGCCCCCCAGAAGTTGCCAAATATTCACTTGTGTTAAGAAGACAGAAAGAGGAGCAGAGGGAAAGTCACCGCGGTTCAGGTCGAACAAAGCCACTGGTCAAGCGATTCCACTCTGACAAAGCCTTCCTCTGCCCCAGTTCTTGCACTTTTTTAAACTCGTTTCGTTATTCCCCTGTCTCTGTCGTTTCACACTGCTTCTTTACACACTTTCCAGGGAAGGGATTTTTTTTTCTGCATTTCCTTCCCTCCCAGTTGGTTCACCTAGGGCTGTTCCCAGCAGCTCTGCCTTTCTGCTATGGGTTTTTTTCCCCCCCACCCTCGGAAGGTGTGATTTGTAAATTCTATTTAAGGTGGGTTTGCTTGATCAGGGTTATTATTATATATATTTTTCCCTAATAGAAGGGCCATTCTCCCCTCCCCCGTTGATCAGTATCACCCATGAAAGTCAGCTGGCCACTGCAGTGGATCCCCCTTCCCCAAACGAGGCTCCCCGGGTCTTGCATTGCCTAGGTTCGCTTCTCTAGTGGATCTGCCACCCTTAGTACATATAAGTACATAAGTAGTGCCATACTGGGAAAGACCAAAGGTCCATCTAGCCCAGCATCCTGTCACCGACAGTGGCCAATCCAGGTCAAGGGCACCTGGCACGCTCCCCAAACGTAAAAACATTCCAGACAAGTTATACCTAAAAATGCGGAATTTTTCCATTTAATAGCGGTCTATGGACTTGTCCTTTAGGAATCTATCTAACCCCTTTTTAAACTCCGTCAAGCTAACCATCGGAAGGCAGGGACTGTTTCTGAGCAGCTGGACTGAACTATTGGTTTTAAACTTTTCAGTAAGTTTTTGATGGAAAAATAAAAGACGATGTATTTCAGGGCTGAGCACTCAGGATGATTTTGGCTAATTTGGAAGGAATGGACTGGGTTCATTCCCATAAATACAAAAAGCTCAATTATGTTTAGCTGGAGATTTTTGTGGAAAAGTACTGAAACTCCATTCTTTCTGCCTAACGTGGGAGCATCTATAGATGGTGATATCCAATTATAAGGGGAAATAAATTTATTTAAGCTTGGGATGATATGAGTTTCTTGGAGAAAGATAATGGAGGGGTTAAGTTTCTTTAAGTGTGTAAAGACTTTCTATATTCACTCAACTTGAAAGTAATCCTTAATTTTTTTTATTACATTTGTACCCTGCACTTTCCCACTCATAACAGGTTCAATGTGGCTTACATATTATATACAGGTACTTATTTGGACCTGGGGCAATGGAGGGTTAAGTGACTTGCCCAGAGTCACAAGGAGCTGCCTGTGCCTGAAGTGGGAATTGAACTCAGTTCCTTAGGACCAAAGTCCACCACTCTAACCACTAGGCCACTCCTCCATTGTTGCTACTGTTTGAGATTCTACATGGAATGTTGCTATTCCACTAGCAACATTCCATGTAGATAGAAGTCGGCCCTTGCAGATCACCAATGTGGCCGCGCAGGCTTCTGCTTCTGTGAGTCTGACATGTTGCACGTACGTGCAGGACGTCAGACTCACAGAAACAGAAGCCTGCGCACCTTCTACATGGAATGTTGCTAGTGGAATAGCAACATTCCATGTAGAATCTCCAATAGTAGCAACATTCCACGTAGAATCTCCAATAGTATCTATTTTATTTTTGTTACATTTGTACCCTGCACTTTCCCACTCATGGCAGGCTCAATGCGGCTTACATGGGGCAATGGAGGGTTAAGTGACTTGCCCAGAGTCACAAGGAGCTGCCTGTGCCTGAAGTGGGAATCCAACTCAGTTCCTCAGTTCCCCAGGACCAAAGTCCACCACCCTAACCACTAGGCCACTCTTAATGCCAGAATACTTATTGACATGAATCACTTCTCCAGCTCTTATTATTATTAGTAGTATGTCCCTATTCTATTGCTCCATTTTACTGTTATACCTTTTTTGTATGTATGCAATTATGAAAACTTTAATAAAATTTCTGGAAAAAAAATAAATACAAAAAGCTTCCTTTGGAAGCACTTTCTAAAGACTTTTTTTATGCAAATCAGAAATCCTTTTTTTCTGTTGCCCTCTTTGAAGTTCTACTTGATAGGTGAAAAGCCTAAAATATGATTGACTACCCCTTCTTTGTGGCCGATAACCCTTTCTTTACAACATCCGTAAAATCCGCCCCTTTCTTTCCGAACACTCTACCAAAACCCTCATCCACACCCTTGTCACCTCTCGTTTAGACTACTGCAATCTGCTTCTTGCTGGCCTCCCACTTAGTCACATCTCTCCTCTCCAATCGGTTCAAAACTCTGCTGCCCGTCTCGTCTTCCGCCAGGGTCGCTTTGCTCATACTACCCCTCTCCTCCAGTCGCTTCACTGGCTCCCTATCCGTTTTTGCATCCTGTTCAAACTTCTTCTACTAACCTATAAATGTACTCACTCTGCTGCTCCCCAGTATCTCTCCACACTCGTCCTTCCCTACACCCCTTCCCGTGCACTCCGCTCCATGGATAAATCCTTCTTATCTGTTCCCTTCTCCACTACTGCCAACTCCAGACTTCGCGCCTTCTGTCTCGCTGCACCCTACGCCTGGAATAAACTTCCTGAGCCCCTACGTCTTGCCCCATCCTTGGCCACCTTTAAATCTAGACTGAAAGCCCACCTCTTTAACATTGCTTTTGACTCGTAACCACTTGTAACCACTCGCCTCCACCTACCCTCCTCTCCTCTTTCCTGTAGACATTAATTGATTTGATTTGCTTACTTTATTTTTTGTCTATTAGATTGTAAGCTCTTTGAGCAGGGACTGTCTTTCTTCTATGTTTGTGCAGCGCTGCGTACGCTGTGTAGCGCTATAAAAATGCTAAATAGTAGTAGTAGTAGTAGTCGTGCTTATTGCACTCGCCAAACTTTTGCCAATTGGGGGTTTCTGATGCTACCTCTAGCCACAAATCGTTTCTATCCAGTTTCCCCAAAAGAGCAAAGGATGTGTTTGATCTCAAAGCCAACTGTTTCTACTGCTTGGAGTGAACATGGCTAATAAGAGATGGATGCAGATGTGCAGGGGTAAATCCCTTTTGTCTTTCAGTTAGGTTTTTTCCCCCTTCATTTTGTACAGTTTTGTTTTAGTGTTACTGTTTGCTAATGAAATAACATGAACTTGCACACAAAAAAATGCACTCTGTTTCCTGCTAGCACATTATTTGGTGATAGAGTATATGCTAAATAGCGCACACTAAACAAATAACCTGAAGGAAAACAAAACAAAATTGATCAAAACAAAAATGTACGTCCCTAGAAAATGACCTTCTGTCATTTTTGAACTTATTTTCCAATTTTGTGTATTTTGTTTTTTTCATTTTGAACTTTTTGTGTAAATAATAATAATATAAGAATCGAATGCACATTATTCAATTTCATGCATGTTAATTCATAGGCTGAAATGTATTAAATCAATTTAGTGCATGCTTACAGCTAGGGTTATTAGCATAGCATTATTCATTTATTTATCGTGTCACCATTAATGCAGGTTATTAGTAACTAGTTCCCATTGCATAAAACAGGACCTGTGATATAATAACATGCTAATAGCATTACTGCATTCTAACATAGTACATAACATTAATAACTCTAGTTTTAAATACTTTAGAGCATGCTAATGAACTGAAAGTGCACTAATGCACTGGTTTACAACCCAGGGACCACCATCCACAATCAATATTCATGAGAGAGATTTGTATACCAAGAAGGCAATGCATGTAAATCTATTCATGCATATTCATTGTGGATATCCTTGAAACCTGATTGGCCAAGTGGATCCTGAAGACTTGGTTGAAAACCACTGCTCACTGCATGTCCATGCTTGAAATGTATAAGGTCTAGAGTATACCCTGGAGGAAAGGAGGAACAGGGGTGATATGATACAGACGTTCAAATACTTGAAAGGTATTAATCCGCAAACTAATCTTTTCCGGAGATGGGAAGGCGGTAGAACGAGAGGACATGAAATGAGATTGAAGGGGGAGCAGACTCAGGAAAGATGTCAGGAAGTATTTTTTCACAGAGAGGGTGGTGGACGCTTGGAATGCTCTCCCGCGGGAGGTGGTGGAGATGAAAACGGTAACGGAATTCAAACATGCGTGGGATATGCATAAAGGAATCCTGTGCAGTAGGAATGGATCCTCAGAAGCTTAGCCAAAATTGGGTGGCGGAGCAAGTGGGGGAAGAGAGGTTGGTGGTTGGGAGGCGAGGATAGTGGAGGGCAGACTTATACGATCTGTGCCAGAGCCGGTGATGGGAGGCGGGACTGGTGGTTGGGAGGCGGGAAATACTGCTGGGCAGACTTGTACGGTCTGTGCCCTGAAAAAGGCAGGTACAAATCAAGGTAAGGTATACACATATGAGTTTATCTTGTTGGGCAGACTGGATGGACCATGCAGGTCTTTTTCTGCCGTCATCTACTATGTTACTATGTCTAGAGTAGGGGTTCTCAATGCAGTCCTTGTGACACACCTAACCAAATTTTCAATACATTCACAATGACTATACATGAGATAGATTTACATGCAGTACCTACTACTACTACTTATCATTTCTAAAGCGCTGCTAGATGTACGCAGCGCTTTACACTTGAACATGAAGAGACAGTCCCTGCTCGACAATCTAATCAGGACAGACAAACAGAACAAACAAGAGATAAGGACAAAGTGTAGCAAGATTCCGGAATCTCAAAGTGTACCAAGATTCTGGAATCCCAGAGACTACTACTACTACTACTTAGCATTTCTATAGCGCTACTAGACGTACGCAGCGCTGTACACTGTTTGTGTTGACTTAGGAATGATGGATGCATAATGGAGTAAGGAGTAGGTAGTTTGAGAATGGGGAGTACGAATATGTGTGAGTTGATGCAGGTGTGTGGATATTGGTAACGTGTAGTAACATAGTAGATGACGGCAGAAAAAGACCTGCACGGTCCACCCAGTCTGCCCAACAAGATAAACTCATGTGCTACTTTTTGTGTATACCTTACCTTGATTTGTACCTGTTTTCTCCAGGGCACAGACCGTATAAGTCTGCCCAGCACTATCCCCGCCTCCCAACCACCAGCCTCGCCTCCCACCACCGGCTCCGGCACAGACCGTATAAGTCTGCCCAACACTATCCCCGCCTCCAAACCACCAGTCCCGCCTCCCACCACCGGCTCTGGCACAGACCGTATAAGTCTGCCCAACACTATCCCCGCCTCCAAACCACCAGCCCCGCCTCCCACCACCGGCTCTGTTACTGTTATTATGAATGTTTATATTTCTGATATAAGGTAGTATAATAAAGATTCTGTATTGTTGGAAAATTGGGTTTTATGTATAGTTGCGTATATATGATGCATATTTATTGAGAATATCCTGAAAACCTGACTGATTAGATGTGTCCTGAGCAAAAGGTTGAGAACCCCTGGACTAAGTCAATACATCTTCTATATTTAGGGCACCGGTGACTTTCTCTCATACTGTATTAATCAAATGAAGGAAACATTCTTGAAAGCCAGTTGCAGACATATTAAGGCAATGCAGAAAACAAGGTACCATTTATGACTAATCTGCTGATCTTTAGTCTCCAAATCAAAATGGATTTATAACGTGGCCACACTGCATTATTCAGAGCTGTGCAAGCATGCTGACTTTCAGCTTCTCACTTGCCTGAACCTTAACTTCTAGCCTAGAACTGGCCCTCTGTTTTAATTGATCTATTCTGCACTTCATTTCTGGTTACTCGCATAATCTTTCACACCCCTCTCGTTTTTGCACCTTTGGTTGATTGAATCCATCAGTGTCTTCACAGTAGCAGGGTTTTCTGTTTTCTCTGGCGGGTCCTATATTCTCAGAATATAGTTCTGATATTGACCTGCCATGGCCAAACGATTATGAGTAGCTTTGAATGCAACACCTGTAACTTAAAACCCTTTAAAACTGTAAAGCCTTCACTGCAGCACTGACTGTATTTATTTATTTATTTAATACATTTATAGCCCACATTTTCCCACCAATTGCAGGCTCAATGTGGCTTACACATATCTGTAGAAAAGGCTACAGTGCATTTGGTACATTTTTACAGTTTAAAAAAGTAAGATATTTAACAACATTCGAAACAAACAATATGTGAAAGACGAATAATATAATTAGTGTCCATTAAATCTTTGATTAGACTAGAAGTTAATTTGGATTATGTTGAGCCTAGAGAATAAGCCTTTTTAAACAGTACAGTTTTCAATAGTTTTCTGAATTTTAAGAAGGTCTGGGTACATTTGACTGATTTGGGTAGAGCATTCCACAATTGCGTGCCTATAAATGTGAAGTTGGAAGCATAAATGGATTTGTACTTGAGGCCATACTCTGGGTAATGTTGTCATCTATTTATCCATACTACCGTTAGAGACATACTATAGGACCCTCCCCTATGGGGCCCTTGGGGCCATAAGAGCCCAGGCTCCAGGGGATATAGCGGAGGGGGGGAGGGATAGTTTTTAGGTGAAGACGAGAGATGAACGGTAATGAAGGGTTAAGCATAGTAGGAGAATGAGTGGGAGTAGGACAGAGGATAAACGGATGGGGGGATGCCAGGGAATTGGGGAGAAAATGTTGGAAACAAATTATTGGAAATTGAGCTTTGTTATCACTTGGTGTACAATATGAGATGTTATGAATATTATGAATGCCTTGTTGATGTAGAATTGTACAGTTGCACGTTCAATAAAAAAATGTTTAAACACAAGTAGGATCTTGAGAGATTGGATCTATTTCTAGGTGGTAAGTCAACCAGTTCAACCATATATTCTGGAACTTCCCTGTAAATTATCCTGTGAATTAAGGTGCAGATCTTAAAGGCAACTTGTTCTTTAATGGGAAGCCGGTGTAGTTCTTCGCGAAGGGGCATGGCTGATTCAAATTTAGATTTTCCAAAGAAAGTGAATCAGAATCTGACTCCTTGTACCTGTTTTGCCACTACAAAAATTCTTTTACACTTCACCGTTCGCATTTTATTTGACCACCTTCATTTAACGTGGTTGACCATCCTACTCTCTTCCCCTCTTCTTTGAGTGTCTCTGGCCAAGCGTAAGATTGTCCCTCATCGTTACCAAAATTCCGATTCTGAGTAATCTCGACAAGGCTCTTTTCCTAAGCTCCTTATGTTTAGAAGCAAATACGGGCGCTAGAGGCCATTACCGGCAAACCAGCGCCCGCATTAGTGAGCGCAGAATGATCAGACGCTTTGGTGTGGGAAACGAGCACGCCAGAGATTAGCGCAAAATAGCATGCTAATGTAGTCAATTCACGTTAATGAGGTCATTTCCTAGTCCCTCCCAATGCCCAGAGAACAACATTTTTTTACAGCTACCTTGCCGCTGTAAAAAATAGCGCCAGCTCGGAGCAGGCATTAGGGTGTTTGAAGAGAGGATTTCTCATGATTCTTTCTTTTAAAATCTGCCAGTTTTTATACAGTTTGGGTGCAGAAGGAAGCCTGTGCAAACCCCTAAGTGACAGTAGTGAGAAAGAAATGTGAATGAGCCCCAGCAAACCTGAAAGTGAAAGCACACATCGGTGCCTGTTTCCTGCGTTTAAATATAAGCAAAAAAATTGAAAAACTTATATTTAAAGGCACAGAAAACAGATGCCAGTGTGTGCTTCACATTTGGGTTTTGCCTGGTGCATGTGCACAGGAGCTAGGCTTACCAGAAAACCCTTCTGCGCATGCGCCAAGCATGTCCCCGCCCCCTTGCTTTTGCTTTAGCAGCATGCATATAATTTGCATACCATTTCCTTTGAGCATTGGCAAGCTAATTTTCTGCGCTCTTCCGGTGGTATTTGTTTCTGCGCTGTTGTCTTACCGCGGCAGTTCTGGGTATCGAGCCAACTGAGGTCTTCAGGCTCGGTCTGAATTGAAGAAATTGTTTTCATCCAATCATCCCATTGGAAATTTTTTGATCAAGATATTCCTTCAGTGCAGAAGCTGAATCAAAGGATTTTGTAACATTATTGACGACTCACTAAAGCGCCATGCCCGAGAACAACTGTTGGGGCGCCGTGCAGCGCATTGACGGCTACTAAGAGATTCTCCCATCCGAATGACCACCACTTATCCGATCGCTCCCTCACCTATATGACATAACTGCTTCCCCCCAGATTCTTACCTCCAACTACCAACACAGCCCTCAGAATTACGGAATCTCTGAACAACTAACTGGACGGAGAGAGGCGGACGTGAGGAGTGGGAGGAAGAAGCGGGCGAGGAGTGGGTCAGTGGGGCGTGTGAACGGTGTCCAGAACTACAGAGCTCTGCGACCAGGACATCACTCCCGAACATCTGATTATGAGTAGCCTATCTACCCCAAACTGACACCAAAATGAACACAATCAAAATGCCCCTAGTTATCTACTCCCTTTCATTGACCCACCTAACACTATCCATCCCACTCAGAAAATAATATCATACCTATCCTACAAAATCACCAAAGACTGATCAAACACTCCACACTTCACCAAACTGACACCCACCAAATTAAAGGAAGCCTATCTAAACACGGACAATACCAAGAAAACGGAAGGAAAGATCATAACAAACACACACCATCCAAGGAACGACATCTAACAAAAATCCACTTATCAAACCTAGCAGCCCCATACCAAAATACCCAAGTGGGCTACATTAATGCTAGGTCTGTAGTCAACAAAACAACAACAATATCAAACGAGATCAGCTCAGAAAATTTCAATCTTATCTTCATCAATGAAACATGGATCCACCATCAAAAGGACCCCATAATCCATGAAATATGCCCTCCAGTTTACAAAATTACTCACTGGACCAGATTGGGAAAGAGAGGTGGAGGCTTAGCACTAATCTACCGAACTCAATTCACCACCGAAACTACTACTACTACTACTACTACTATTAAACATTGCCGAATCCATAACACCCCAACTAGAAATTGCTTCATTCAGAATCCATAACAAATCCATGATCGATCATCTGAACTGCGTCCTGTTTTACAGACCGCCTGGTAACTGGAGCGAAAGCCAGCCTATCTTCACGGACTTCATCTCAAACACTTGTGCAAACAACTCCAATACTTTCCTATGAGGAAAGGCTAAAGCAGCTAGGGCTCTTCAGCTTGGAGAAAAGGGGGCTGAGGGGAGATATGATAGAGGTCTATAAAATAATGAGTGGAGTTGAACAGGTAGATGTGAAGCGTCTGTTAACGCTTTCCAAAAATACTAGGACTAGGGGGCATGTGATGAAGCTACAATGTAGCAAATTTAAAACGAATCTGAGAAAAGTTTTCTTCAGTCTACGTGTAATTAAACTCTGGAATTCGTTGCCAGAGAATGTGGTAAAGGCAGCTAGCTTTGCTGGGTTTAAAAAAGGTCTGGATGGCTTCCTAAAGGAAAAGTCCATAGACCATTATTAAATTGGGCTTGATGGACCCTTGGTCTTTCCCAGTGTGGCAATACTCCGTTATGGTTGCAATCCTCCTTTTCAGCCTTCTTTCATCTACATTAATGTTATATTTGGGAAATCCCTCAGTGACTCTAGCTTGTGCCCTCCGGGTGTGATGCGCCACAGTACCACAGAGGGAAGAAAGATAACATCCAATGCGTCTGGCTCATTAGACAGTGCTATAAGTACACTTATTTCTGCAGTGTCTTCTCTACTCCATATCTTCCCTTTTGTGTTTGCAAAGAGAACCAATTCTGTGTCAATTTGCCCAAAGTAGATAGAAAGGAGGCAATTCTGTAAAAATGATTCTGCGTGCGTCCATAATATGCACCTACACTACTATGAATCAGAGAAAATGTTTCTTCACTCAACATGTAATTAAACTCTGGAATTCGTTGCCAGAGAATGTGGTAAAGGCGGTTAGCTTAGCGGAGTTTAAAAAAGGTTTGGACAGCTTCCTAAAGGAAAAGTCCATAGACTGTTACTAAATGAACTTGGGGAAAATCCACTATTTCTGGGATAAGCAGTATAAAATGTTTTGTACATTTTTGGGATCTTGCCGGGTATTTGTGACCTGGATTGGCCACTGTTGGAAACAGGATGCTGGGCTCGATGGACCTTTGGTCTTTCCCAGTATGGCAATACTTATGTACTTATGCCAACACCCACTGTAAACTGGACATATGTCCCAGTCATCTACTTAAATCCGCTCCTGGCTGCTTCATAGAAGACCTCACATCCCACCTCAACTTCATGCTACAACAAGGTCTCTTCCCTGAGGAATATGGCAACATCCTACTCACCCCAATACACTAAGAAAAACACAAACGACCTCACCAATTACCGCCCAGTGCCATCTATCCCACTAGTAGTCAAACTGATGGAAAGCTTGGTGACCAAACAGCTTACGGAATACATGGACAAGTTCTCAATACTACACGAGTCACAATCAGGATTCTGCCCCCATCACAGTACTGAAACTGTCCTAGTCACTCGAGGGCGGGACACAGGGAGGGAAGGCCCGAAGGGAGGCGATCAGCAGACTGCCGCTGCTGCGCTTCTTTCACACAGAGCGACGTCGAGGTCAGGCACTATGATTTGAATTCAGGGGGGCTCGGCCCAGTGGTGGACGGAGGGGGGGGGGGCGATGACGCAACCTCGGTGGTGGACGGAGGCGCAGGGACGGGGCCCCGGGGTGGCCTTGCCCCGGGCCCGGCCCAGTCTCTCGGCGGCCCTGCCACTGGATAACTCAATGATGTAATCATTAAAAGGCAGCGTGGGACCTCTCAGGCGTATTATGCTGATGGCTCTGCAGCATCCTGCCCTCAGAAGAACAGGAAGTGGGGCAGGACCAAGGAGGTTTGGGCAGGATGCTGCTGGGCCGTCAGCATGACATGGTTGGGAGGTCCTGCATTGCTTTCCAAGGATGACATCATCGCTGCAGGTCCTTCTTGGTCAGATGCATGTCAGGACAGCAGTGGAAGAGGGAGGAGGTCAGGAAGGTGTGCAACCTGTGTGCCCCTTCTTACCTCTCAACCCTCATCTCCCCTTTCGTTTCTACCCATAACCTACTCAGGAAATCTAGACTGCCCCAACTTGACATTTCGTTGTTTAGATTGTAAGCTCCTTTGAGCAGGGACCGTCCTTCTTTGTTAATTTGTACAGCGCTGCGTAACCCTAGTAGCGCTCTAGAAATGTTAAGTAGTAGTAGTAACCTGTGTTTGGCGGCAAGGAGGTTTGAAAAACTGGCATGTAAAAGTGGCTGGGTTTTTGTTTTGCCAGTTAGGCTGGACGCTGCTGGGTGGGCCTGGGATGAAAGTGGGTGGGCCTAGGCCCAACCATGGCTACATCCCTGTGGTAACACAGTGATTAAAGAACTGTACCTATCAAAGTGCCTTCTCCTCTCATTTCCTCTCCTGATTACAGATACACAGAAAAGAAACACATATGCAAGCATGCACACAGTTGCACACACAAGTACACACACATTAAAACTGTACAGATACACACAAACATGTCCACATAAATCCACCAACTCCCCTCCCCCAGCCCCCACACACACTCACACATGTGCTTGCCTGCATAGTGGTTGGAAAGAATTCCATGAACCATGCTCTACATGCTTTCCCCACTGGTTTAACACCACAATAATTAGCATGCCATTAATTTACTGCATTGGGAGTAATGTGGATTTTTAGCGTACATTCTTAATGGACAGCTTATTTCATCTGGCAATCATTGCTCCCTTTTCCAGTTCATTAATAAGTAAGTTCAACAACAAGAACCTACTAAAGATCCCTTGAGTATTCTACTATTTATCTCATACTGTTTGGAAAACTTGACAATTTAGTTCTATTCTTTGTTTCCTATCTTATAACCAGCTATCTATCTATGGCAGGACATTTCATTCTATCCCATGACTTTTTAATTTCCTGAAGAGTCTTTCATAAGATATTTTATCAAATGCTTTTTGAAAACCCAGATACAATATATAGATCATATTCTTCCTTATCCTCTGAGTGGAGTGGAATGGGTAGACGTGAATCGCTTGTTTACTCTTTCCAAAAATACTAGGACTAGGGGGCACGCACTGAAGCTCAGCACCCAAGGTAAGGGAGCTTTTTTAGAAGTGCCCCCTAGGGTGCCCGGTTGCTGTCCTGGCATGTCAGGGGGACCAGTGCGCTACAAATGCTGGCTCCTCCCATGAGCAAATGCCTTGGATTTAGCCCGGGTTGAGATGGCCGCTTTTTGTTTCCATTATCGCTGAAAAACAAAACCGGCCATCTCAAACCCGGCAAACTCTGGCATTCGGCCGGGCCAAACCGTATTATCGAAAGAAAAGATGGCCGGCCATCTTTTTTGATAATACGGTTCGGCCAGCTGTTTGCGGCGCCGCCAAAATAGATCACCGGCAATCTATTTCGCCGGCGAATATTCCCCTCCAGGAGTCAAAAAAAACAGTCCTTTATTGAAAGATACCCAACATGGCTACGTTTCGTCGTAATGGGTACATCAGCGGTTTAACACAACACTAATAAATGAACGCACAAATTAAAATGAATAAAATATGCAAAAGTACATACAACCTCTGATGCAGTCATTATGGCGAAACGTGGCCACATCAGGTGTTTTTCAATAAAGGACTGTTTTGGACTCCTGGTCTGCTCTGTTCTCTGCTTCTGCAGTCTACTGGAAACCTGTGAAGCCTCTTCTTTCTGGTACAAAGAAATCATCACTTGCATATGGAGGACTATTGTGTTCAATTCTGGTCATTGTATCTGAAAAAAGATATAGTGGAATTAGGGAAGTTTCAAAGAAGAGCGACCAAAATGATAGAGAGGATAGAACTCCTCTCGTATGAGGAAAGGCTAAAGAGGTTAGGGCTCTTCAGCTTGGAAAAGAGATGGATGAGGGGAGATATGATTGAGGTCTACAAACTCCTGAGAGGTGTAGAACGAGTAGAAGTAAATACATTTTTTACTCGTTCCAAAAGTACAAAGACTAGGGGACACTTGAGGAAGTTACATGGAAATACTTTTAAAACAAATAGGAGGAAATATTTTTTCACTCAACGAATAGTTAAGCTCTAGAACTCTTTGCCGGAGGATGTGGTAACAATGGTTAGCGTATCTGGGTTTAAAAAAGGTTTGTACAAATTCTTGAAGGAAATGTCCTTAGTCTGCTATTGAGACAGACATAGGAAGCAACTGCTTGCCCTGGGATTTGCAGTATGGAATGTTGCTACTCTTTGAGATTCTGCACGGAATCTTATTGCTCTCTAAGATTCCAGAATCTTGCTATTCTTTGGGGTTCTACATGGAATGTTGCTACTCTTTGAGTTTCTGCACGGAATCTTGTCACTCTTTAGGATTCCAGAATCTTGCTATTCTTTAGGGTTCTACATGGAACGTTGCCACGATTTGGGTTTCTGCCAGGTACTTGTGACCTGGCTTGGCTGCTGTTTGGAAAACAGGATACTGGGCTAGATGGACCATTGGTCTGAACCAGTATGGCTACTCTTATGTTCTTATGTTCTTTTCACTACTCTTACCTTATCTTTTTTAGATGCTTTAGAATAGATGGGCTCCTGGCTGTTTAAATCACCTGTATGAGGCTAACTGGACATATTTAATGGCGCTTAACCAAGTACATAAGTAATGCCACACTGGGAAAAGAGCAAGGGTGCATCAAGCCCAGCATCCTGTCCACAACAGCGGCCAATCCAGGCCAAGGGCACCTGGCAAGCTTCCCAAACGTACAAACATTCTATACATGTTATTCCCAGAATTGTGGATTTTTCCCAAGTCCATTTAGTAGCGGTTTATGGACTTGTCCTTTAGGAAACCGTCTAACCCCTTTTTAAACTCTGCCAAGCTAACCGCCTTCACCACATTCTCCGGCAACGAATTCTAGAGTTTAATTATGCGTTGGGTGAAGAAAAAGTTTCTCTGATTTGTTTTAAATTTACTACACTGTAGTTTCATCGCATGCCCCCTAGTCCTAGTATTTTTGGAAAGCGTGAACAGACGCTTCACATCCACCTGTTCCACTCCACTCATCATTTTATATACCTCTATCACGTCTCCCCTCAGCCGTCTCTTCTCCAAGCTGTGTAGCCCTAGCCTCCTTAGTCTTTCTTCATAGGGAAGTCGTCCCATCCTCGCTATCATTTTAGTCGCCCTTTGCTGCGCCTTTTCCAATTCTACTATATCTTTCTTGAGATGCGGCAACCAGAATTGAACACAATACTCAAGGTGAGGTCGCTGAAAATGCCCGGTTAGCGCCAAAGCCAGCTACTTTGGGAGCATTCCAGGGGTGAAGTCAGCACTTAACTGCTTAAGGAGCCCTTTTACGGAGCAGCGGTAAGTCGGAAGTACCTCCAGCCCAATGCGGGTGCCAGCGGTAGTTCCACCCCCAGCGCATACCATTTCCGGCGCTAGGGAATATAGGTCCTATTTTTTACTGCAGCAGTTACCCGCTGCCTGGTTACAGCTGTGTTAGAACGGGAGCCCTTACCGTCACCTCAGTGGGTAGCGGTAAGTGCTCCCCCACATGGCCACGCGATAAGTGCAGTCATACCACATGGCCATTTCCTTTTTTGGCCTTTTTAGCTGCTACAGTAAAAAGGGCCTGAGCGCACATCGTGAACGTCCGCCGCTGCTAACGCAGGACCCTTGTACCACAGCTTAGTAAAAGGGCCCCTAAGTACGTTATTCAACACTTAAGTCAGCCATTCCCAACCCAGTCCTCGGGGCACACCTAGTCCCATCGGGTTTTCAGAATATCCACAATGAATATTCATGAGTTAGATTTGCATGCAATTGAAGCAGTGCAGCGGTCAGCAAAGCTCGGATCACCGCCAGCTGAATATCTACTGTTTATCATGACATCTGTTTTCCTCACTCCTCTGTTCAGCGCTTCACATATTCATATTTTACTTCCATTAGAATGAGACCGGTTAACGAGCAGCATAGCGACACTTCAGTTTACTTAGATCCATAGCGTCAGGCTCGTAGGAGATGCCATTGGAAACATAAAAACACTAATGTGTCCTCAGCAAGGAAACCGAAAGAATGAAAATAGAGAATATTTAATGCTTCTGTTGAACTGCAAAGGGAATTATTTTAGAAAAGATTCCATTTTTTTCCTGTTTGCTTCAAGGGAAAACATCTTTACACTTTATTCATGATGCACTAAAAATGTGTCACCAGCCTTCCACCACTACAGATATTGAAATAGTCAAGTCAGACACACACACACACTTTTAAAACGTGAGTCAAAATGAAGCTGCTTTCAATATCCAACTTTTCAGTAAAGTAGAGACGACAGGAAAGATGGACCAGGTGTAGGTGTTGGTGTTTGTCTTAGGCCATAGCTTGCAGTGATTTCAGGAATTTATATATAGAGATTTTGATAAACCTGCATAAGCCATATTACAGTAATCTAAACGTGATGTAATGTACGCATGAGTTGGTGTGCTAATGATGATTTATTTAAGGAGTTTCTAATTGAATGTAGCTTACGCAAGATTTCCTTGTTACACCAGATATTTGCTCATTGAAGGACAAGGAAGAATCGATAATAGTACCTAAGTATCTGAATGACTTTACTGTCGGTACTTGTTTGCCAAACAAAACAGGTGTTAGAGATGGAATGGGCCCAAGGCCCGTTATCCATGAAGTTATTGTTTTATCTGGGCTTAGTACTAATTTGTGTTTTATGAGCCAGTCTGCCACCTTATCAAGACAGTTTTGAATTGGTACTAGATCAATATTTACTGTCTTAACATAATGGATTAAAAGAAAATCATCGGCATACGAATGGGAGCTAATCCCTAAGGACTGAATAAGTAATGAAAGTGGACTAACATAAAGATTGACTAACATAGGTGACAACACCGATCCTTGTCAGAAAAAAGTGGAAGTCCAACTCAATTCAGCAATGAACCACTACGTCGGAGTATCTTGATACTGGAAGCCAAAATGCTCCACAAGGTGGACATAGTGGTTCCTTGCTTGATTGAGTTGGACTTCACTTTTTTCTCACGTTTGAGTGACTACATTGGTACACTTATTTGACCCCTGACATAGGCGTTGTGCACCAAAATACGGCCCACGTTGGGTCAATGAATAAAGGACCGTTGTTTATCTCAACCTTGAAGGCTCATGGTGCTTTTTTTTCTTTTTGCTTCTGTGCTGTGTGCTTTGATTCTCTCCGTGCTGTTGTGTAGAATTCGGGGGGGGGGGGGGGGGGGGGGGGGGGGGGGGAATCTTTTAAGTGAGTTAGCTTGCCTATGAATGAGGGTGGTGCTTTCTAATTGTTGACTAGCTCTTCCTTTCACTTCACTCGCCCTGACATCGTAGGATGGATGCCAGGTATAAATGCACATTCTGAAGTGATGTTTTCCAAAAGGTGACTATAATTAAACTATAAAAATTAATGAAGAGGGTAAATTGTTCCAATACTGGAAGAGATCAGCGGGGGCATGGAATGTCAGCCCTGATTGGCACGTACTCAGTAGCACAGTTATATTGTCATAATAATCTAATCAGAAAATTAAATTTCTCTAAAAGCAAATGAGCTCTTTCCTTAATTTTACCAGTGAACGCATGATATCTGCAAAACCTTGCCACACTTTTTTAACTTATTAGGGGGCTAGGTATATCATATAGAAATCCTTCCGAAAAATTACTAAAAACCAACCTGTTCAAAAAGGCATACCACAATGATCCTTCCTAAACACCAACCAATGAAACTCTTCCAGAACTAGACAAAACCAAACTCTCTATACCTGACTGCTTAAACCACGTCTGTCAATAATGAACGTTAACGCTTCATCGACTAATCTCTCACGCCGGAAATGAACTGATAACTCTATAAGTTACTCTATCATTTATGAGCTTAATGAAATTCCACATTGTATTTCTCGTTCCGGAAATGGCGATCGCCGTTACGGCACACTGTAAGCCACACTGAGCCTGCAAAAAGGTGGGAAAATGTGGGATACAAATGCCGCAAATAAAATAAAACAATAAATAATGCTGAAAAGCATTTGGCCCTGCACAAAGCAGCACAAAAACACCTGGTAGCAATGTTACATGAGTTTGTTACTTTGTAACAAGAAGTATATCCAGTGATGAAATGGAATGGAATCTGCAGTGAGATCAGCATTGTGGAGGCTAATGGCGGGCACTATGCATTGATTGGTCACACGTATGTATCAGGTAAACATGCTAGCTTGACACTAAAAGGAAATCAAAACCAATTATCTTGATTCCTATGATAATAGCATCAAAGTGTCTCTCATCCCCTTTCCTTCAAAAGAAAACTTAAAATGGGATGTGAGGGAAATCTAAATATACAGGAGAAGGTATAGCTTAGTCAGGGCCGTGCCAACACGGTAAGTGGGGTAAGCACCGCAGGGGGCGCCGACCTCTGGAGGGCGCCACCACGGTGCTTACCCTTGCCGCTTACCTCAGCTCTGCGCCGCCTTGGGGGCTTTAAATCTTTTACCTCCGACGGTCGCAGCAGCTGAGCAGCATCAGTGAAAGCGCTGCCGACGTCTCCAGCCTTCCCTTCGCGCTCGCTCGTTTGTTCTCTCAGTGTCCCGCCCCCGCAGGGAAATGACGTCAGAAGAAGGCGGGACACTGAGGGAACGAACGAGCGAGCATGAAGGGAAGGCTGGAGACGTCGGCAGCGCTTTCACTGATGCTGCTCAGCTGCTGCGACCGTCAGAGGTAAAAGATTTAAAGCCCCCAGGGTGGCGCGGAGCTGAGGTAAGGGAAGGGCAGAGAGAGAGGGACATGGATGGACATGGATGGGAGGGCAGGGCCCAGGGAGAGGAGAAATTGCTGGAAATGGAGGGGAGGGGAGAGAGGAGAATTGCTGGATATGGATGGAGGAGGGAAGGTCAGAGAGGGACATGGATGGGAGGACAGGGCCCAGGGAGAGAGGAGAAATTGCTGGACATGGAGGGGAGGGGAAAGAGGAGAATTGTTGGACATGGATGGAGGGGAGGGAAGGGAAGACAGAGGAAGGAGATGCACATGGATGGAGGGGAAGGGAGAGAGAAGAAATGCTGGGCATGAATGGAGGGGAGGGAAGAGAGAGGAAGGAGATGAGGGAAAAGGAAGAGAGGAGAAAAAACTGCACATGGATGGAGAAAATAGGCAGAAGCTGGATCCACTGGACAGTCAAGTCTGCAGAGGACCCAGCTTTTACTTATGAATATAGAGCAAGAAATATAGAAGAAAGGAGGAAAGTAAAGAAATAAATGGAAAGGAAGCCCTGGAAACGGAGTTAAGAGGACAGATAGCAGCAGAATCAGATACTGGACCAGCATGATCAGAAAAAGAAAGTCACCAGACAACAAAGGTAGAAAAAAATCATTTTATTTTCATTTTAGTGTTTGGAATATGTCCACTTTGAGAATTTACATCTGCTATCTTATTTTGCAATGTATAGCAATTTGTTTCTAAAAATATTGCTGACAATTCCTGTCAGTGTGGCAAGTGGTGAGCGATCATTTTCACGGTTAAAAATCATAAAAAATTATTTGCGATCAAGTATTTCGCAAGAAAGGCTTGTAAGCCTTGCCATGATTGCTATTGAGAATGATATATGTGCCCAGTTAGATATCAAAGATTTAATTACTAATTTCGTATCTCATAGCGCCTTATAGAGAATTAGGGGGGTTATGTATTAAAAGCAGGGACTTTTCATGTCTTCACTCAATAGCTTGTGAGTTAAGGCTAATTTCAATATAAATTACTCTTAAGTGATTGTAAATGTAGTTTAAATAATGTATTTGCGTGATTAGTTTCATGAACTCGAACTATTTCTCACTGACATTCAAGTAAAAGAAATGCTTTATAAGGGGTTTGGGACATTGTAGGATCTAACTAATGATGGAGCATTTTGAAATTGATTTTTGGGTCAGCAACATCTGTGTCTCACTTTTCAAGCGGCAAAGATACAAAGTCCAGTTCGATGGAAGTCAAATAACCTGTAGTTGCTCATGTAACCTAAATGCATGCCCACGCTCCGCCCTGAACCACCCATGACTCTCCCATTTCCCCACCCCCTTTTCTGGGACGCATGCTAAAGTTAGGCATCGATCATACACCTAAATGTATGTGCGTACATCCTAATTGATTCCAATTAGCACTCATTGACTCACTGTTCGATTAAGATGTGGGTGCGATTTGGGTGCGTTCCCAAATTTCTGCACGTATCTCATAGCACCTTATAGAGAATTAAGGGGGTTATGTATTAAAAGCAGAGACTTTTCATGTCTTCACTCAATAGCTTGTGAGTTAATTTCAATATAATTTACTCTTAAGTGATTGTAAATGTAGTTTAAATAATGTATTTGCGTGATTAGTTTCATGAACTCGAACTATTTCTCACTGACATTCAAGTAAAAGAAATGCTTTATAAGGGGTTTGGGACATTGTAGGATCTAACTAATGATGGAGCATTTTGAAATTGATTTTTGGGTCAGCAACATCTGTGTCTCACTTTTCAAGCGGCAAAGATACAAAGTCCAGTTCGATGGAAGTCAAATAACCTACAGATTGTTTGAATGATTCTTTTAATTAGTAACCTTGTTCCTCCTACTGCTTTATATTTTACTAAGTGGTTGTAAATAACATCCTGAAACTTTAATGTTCTAGTCTTGGACGAACTCCACGGCTGCTGTGGAGCTCTAAGGTATGAAATTTGGCCAACATCAGTTGTTCTGGAAGGTCTTTTGACTGTGATAGTAGATTATAAGTATAAACTAACACAAGCCATAGATCGCGTTTCTGTGGAACATGCAAGCATGTTGCAAAAGGCAAAAGCATGAAACTTTCCTTTACCAGTCTTAGTTCAAGCTTGGTTTATATCAACAGGGGCTTTCACTGGGGAAGACATTAATTAGAGTCACACCTAGAATGTCTCTTTTAGACCCATGCTTTCTTCATTGTGTTCTTGAATATCCCTCTATCCCGGTATGGCTGAGAACATATTGTAGATGGCGGCAGATAAAGACCTGTACGGTCCATCCAGTCTGCCCAACAAGATAAACTCATTACATACGGTTTGTGATACTTCATAAACTTCATAGGCAAATTTCTACAGTCTATGCCCTGAAAATGGCAAAGACAAATCAAGACCAGATATATAAATATTTTTAGGGCATCGGCTGTAGAAATCTGCCCAGCACTGCCCTTGTTCTAAAATTTCTGAATTTAATATTGAAGCCCCTGAAAAGCTCCTCTCCTGCCCATCCAAATCTATTCAGCCACGATTAGGGCACAGACCATAGAAGTCTGCCCAGCACTGGTTTTTTTTTTCCTCCAACTTCTGACACTGAGGCCCTCATGATCAAAAGCAAACTCTGGCGCTAGAGGCTGTTAACGCCATACTAGCGCCAGAGTTTGCAGCCGACCCATGATCAGAGCCCTCGAGCGCCTGAAACAGCGCACTCGAGGGCTCTCAGCGCAAGTAGCATGCAAATGCATGCTAAACAGGGCTTCTAGCGCAATTAGTTTGCAAGTGCATGCTAATTGGCGCTTAACGCATTCATCCCCAATGATCAGCGACCAGCGCGCCAAAGATTGGGTCGATGGCCGCAGCAAAATCAACGCCAGCTCCGAGCTGGCGTTAGATTTTGCGGATCATTGGGGAGGAATGGTGAGCCCTGTCGATGGAAGAACGATTTCTGGGGGTTTCGGGGGCTGGAGACCCACCGATCCTCCAGCCCCCACCCCCCACCCCACCCCCCCGTCGCTGGGTGGGAGGGTGGGAGAGGGCTTGGCCGGTGGCGGTGGCCATGACGTTTTCTGGAGGTTTGTGGGGAGCCTCGTTGTTCGGGCCTCGGGCCAGGCTGTTTGACAGGTTTGGGCTTTTGACAGCCCAGACCTGTCAAACAAGTGCGGGAGGATTGTGCTGAGCGCATGCTCGGGCGCAATTCTCCCGCACTTCAACATGATAATCAAAGATAATAGCGCTGCTTAGATTTGCATGCATTATCTTTGATCATCGATGCAGAAAAGCCCTGCGCTGTCCCGGCGCTATTTTTAGGGCGCTGTTTGGAACAGCGCAGGGCTTTTGATCATCTGGGCCTGAATCTGTCCAGCCATGATCAGAGTGCAAACTGTAAACGTTTGCCCAGTACTGGCTTTGCTTCCCAATTGCCAGTGTTGCTTTCGAACCTCCGCTAAGTTTCTTTGGATCCATTCCTACTAAACAGGATTGCTTTGTGCTTATCCCACACCTCTTTGAACTCCGTTACTGTTTTCATCTCCATCATCTCCCACGGGAGGGCATTCCACGTATCCACCACCCTCTCCGTGAAAAAAAATACTTCCTGATATTATTCCCCAGTCTTCCCCATTTCAACTTTAATTCACGTACTCTAGTTCTAGTGCCTTCCCGTCTCTGGAAAATGTTCGTTTGCGGATTAATACCTTTCAAATGTTTGAACGTCTGTATCATATCACCCCTGTTTCTCCTTTCCTCCAGGGTATACATGTTCAGGTCAGCAAGTCTCTCTTCATACGTCTTGCAATGCAAATCCCATACCATTTTTGTTGCTTTTTTTTTTAACCGCTTCAAGTCTTTTTACATCTTTAATAAGATACGGCCTCCAAAACTGAACACAGTACTCCAAGTGCGGCCTCACCAATGACTTGTAGAGGGGCATCAACACCTCCTTTCTTCTACTGGTTATACCTCTCTCTATGCAGCCTAGCATCCTTGTGGCCATGGCCATCGCCTTGTTGCATTGTTTCGTCACCTTCAGATCCTCGGACACCATCACCCCAAGGTCCCTCTCCTGAGCCAAGCTTACCAATCTCTCCCCAATCCTTCAGTAATGTCTCTCACAAATATATTATACAGAAGTATTTGTTTAGCATGTTTGCTTTATCCTCATCACTTTCCACATCTTGTGATGCTGTAGTGGTATCATCTTTGGTTGTATAACACTAAGGACCCGATACTCAAAACTCTAGCGCTGTTCCGAAGAGTGCCATAAAAATACTGCCAGAACAGCGCAACGCCCTAATGCTCAACATTAATGAGATGTAAATATAGGCACGCTCATAGCACTGAGCATTAGGGAGTTCGGCGGGAAGATTGTGCTTTGGCTTGGGAGGATTGTGCTTGGCGCATGCGCAAAAGAGTTCCGCAGTCAGCTCGACTCCTGTGTGCATGCGCCTGGTAAAACCGAATGTGAAGCATACATTCGCATCTGTCTTCTGTGGCCTAAAAATATAAGCATTTTACATTTTTTTTTTAAGCTTGGACACTTATATTTAGATGCAGGAAGCAGATGCCAATGTGTGCTTTCGCTTGGGTCTGCTGTTTCTCATGACCAGCACTTAAGGGCTTGCACAGGCTTCCTTCTGCTTCCAAAAGCAATCAAAACCAGCAGATTTTGCAGAAAGAATTATAAGAGAAGCATGAGAATCACGAGAAACCCTCTCATCTAACACCCTAACGCCTGCTCCAACCTGGCATTATTGTTTGCAGCGGTAAGGCAGTTTTGTTTCGGGCGCTCTTTTCTGAGCATTGGGGGGGGGGGGGGGGGGGGGAATACAAAATGACCTCATCAACGTGAGCTTGACTACATTAGTATGCTAATTGCATTGTTCATCTGCGTTCTCGTTTATTCCCATGCTCTGGGCCTCTGAACCTTCTAGGCGCTATTACGGGCTAATGGCCTCTAGCGCCTATGTTTACTTTTGAGCATCAGGGCCTAATACAAAGCGTGAGGAGTGAAGCTCTCACAAATAGAATTTAGAAAGCTGCGAATAACACTTTCACAGGCAGATGATCAAAAGCCCCACGCTATTAGACCTATGATCAGAGATAATGCACGCAAATTTAAGCAGCGCAATTATCTCTGATCATGGGGTAGAAGTGCGGGAGAATTGTGCCTGAGCATTCGCTAAGCACAATCCTCCCGCACTTGTTTGACAGGTCTGGGCTGGAGACCACTGAAAAGAGAAGGACGCCCATCTTTAAATCGGAAGATGGACGTCCTCAACTGCCCTGTTGCAAGGACGGCCAAATTTCAAGGAGGTGTCGGAGGTATAGCGACGGGGCAGTTGAGGACGTCCAAATTTTGGAAGTTTCTGCAATGGGCAGTTAAGGACGTCCAAAATTGGATGTTTCTATGAGAAAGACGTCTTTCTCATAGAAACATCCAATTTTGGGCGTTCTTAACTGCCCATTGCAGAAACTTTCAAAATTTGGATGTCCTCAACTGCCCCGTCACAGAAACGTCCAAATTTTGAACGTCCTCAACTGCCTTCACTGGCAGGTTTGCTGTAGGGGGGAATGGGGACAGGGCTCACCATTCCTCCCCAATGATCTGCAAACCCTAGCGCCAGCTCGGAGCTGGCGTAGGGTTTGTCGCGGTCAGCGACCCAATCTTTGGCGCACTGGTCGCTGATCATTGGGGATGAATGCGTTAAGCGCTGATTATCATGCATTTGCAAGCTGCTTGCGCTAAGAGCCCTCGAGCGTGTCGAGGTAGCAAACGCCGGCGCTAGTATGACGCTAACAGCCTCTAGTGCCGGCGTTTGCTTTTGATCATCTGCCTGTCAGTGCCCAATCTGAAACTTCAGTCCCCACCCAGTAATGTCATGAGCTACCTGCCAAATGATTCAGGGCTCCAGCCATTCTCTTAAGTGGCAAACTGAGGTCATTGTTTAGATTTAGGGGTCTGGAAGGATTGTGATTTACAGCTCATCGATCTTGATTTTCACTTCTTGTTCCCGCAGTCCTTCACTTTTTTTTTTTCAAAACCACACATAGCGTTTTTCCGAAGTCAAATGGGCTGTGCCTGCAATTTTTAAACGTTTGCCAGCTCAAAAAGACTTGAAAACAGCCAGAGCGAAATAATTCATGCCCGTGATCATATTACTCTGCAGCTATTTTTCTATCTAGTTCATAAGTTAACCACCCTACGTTGAAAACAGATCTTCACATGAGCGGCTTAGGGTGGTTGCCTGCCATGCATCTTGTTTCACATTCCTGCCTGTCAAAGTGCATGTGATTAGAGAACGGTTCTATCTCTGGATTATATGCGTTCCACTGAGGGTAATAGACCTACTCACGTCCCTTTAAATAGAGATCTGGCTAATTTGACACCATCATTATTCATTGTGTCAGGAAAGAAATAATAGTTGGACCGAGCCATCCAGGAAATTAGATATCTTTATATTTGTTGTGAGATTGAAGATGAACAGAGACTGGGAGAAAGGGAAGATGAAAAATCATCATGGTGAAAGCAATTAGAATAAAACTGGGCAGTGGGGTAAACTACATACTCATCCAAAAGATGGAGAGAAAAGCAGAGAAGGGGAGAGAGATGGGCAGGTCAATGATTAATATAAACAAAGCAAGTGACAGAACGTAAGAATAGCCATTCTGGGTCAGACCCAGTGGTGTGCTGGAGCAAGTTTTTAAGAATTTTGGGAGCCGGTTGTTAAAGTAGGCCTCCCCATGGCTACTTTAACAACTGACTCCCAAAATGTGGGCTTGGGCCCCCTCCTGAATTAATTTTTACTTTGCTGGCAGTAATGCTGGCCTCACCAGCCAAGTAAATAGACTGCTGCTGCTCCCTGCTCCTTGTTTCTGACTCTGAGCATCAGGCTGAGACTTTTCATGCAAGCGCAAGAAGGTTCCATCATGCTGCTCAGAGCCAGAAACAAGCAGCAGAGAATGGTGGCAGTCCATTTATTGGCTGGTGGGGCTCGGCAAAGGTATGCCTAGCGTGCCCGCACAAGGGAGGGGAGAGAGAAGCATGTATTCCCCCCCAAAAAAAGAATTTCAGGGCCGGCTATGCCCGGAGAGAGAGCCTGTTGTTAAACATTTACCAGCACACCCCTGGTCAGACCAATGGTCCAGCCCAGTATCCTGTTTCCAACAGTGGCCAAGCCGGGTCACAAGTACCTGGTAGAAACCCAAATAGTAGCAAGATTCCATGCTACAAATCCCAGGCCAAGCAGTGGCTTCCCCGTGTCTGTCCCAATAGCAGATTATGGACTTTTCCTCCAGGAACTTGCCCAAACCTTTTTTTTTAACCCAGATATTCTAACCACTGTTACTACATCCTCCAGCAAAGAGTTCCAGAGCTTAGCTATTAATATTTCTTCCTATTTGTTTCACATTTATTTCCATATAACTTCATTGAGTGTCCCCTACTCTTTGTACTTTTGGAAGGAGTAAAAAAAATCTATTTACTTCTACTCATTCTACACCACTCAGGATTTTGAAGACCTCAATTGTATCTCTCCTCATCTGTCTCTTTTCCAAGCTAAAGAGCCCTAACCTCTTAGCCTTTCCTCATACGAGAGGAGTTCCATCTTCTTTATCATTTCGGTTGCTCTTCTTTAAACCTTTTCTAATTTTTGAGATATAACTACCAGAACTGAACACAATACTCAAGGTGAGGTCACACTGTGGAGCGATACAGAGAAAAGAGCCTGTAATGAGTTATGGAGTAAATTATGTAAATGGTGTCGAAATTTAGGTGCCGGGGATGATGCACGCTAAGTGCGAATTCTATAATGGTAGCTTCACGTGGAACTGCCATTACGGAATACTAGCATGAGGTTGCAGTTAGCTTTAGGCGTGAGTACTTATGCCATGTCAAAAGCTGTTGGGCACACAGCCGCTGAGTATTCTATAACCCATGCGCGTAACTCCTAGGTATGCCCCTGTCCCACCCATGTTCCCCTGGAAATTGAGCAACAGAGATTGCACATACAACTTCTAGAATAGCGACTGCGATCAGTTGCACGCGTAACTGCTAACTGGTGCTAATTAATGCCAATTAACAACCATTTATGCTAATAATTAGCTGTTAATTCCAATTATTAAATTAAGTTGTGCACGCAACTGACTTTTTCCCATCAATTGGGCCCCCACCTTTGAAAGCATTAAGTTGGATGCCCAAGTCTATAGAATTAGGGGATATATACTGAGACGATAAAAGATGACTAAACCTCTATTAAATGAGTTCTCCAAATATTTTTATTTATTTTAGTTACATTTGTAACCTGCGCTTTCCCACTCATGGCAGGCTTAATGCAGCAGGCAATGGAGGGTTAACTGACTTGCCCAGTGTCACAAGGAGCTGCCTGTGCCGGGAATCAAACTCAGTTCCTCAGGACCAAAGTCCACCACCCTAACCACTAGCAGGGCCACCGAGAGGGGGGGACAGGGGGGACAAAAGTCCCCAGGCCCAGGCCTCCGGGGGGGGGGGGGCCGCCGTTGCTCCCGGCACTAACCTGAAGCGCTTTCACCTTCGGAGCAACCAGCAGCAGCAGGGCAGAGACCTCTCCTTCCTTCCGTGTCCCGCCCTCGCCTGACGTAACGTCCGTGAGGGCGGGGCACGGAAGGAAGGAGAGGTCTGCGCTGCTGCTGCTGCTGGTTGCTCCGAAGGTGAAAGCGCTTCAGGTTAGTTCAGAGAGGGCCCGGCAGCGGGTGGAGGGGGGGCCCAGCGACTTTGGGTGGGGGGAGCGATGCAATCTCGGGTGGGGGGGGGGCCCGGGGGCGGTCTTGTCCCGGGCCCGGCCCTGGCTCTCGGCGGCTCTGACCACTAGGCCACTCCTCCTGACCTCTTACTGTCCCATTCGTCCGTTGAGATCATCTCAGGAGAATTATTTAGCAATACCAACATTGCAGGGGCAGACTGATAGTGGTCAGAGCCCCCGGGCACTAAAGATCATTGGGGCCCCCCCCCCACCGGCCAATGCCCGCCACCTCAGCGCTGTACCACCGCCCCCCTCCCGCTCTGCCACCGCTCTCCCTGGTCCTTCCTTGAAGGGCCTGATGGTCTAGTGGGTTCTTCGGGGCAGGAAAGAACCCCACTTTTTCCTGCCCACTATTGCTACTCTACCCGGCGGCGACAAGTGTTTTTCAAATTGGTTGCCGAGACTTACTGCGGCAGTCTCGCGAGTCTCGACAGCCTCGGCTGCCATTTTTAAAACACAGCGGTGCCGGCTCATAGTCACGCAGAGTAGCGTCAACGGGCAGGGAAGAGTGGGATTCTTTCCTGCCCCTGCAATCGAGCAGAGCCTATGGGCCCTCAAGCACTGCTGGTTGCCCGAATGGTCAGTCCACCCCTAACACCTAAGAGATTATGGCTAGATTCCTTCTGCAATATAGCTTTTAGCTGTGTAGCTCCAACCCTTTGAAACTCCCTCCCTTCAGAATTGTGCAAAGAAACTTAAATATAAATCATGGTTGTTTAGACAGATATCTGGGACTCATTTTTGTAAATGGTGCCCAAATTTGGGCGTCAAAAAAAAAATACACTAAGCGCTATTCTGTAAACGGCACTGCAAGTTTGAGGGCCATTTATAGAAAGGCGCCTCATGCCAGGTTCTGCGCCCAATTGTGGCCACAAGGATTTATACCAACTGAACCCTGGTGCAAATCCCTGCACCTAAATTAGGCTCAGATCCCCCAAATTTTATAACACTGCACGTAAATCCTAGAAACACCCTGAGCTGCCCACTCCCCTCCCATGGCCACGCCTCCTTTTTGATCCATGCAGAATAATTTATGCGCACATCTTCATAGAATAGTGACTGTAAACCCCTCCGGGAAAAACTGCACTGGCTCCCAATCAAGGAACGTATTGCTTTCAAAATCTGCACCCTGGTTCATAAAATTATCTACGGCGAAGCCCCGGGATACATGACAGACCTCATAGACCTACCAACCAGGAACACAACAGGATCAACACGAACATACCTAAATCTCCACTACCCAAGCTGCAAAGGACTCAAATACAAATCAACCTATGCATCCAGCTTTTCCTACATATGCACACAACTATGGAACGCATTACCAAAAGCCGTGAAAACAACTTATGATCACCTAAACTTCCGGAAATCATTAAAAACGTACCTGTTCAAAAGGCATACCCTACCAACCCAACTTAAATGCCTGTAGCCTGCAACACAACGAAACCAAAGCTCGTAATGGACATATAATAACTCTTCCTCTCTAAGATTCTCTTCCTCTCTACGATTCCCTAATGTGTCTGTACACACATAGTAGTAACATAGTAACATAGTAGATGACGGCAGAAAAAGACCTGCACGGTCCATCCAGTCTGCCCAACAAGATAACTCATATGTGCTACTTTTTGTGTATACCCTACTATGATTTGTACCTGTGCTCTTCAGGGCACAGACCGTATAAGTCTGCCCAGCACTATCCCCGCCTCCCAATCACCAGCCCCGCCTCCCAACCACTGGCTCTGGCACAGACCGTATAAGTCTGCCCAGCTCTATCCTCACCTCCGAACCACCAGCCCCACCTCCCAACCACCGGCTCTGGCACAGACCGTATAAGTCTGCCCAGCACTATCCCCGCCTCCCAACCACCAGTCCCGCTTCCCACCACCGGCTCTGGCACAGACCGTATAAGTCTTCCCAGCACTATCCCCGCCTCCCTACCACCAGCCCCGCCTCCCAACCACCGGCTCTGGCACAGACCGTACAAGTCTGCCCAGTACTATCCCCGCCTCCCAACCACCAGTCCCGCTTCCCACCACCGGCTCTGGCACAGACCGTATAAGTCTTCCCAGCACTATCCCCGCCTCCCTACCACCAGCCCCGAATCTTATTCTACCACAACATTACTGTTTTTGTTCATACCGAAATTGGTGACGCCTTTACCGTACTATGTAAACCACATTGAGTCTGAAAATAGGTGGGAAAATGTGGGATACAAATGTGACAAATAAATAAAGATGTGTGCATAAATTCCAATTATTGCCAATTAGCTCAAATAATTGATTGTCAGCACCCAATGATTGGCATGTGCACTTTTGAGCATTATGTATAGAAATTAGGGGGCTGATGTTTAAATGTTAGTGAAGTACTGGAAAAGTCTGTAACTTTGCTGTGTTTAAAGATAATCTTATTCCACTCGGCACATAAACTTAGATAGTAACAAGAAATAAAGCTGTAAAATTTCACGTTGAAATTTCAAGAGGTTGCTGAAAAAACACCACAAAATTCTAAGGGGTTACTTGTTTTTTGCCTCACCTTGTACATGTGTTGCTGCCTCCCCTAAGCACACGTACTTTTCCTCAGGCTGGGCAAAGTAGATCCCATGCATGCTTTTACCCGTTTTTCAGGTACCCATTTACCCATTCTTTTGAAAAATCTACTTCCACTGAAAGAATCAAAAACTCCTCATTATTGGAAAATCAGTTATCACTGTTAATGATGTCACAATGATGTAGACTCTTGTCTGGGGAGCAATGTTAGAGGCCTGTCACAAGCTCCACCCAAAGCCACAAACAATTGCAGAACTCAAGCAGTGTTGCCAGGTGGGAGGTTTTCTCGCCCAATTGGGCGGGTTTCCGCAACCGTTTGCGGGAAATTTTTGATGGCTGCGGGAAGTTGGCCAGCTTTTTCTCGTCCACGTTGCAGGTTTGGGCGCTTTTCCGGCGGGGTTTCTATTGGTCCAATTTGGTCCAATAGAAGCCCCGCGGAGGCAGGGTTAATGACGTTGGAGACGGGGTTAATGATGGTGGAGGCGGGGTTAATGACGGCGGAGGCAGGGTTAATGACGTCGGAGGTGGGGGTCGGAGGTGAGGGTTAATGACATTGGAGGCAGGGTTGATAACGTTGGAGACGGGGTTAATGACATCGGGGGCGGGGTTAATGACATCAGGGCAGGGTTTGCCTTTGTGCGGTTTGGGGGCTGGTTTTGGGTGGGGAAAATTTTTTCAATCTGGCAACCCTGAACTCAAGGAAGTGCTGCAGATCTGAGACACCCTGCCACAGGGACCAGTCAACAAGATTGTTAAGAACTTCCCAAAGCGACTGAAGGGCCCGTGTTAAAGCTGGGGGTGGACACTTTGAGCATTCACAGTGACTGTGAAATTCTGACACATTGTTAATTTTATCATTTGAATGGTGTTATTTTTATTGTTTTAGCTTGAACACTTTTACACACAAAAATCGCTGGGTAGTAATGCTAAAATGTCAGTAACATCAACATAATGTAACCCCCTGGGGAGGATGACTATAGGAGTTGGTGCTGAGAGAGTTTCCCAGGGGGATTACTAAGGGTGATGCCTGTCTCAGAAGTGAGGAAAAGTCCATAGTCTGCTATTGAGCTAGACATGGGGAAGCTACTGGTATATTGATCCTTGATAGTCAGCTGTGAAGCTACTGCTTGCCCTGGGATTTGTAGAATGGGATGTTGCCACTATTTGGGTTCCTGCCAGTTACTTGTGACCTGGCTTGGCCTCTGTTGGAAACAGGATATTGGACTAGATGGATCATTGGTCTATGGCTATTCTTAAGTTCTTATGTTATGTTCTTATGTCAGCTGCTGGGGTGGGATGACCCAGTAGATGGCAGCATCTACCTTACTGAGTGGGGATAGGTGAATGGTTAACTTATAGTAAGTGACGGCAGATAAAGACCTGAATGATCCATCCAGTCTGCCCAACAGTCACATTCAAGATTTATATCAACAATGAATGTGATATGATATACTTGATCATGTTTTTTCTTTGGTGTTTCTGGGACATAGACCATAGAAGTCCGGCCGGCTCTATCCGGTGTCCCAACTACTGGAGTTGCTGTGAAAGCCCACTCCAGCCTATCCAAATTTGTCTTGTCATTTGTGGAACAGAGACCGTAAAAGTCTGCCCAGCACAGTCCTCAAGTTCCAAACCACTGGATTTTTTGTCGAAGCTCTCTCTAGCCCATCCTAAACCAGATCACCCAGCCCTGGACTTAGTTGATGCAGACAGCGTTGTCATCTAAGCACCACTTGACATGCAAACACATGTGCAACTCTTTATGTGTTGTTTTTTCATATAATTCATTTTCTAATTAGAGGTGTTCATCCCATGCCTTTTTGAATTCCACCACAGATTTTTTTTTCTATCACCTCCGTTGGGAGGTCATTCCAGGCATCCACCACCCTCTCCGTGAAAAATAATTTTCTAACATTACTCCTAAGTCTACCACCTTGCAACCTCAATTCACGTCCTCTAGTTTTACCACTTTCCCTGTTCTGGAACATATTTGTTTCTATATTAATACCTTTCATGGTCTTCCAGTCTCCACTCATATGTCCTTTGGCGCAAGCCCCATATCATTTTTGTTGCCTTCTTCTGGACCGCTTCAAGTCTTCTTACATCTTTAGCAAGATACGGCCTCCAAAACTGAACACAATACTCCAGGTGGGACCTCTCCGATGACTTGTACAGAGGCATCATCACCTCCTTTCTTCTACTAGTTACACCTCTCTCTATATAGCCTAGCATACTTCTGGCTATGGCCACCGCTTTGTCACACTGTTTTGTCACCTTCAGATCCTCAGATACTATCACCCCAAGATCCCTCTTCCTGTCTGTGCATATCAGTCTCTCACCGCCTAGCACATATGTCTCCCTTGGATTTCTACTCCCTAAGTGCATCACTTTGCTCTTCTTAGCATTGAATTTTAATTGCCAAACATTAGACCATTCTTCTAACTTTTACAGATCCTTTTTCATATTTTTACTCCCTTCAGAGTGTCCACTCTGTTACACATCTTGGTATCATCCACAAAAAGGCAGACCTTACCTTCTACACCTTTGTCAATGTCACTCACAAATACATCGAACAGAATTGGCCCCAGCACCGATCCTTGTGACACTCCACTACTCACCTTTCCTTCCTCCGAGTGAATTCCATTAACCACCACTCTCTGGCGTCTGTCAACCAGTTCCTAATCCAGTTCACCACTTTGGATCCTAACTTCAGCCTATCAAGTTTATTCAAGAACCTCCTTTGAGGAACCTCTCAAAGGCTTTGCTAAAATATAAGTAGATTACATCATGGATCCAATTCTCTGGTCTCCCAGTCAAAGAATACAATCAGATTCGCTTGACACGATTTACCTTTAGTAAAACCATGTTGTCTCGGATCTTGCAACCTATTGGATTTCAGGAAATTCACTATCCTTTCCTTCACCATTACTTTTCCAATAACCGAAGTGAGGCCTCTAGTTTCCAGCTTCTTCTCTGTCACCACTTTTGTGAAGAGGGATTGCTTCTCCAGTCCCAAGGAACCTCCCCTGTCTCCAAGGATTTGTTAAACAAATCTTTAAGAGGACCTGCCAGAACCTATCTGAGCTCCCTCAATATCCTGGGTTGGTCCCCGTCCAGTTCCATGGCTTTGTCCACCTTCACTTTTTCAACCTGTTCATAAGCACTTTCTTCCGTGAATGGTGTCATATCAACTCCATTCTCATATGTGCCTTTGCCAATCACTCGTGGTCCTTCTCCAGGATTTTCTTCCACGAACACAGAACAGTTGGTATGGTTATAGAAAAAAAAACCTGACATTGATTATGCATGTGGGTGGGGCTTGGATGGGATAAAACCACTCACAGAGATGGTCTTTGGTAGCCAGAATCCCCGTCAGGATAGGAGAAGCCAAGGGGATGTCCTGACCTGGCATAAAAAACAGGGGCTGCTGTAGAACGGAGAAGTGTCTCTGCTCAGAAGCAGGGCATTGGGAAAAAAAAGGGGGAAATGGAGAAACGTGAAGATTCCAAGGGAGAGGCCTGGAATCCCTGAGAGTGAAGCAAATGAGTGACCTGCTGGAGACAAAAGTGTGTGAGGGAAACCACACCTTGAGAGTCGGACAGCCCATAGATGAGTCTGGTGACTGAGGAAAAGCCCAGAGGGAGATTTTTTTTCAAAGGAAGCAGCCCCCAGTTGTTCTGCCAGGAAGGATGGGACAGAACTCGCTAGGTGCATGAAAATTGACAGTGGATGAAGGGAGAGGATTCAGAGGTCATCACCTGTGACGTTTAACCCTCACAGAATTTCCTGGGAAAAATTATCCACAGATATTAGCAACTACTTTCCCAGGTGATATTTTCCTCAGCTAAACAAAATGCGTGCTTTTCAAAATTCTAAACTACAGGGTGAGGCAAAAAAAAATGTAACCCCCTAGAGTTTTATGTTGTTGTCTCAGCAACCGCTTTGAATTTCAGCAATAAATATTATGTACTTATTTAGTCGTCATATTTATGTATTACTATTAAACAACATTTAATTATCTTAAGCTATTGTAACACTGGTCCCACTCAAACAATTCTGGATACTGGCTAAGCTCTTTGGGATAGGTAGCCAGGTTTAATGAGTTGAGTATAGGCCAATGCCAGGGAAGATCCTGGTGGGCTGGGAGTTTTCACTACCACCACTCAGCTTTTCAAACTAGTCCTACTCCAAGAATTTCACTCGCATAACAAGTTCTTTAATGAAACCAGTGGCGTACCAAGGGGGGGTGGGGCGGTGGGGGCGGTCCGCCCTGGGTGCACGTCAATGGGGGGTGCCGCGGCGCGCGCCTGTGGGCTCCGACTTTGCAAACTTCGCTCGTTCGCTGCAGCTCCCTCTGTTCCGGGGCAGAGGGAGCTGCAGCGAACGAGCGAAGTTCGCGACGTCAGAGCCCACAGGCGAGCGCTGCGGCACCCCCCCCCCCCAGCGGCATGCACACGGGGGATGTCATTTTGCCGGGGAGGGGGAGGTGTAATTTCGCAGGCGGGGGGGGGGGGGGGCGCGCTGCACCCGAGGGGGGGCGCATCGGCGATCCGCCCCGGGTGCCATCCACGCTAGGAACGCCACTGAATGAAACAGTTCAAATTTCCTAACAGGAAAAAAGCCGTATGAACAGTTCTCATGGGTAGTAACTTCAGAAGTTAATACTGTCCCCTTAAAGGTGTAGGGGTTTGCAGGCCAGCAATATAGGAATAAATGTATGATTATGGGCCCCTGTGCTTTTAAGACGCTGCTGGAATTTGTTTACATGGATTGAGGCGTGGCTTGCAGTGATAGCACCCAGAGCCGGGAGGTGCACAGGCTGCAGCGTCAAGGTTAGATCGGGGGAAAGAGACTGATGCCCCGATGCTCAGTACCCTGCACTGTTCCGAACAGCACTGTAAAAATACTGCTGGAACAGCACGGGGAAACAACTCCCTAATGATCAAAACTAATAGCATGCAAATTTAGGAGCATTATCGGCGTTGATCATTAGGGACTTCTGTGGGAGGATTGTGCCGGATGCGCCAGGCAGGGCGCCGCCATTTTGAGGAGGTGCCTGCAGGAGGAGAGAGGGAGTGCTAGTCCTTCCTCCTCTAGGAGGGGGTTGGGGGGTCATCGCTAGACCACCAGGGTGGTGGGCGGAAAAGGTCAGGTTGGGGGTCCTGGGAAGGGTTCCACTAGAACACCAGGGTTATATTTAATTCGGGGGGGGGGGGGGGGGGGGAATATGTCTATGGGGAGTCTGGGGGTCCACCGAACCTCCAGGTCCTTACATGTTTAGCGGGTCTGGGGGTCTACTGGATCTCCAGGCCCTTACGTGTTGGGGGGGGGGGGGTCTGGTGTCCACTGGCCCATCAGAGCTGTGACAGCAGTCTTCCCTATTCCTCCCCTGCTTGACACAACCCTAACACCAGCTCCAATATGTCATAGAGTTTGCCATGGGAAAAGCGCCCTTGTTTGGCGCGCTGCCTGCTGAGCATTGGAGAGGAATATGGAATGAGCTGTTTAGCATGCATTTGCATGCTATTTGTGTTCAGAGCCGGCAGTCTTGTTGTTTCATGCACTCTCGTGCTCTGAGTAGTCCATGGGAGTAAATGAGGGTGCTAATGGCTTCTAAAGCCCACATTTTCTTCTGAATATCAGGCTTGAGAACCTGGAGCAACACAGGCTGCACCATCAAGGTTAGGTAGGGGGAAAGTGAGAGCCTGGAGCAGATCAGGCTGCACCATCAAGGTTAGGTAGGGGGAAAGTGAGAGCCTGGAGCAGATCAGGCTGCAGCATCAAGGTTAGGTAGGGGGAAAGTGAGAGCCTGGAGCAGCACAGGCTGGAGCATCAAGGTTAGATAGGGAGAAAGTGAGAGCCTGGAGCAGCACAGGCTGCAACCTCAAGGTTAGGTAGGGGGAAAGACACAGAGCCTGGAGCAACACAGGCTGCAGCATCAAGGTTAGGTAGGGGGAAAGTGAGAGCCTGGAGCAGCACAGGCTGGAGCATCAAGGTTAGATAGGGAGAAAGTGAGAGCCTGGAGCAGCACAGGCTGCAACCTCAAGGTTAGGTAGGGGGAAAGACACAGAGCCTGGAGCAACACAGGCTGCAGCATCAAGGTTAGGTAGGGGGAAAGTGAGAGCCTGGAGCAGATCAGGCTGCAGCATCAAGGTTAGGTAGGAGGAAAGTGAGAGCCTGGAGCAGATCAGGCTGCAGCATCAAGGTTAGGTAGGGGGAAAGTGAGAGCCTGGAGCAGATCAGGCTGCAGCATCAAGGTTAGGTAGAGGGAAAGTGAGAGCCTGGAGCAGATCAGGCTGCAGCATCAAGGTTAGGTAGGGGGAAAGTGAGAGCCTGGAGCAGATCAGGCTGCAGCATCAAGGTTAGGTAGGGGGAAAGTGAGAGCCTGGAGCAGATCAGGCTGCACCATCAACGTTAGGTAGGGGGAAAGTGAGAGCCTGGAGCAGATCAGGCTGCAGCATCAAGGTTAGGTAGGGGGAAAGTGAGAGCCTGGAGCAGATCAGGCTGCAGCATCAAGGTTAGGGAGGGGGAAAGTGAGAGCCTGGAGCAGATCAGGCTGCAGCATCAAGGTTAGGTAGGGGGAAAGTGAGAGCCTGGAGCAGATCAGGCTGCAGCATCAAGGTTAGGTAGGGGGAAAGTGAGAGCCTGGAGCAGATCAGGCTGCAGCATCAAGGTTAGGTAGGGGGAAAGTGAGAGCCTGGAGCAGATCAGGCTGCAGCATCAAGGTTAGGTAGGGGGAAAGTGAGAGCCTGGAGCAGATCAGGCTGCAGCATCAAGGTTAGGTAGGGGGGAAAGTGAGAGCCTGGAGCAGATCAGGCTGCAGCATCAAGGTTAGGTAGGGGGGAAAGTGAGAGCCTGGAGCAGATCAGGCTGCAGCATCAAGGTTAGGTAGGGGGAAAGTGAGAGCCTGGAGCAGATCAGGCTGCAGCATCAAGGTTAGGTAGGGGGAAAGTGAGAGCCTGGAGCAGATCAGGCTGCAGCATCAAGGTTAGGTAGGGGGAAAGTGAGAGCCTGGAGCAGATCAGGCTGCACCATCAACGTTAGGTAGGGGGAAAGTGAGAGCCTGGAGCAGATCAGGCTGCAGCATCAACGTTAGGTAGGGGGAAAGTGAGAGCCTGGAGCAGATCAGGCTGCAGCATCAAGGTTAGGTAGGGGGAAAGTGAGAGCCTGGAGCAGATCAGGCTGCACCATCAACGTTAGGTAGGGGGAAAGTGAGAGCCTGGAGCAGATCAGGCTGCAGCATCAAGGTTAGGTAGGGGGAAAGTGAGAGCCTGGAGCAGATCAGGCTGCAGCATCAAGGTTAGGTAGGGGGAAAGTGAGAGCCTGGAGCAGATCAGGCTGCAGCATCAAGGTTAGGTAGGGGGAAAGTGAGAGCCTGGAGCAGATCAGGCTGCAGCATCAAGGTTAGGTAGGGGGAAAGTGAGAGCCTGGAGCAGATCAGGCTGCAGCATCACGGTTAGGTAGGGGGAAAGTGAGAGCCTGGAGCAGATCAGGCTGCACCATCAAGGTTAGGTAGGGGGAAAGTGAGAGCCTGGAGCAGATCAGGCTGCAGCATCACGGTTAGGTAGGGGGAAAGTGAGAGCCTGGAGCAGATCAGGCTGCAGCATCAAGGTTAGGTAGGGGGAAAGTGAGAGCCTGGAGCAGATCAGGCTGCAGCATCAAGGTTAGGTAGGGGGAAAGTGAGAGCCTGGAGCAGATCAGGCTGCAGCATCAAGGTTAGGTAGGGGGAAAGTGAGAGCCTGGAGCAGATCAGGCTGCAGCATCAAGGTTAGGTAGGGGTTAAGTGAGAGCCTGGAGCAGATCAGGCTGCAGCATCAAGGTTAGGTAGGGGGAAAGTGAGAGCCTGGAGCAGATCAGGCTGCAGCATCAAGGTTAGGTAGGGGGAAAGACACAGGGCCTGGAGCAACACAGGCTGCAGCATCAAGGTTAGGTAGGGGGAAAGTGAGAGCCTGGAGCAGATCAGGCTGCAGCATCAAGGTTAGGTAGGGGGAAAGTGAGAGCCTGGAGCAGATCAGGCTGCAGCATCAAGGTTAGGTAGGGGGAAAGTGAGAGCCTGGAGCAGATCAGGCTGCAGCATCAAGGTTAGGTAGGGGGAAAGTGAGAGCCTGGAGCAGATCAGGCTGCAGCATCAAGTTTAGGTAGGGGGAAAGTGAGAGCCTGGAGCAGATCAGGCTGCAGCATCAAGTTTAGGTAGGGGGAAAGTGAGAGCCTGGAGCAGATCAGGCTGCAGCATCAAGGTTAGGTAGGGGGAAAGTGAGAGCCTGGAGCAGATCAGGCTGCAGCATCAAGGTTAGGTAGGGGGAAAGTGAGAGCCTGGAGCAGATCAGGCTGCAGCATCAAGGTTAGGTAGGGGGAAAGTGAGAGCCTGGAGCAGATCAGGCTGCAGCATCACGGTTAGGTAGGGGGAAAGTGAGAGCCTGGAGCAGATCAGGCTGCACCATCAACGTTAGGTAGGGGGAAAGTGAGAGCCTGGAGCAGATCAGGCTGCAGCATCAAGGTTAGGGAGGGGGAAAGTGAGAGCCTGGAGCAGATCAGGCTGCAGCATCAAGGTTAGGTAGGGGGAAAGTGAGAGCCTGGAGCAGATCAGGCTGCAGCATCAAGGTTAGGTAGGGGGAAAGTGAGAGCCTGGAGCAGATCAGGCTGCAGCATCAAGGTTAGGTAGGGGGAAAGTGAGAGCCTGGAGCAGATCAGGCTGCAGCATCAAGGTTAGGTAGGGGGAAAGTGAGAGCCTGGAGCAGATCAGGCTGCAGCATCAAGGTTAGGTAGGGGGAAAGTGAGAGCCTGGAGCAGATCAGGCTGCAGCATCAAGGTTAGGTAGGGGGAAGGTGAGAGCCTGGAGCAGATCAGGCTGCAGCATCAAGGTTAGGTAGGGGGAAAGTGAGAGCCTGGAGCAGATCAGGCTGCAGCATCAAGTTTAGGTAGGGGGAAAGTGAGAGCCTGGAGCAGATCAGGCTGCAGCATCAAGGTTAGGTAGGGGGAAAGTGAGAGCCTGGAGCAGATCAGGCTGCAGCATCAAGGTTAGGTAGGGGGAAAGTGAGAGCCTGGAGCAGATCAGGCTGCAGCATCAAGGTTAGGTAGGGGGAAAGTGAGAGCCTGGAGCAGATCAGGCTGCAGCATCAAGGTTAGGTAGGGGGAAAGTGAGAGCCTGGAGCAGATCAGGCTGCAGCATCAAGGTTAGGTAGGGGGAAAGTGAGAGCCTGGAGCAGATCAGGCTGCAGCATCAAGGTTAGGTAGGGGGAAAGTGAGAGCCTGGAGCAGATCAGGCTGCAGCATCACGGTTAGGTTGGGGGAAAGTGAGAGCCTGGAGCAGATCAGGCTGCACCATCAACGTTAGGTAGGGGGAAAGTGAGAGCCTGGAGCAGATCAGGCTGCACCATCAACGTTAGGTAGGGGGAAAGTGAGAGCCTGGAGCAGATCAGGCTGCAGCATCAAGGTTAGGTAGGGGGAAAGTGAGAGCCTGGAGCAGATCAGGCTGCAGCATCAAGGTTAGGTAGGGGGAAAGTGAGAGCCTGGAGCAGATCAGGCTGCAGCATCAACGTTAGGTAGGGGGAAAGTGAGAGCCTGGAGCAGATCAGGCTGCACCATCAACGTTAGGTAGGGGGAAAGTGAGAGCCTGGAGCAGATCAGGCTGCAGCATCAAGGTTAGGTAGGGGGAAAGTGAGAGCCTGGAGCAGATCAGGCTGCAGCATCAAGGTTAGGTAGGGGGAAAGTGAGAGCCTGGAGCAGATCAGGCTGCAGCATCAAGGTTAGGTAGGGGGAAAGTGAGAGCCTGGAGCAGATCAGGCTGCAGCATCAAGGTTAGGTAGGGGGAAAGTGAGAGCCTGGAGCAGATCAGGCTGCAGCATCAAGGTTAGGTAGGGGGAAAGTGAGGACCTGGAGCAGCACAGGTTGCACCATCAACGTTAGGTAGGGGGAAAGACACAGAGCCTGGAGCAACACAGGCTGCAGCATCAAGGTTAGGTAGGGGGAAAGTGAGAGCCTGAAGCAGATCAGGCTGCACCATCAAGGTTAGGTAGGGGGAAAGTGAGAGCCTGGAGCAACACAGGCTGCACCATCAAGGTTAGGTAGGGGGAAAGTGAGAGCCTGGAGCAGATCAGGCTGCAGCATCAAGGTTAGGTAGGGGGAAAGTGAGAGCCTGGAGCAGATCAGGCTGCAGCATCAAGGTTAGGTAGGGGGAAAGTGAGAGCCTGGAGCAGATCAGGCTGCAACATCAAGGTTAGGTAGGGGGAAAGTGAGAGCCTGGAGCAGCACAGGCTGGAGCATCAAGGTTAGGTAGGGGGAAGTGAGAGCCTGGAGCAGCACAGGCTGCAACCTCAAGGTTAGGTAGGGGGAAAGACACAGAGCCTGGAGCAACACAGGCTGCAGCATCAAGGTTAGGTAGGGGGAAAGTGAGAGCCTGGAGCAGATCAGGCTGCAGCATCAAGGTTAGGTAGGGGGAAAGTGAGAGCCTGGAGCAGCACAGGCTGCAGCATCAAAGTTAGGTAGGGGGAAAGTGAGAGCCTGGAGCAGATCAGGCTGCAGCATCATGGTTAGGTAGGGGGAAAGTGAGAGCCTGGAGCAGATCAGGCTGCAGCATCAAGGTTAGGTAGGGGGAAAGTGAGAGCCTGGAGCAGATCAGGCTGCAGCATCAAGGTTAGGTAGGGGGAAAGTGAGAGCCTGGAGCAGATCAGGCTGCAGCATCATGGTTAGGTAGGGGGAAAGTGAGAGCCTGAAGCAGATCAGGCTGCATCGTCAAGGTTAGGTAGGGGGAAAGTGAGAGCCTGGAGCAGATCAGGCTGCAGCATCAAGGTTAGGTAGGGGGAAAGTGAGAGCCTGGAGCAACACAGGCTGCAGCATCAAGGTTAGGTAGGGGGAAAGTGAGAGCCTGGAGCAGATCAGGCTGCAGCATCAAGGTTAGGTTGGAGGAGAAGGAAAAGAGAAAGACCGAGAGGAGAGGAGAAACTGAGGACAGGATCCTTGTGCCTGGGCCAATTTTTGGTCACAATTTGCTCCTTATACCTTGGACTTTACAACTGCCCACAGTGGTTTGGATCTTGCCACATCAAGGATTAACAAAAATGAAAGCTGGGTTTCTAAGCAGATTTGAACTGGAAACCAGTCTTTTCTGTTTTTACGAGAGTCCCTCATCCCTTTGTTTATTGCAGCTCCCATATATTAAAGTGCTATAAATTGAAAAGTGAGTTTGTTCTGTGACTCTGTTGAAGAACCCTTTGAAACAGAAAAATGAAATATTTGCAGACAGCCTTTATGGTTGTTCCCGCCTTAAACCTTGGAGAAAATGTTATGAAGTGTTGTTTGACTGAAATTCACATCAGTGCAAAACTGAAGGGAAAATCTTTTTCCAGGCATTTTGTTGCCAGAATGTTTGAATTTTGATTTCTTCCTTTAATATAACTACACATTTTTATATCCATTATTTATAAGCATTATTAGTCTGTCTGTATAAAATGTATGCTATAACATCCCCTGCAGATACAAATCAGCATATAGTAATAATTATTAACACTGACTGATAACCTTTGAAATACGAATGGAGGGTGTGTGAGATTGTGCGTTCTGTTTGTACAAATACCCAAATCCACATACCCCAAACTGTGCATATACTTATGACCAGGGGTGTGCTGGTAAATTTTTAACAACAGGCTCTTTCTCCGGACGTAGTCAGCTCTGCAGTTGGAAGGGCCAGGGGTGGCCAGGGTGGGGTGGGGGAGCAACACTTGCCTCTCTCTCCTCCCTCCCTTTGTGCGGGCACGCTAGGCATACCTTTGCTGGCAGCCAATAAATGGACTGCCACCACTCCCAACGTCTTGCTCTGAGCAGCATGCTGGAACTTCTCTCACATGCTGGAGAAGTCCCAGCCTGTTGCCCAGAGCTGGAAACAAGGAGCGGGGAGCAGCAGGAGTCTATTTACTTGACTGGCAGGGCTCAGCATCCCCACCAGCAAAGTAAAAGAGAATTCAGCAGGGGGCCCAAGCCCACATTTTGGGAGCCAGTTGTTAAAGTAGCCATGGAGGGCCCTACTTTAACAACCGGCTCCCAAAATTCTTAAAAACTTAACCGGCTCTTGCGAGCCTGTGAGAGCCTGCTCCAGCACACCACTGCTTATGACAATGTAGAGTCAGGTGCCTGCATCATAACCACTACTGTGTGCATTCAAGACATATAAAACAGAGATCTATGCAAAATGATTTATTCATTTAACTTTAGAATTAACCACATAAATCATTTATGTTGAAATTTTAGGGCCACGTATCTCAGCATCCAGCTGCAAGTTATGGGGGGGAAGGGGGAATTCTGTAGATAGTAACGTGGTGACATAGTAGATGACGGCAGATAAAGACTTGTACGGTCCATCCAGTCTGCCCAACAAGATAAAGTCATTGTATGAGCTACTTTATGCGTGTACCTGGCCTTGATTTGTCCTTGTCATTTTCAAGGCATAGACCGTAGAAGTCTGCCCAGCACTAGCATTGCTTCCCAATTACCAGTGTTGCCACCCAATCTCCGCTAAGCTTCTGTGGATCCATTCCTTCTGAACAGGATTCCTTTGTGTTTATCCCACTTATGTTTGAATTCCATATCGTTTTCATCTCCACCACCTCCCGCAGGAGGGCATTCCTTGTATCCACCACGCTTTCTGTGAAAAAATACTTCCTGACATTGCACCTGAGTCTGCCCCCCATCCCCCCTCTTCAACCTCAATTCATGTCCTCTAGTTCTACCGCCGTCCCGTCTCCAGAAAAGGTTCATTTGCAGATTAATACCTTTCAAATATTTGAACATCTGTATCATGTCACCCTTTTCTCCTTTCTTCCATGGTATACATGTTCAGGTCAGCAAGTCTCTCCTCGTACGGTTTGCAACGCAAATCCCATACCATTTTTGTAGCTTTTCTTTGCACCACTTCCAGTCTTTTTACATCTTTAGCCAGATACGACCTCCAAAACTGAACACAATACTCCGCAATGATTTGTACAGGGGCATGAAGATAATGCTGAAAAAACCAGCACCAAGCACACCCTTTATAGAATCTCATATAGGGCTGATTCCCCTGCCTAACTTTGGGGTCCTTTGGGTGCTAGACTTATGCATGCTGAAACACGGTGTGAATGCTGGCGCACAAGTTAGGTTGTAATTTTTTGCAATGCCTCTGACATGCCCCTCCCCCTCCAATACACTTGGGACTTGATATACTGCCTTTCTGTGGTTTTTGCAACTACATTTAAAGTAGTTTACATAGTATATTCAGGTACTTATTTGTAGCTGGGGCAATGGAGAGTTAATGACTTGCTCAGAGTCACAAGGAGCTGCAGTGGGAATTGAACCCAGTTCCCCAGGATCAAAGTTTGCTGCACTAACCACTAGGCTATTCCTCCACTAGCAACAGTCTGTGTAGAATCTCAAATAGGGAAATGGGACTTGTAGCTTTTGCAACTACATTAAGAGCAATTTACATAGTATATTCAGGTACTTATTTGTACCTGGGGCAATGGAGGGTTAAAGTGACTTGCCCAGAGTCATAAGGAGCCTCAATGGGAATCAAACCCATTTCCCCAGGATCAAAGTCCACTTATACTAACCACTAGGCTACGCCTCCACCGTGGAAGTTAGGTGCCCTCCCTTAGAGAATAGCACGCAAACAGATGCATCTGTCAATTAACATTCATAATTGGTTCTTAGCATCCAATTATTAATGTTTAAGAGCGCGTTAACCAAGAAATTTGCTTGCACATCGAGGCAGCACACCCACATTTGCTTGCCATATATATAAAATCTAGGGGTATGTTTTGTTTAGGAGGAGGAGGGGGAACAAGTGCTGGGCGCGAACCACATTGGATCTTATGAATAACCCACATTGCACTCTCAGAGACTGAATGCTAACCTTGATGGGCACAGTGGGTAGGCACAAATGGGCATCCTGAGTGGACTAAGGGATCCTTTTCTGTCAATATCTTCTGTGTTTTTAACTCTGTGGGACACCTGTCTCCCTATTGCTAAGCTGTAGTGTAATTACGCAGACAAGCCTTTTCTAAATTCAAGGGACTTCTGTTGCTTTGATGTGTAACCAGATTCTTTAAAATGCCTCTTTTATCTAAAAATATCAGGACACCACTTCTATATTATAGATAGATATGTGTGTGTGGGGGGGGGGGAGGATTTGATATATTACATTAGTAACATAGTAGATGACGGCAGAAAAAGACCTGCATGGTCCATCCAGTCTGCCCAACAAGATAACTCATATGTGCTACTTTTGTGTATATCCTACTTTGATTTGTACCTGTGCTCTTCAGGGCACAGACCGTATAAGTCTGCCCAGCACTAGCCCCGCCTCCCAACCACCAGCCCCGCCTCCCAACCACCGGCTCTGGCACAGACCGTATAAGTCTGCCCAGCACTATCCCCGCCTCCCACCACCGGCTCTGGCACAGACTGTATAAGTCTGCCCAGCACTATCCCCGCCTCCCAACCACCGGCTCTGGCACAGACCGTATAAGTCTGCCCATCACTATCCCTGCCTCCCACCACCGGCTCTGGCACAGACTGTATAAGTCTGCCCAGCACTATCCCCGCCTCCCAACCACCGGCTCTGGCACAGACCGTATAAGTCTGCCCAGCGCTATCCCTGCCTCCCCAACCTCCAGTCCCGCCTCCCACCACTGGCTCTGGCACAGACTGTATAAGTCTGCCCCGCACTATCCCCGCCTCCCAACCTCCAGCCGCCCTCCCACTACCGGCTCTGCTATCCAATCTCGGTTAAGCTCCTGAGGATCCTTTCCTTCTGAACAGGATTCCTTTCTGTGGTTACACTGAAAGCAATTTACATTTTCTATACAGGTTTTTTTCCCCTGCCCCTAGTGGGCTGACAATGTAATTTTGTTTTAACTGGGGGCCATGAAGGGTTAAGTGACTTGCTCAGTCACCACAAGCTGCAGTGGGAATTGAACCCAGTTTCCCTGGTTCTCAAGCCACTATGTTAACCGTTAGGCTACTCCTTATAGAAAGATAGTAAAATCAATAAGTTGAGAGTTATTGTTGTGACATGAACCAGAAATGCGTGAGCTCGATAGGTTTATTCAGAAAATCATATCATCCTTTCTCTAAAGGTGGTAATCAATGACAACCATTGTCTGAAACCATTTAGCATCTAGTTCAATAAACCCAGAACGTTTTGCAATTTCTTGTCAGTGTTGTGTTAATCAGGAACGAGTGGTGCCTTCAGTTCCACAAGGATATCCAAGGGAATAAGAGTGTCAGCTGTCTCTTATCTATTCCCCCTCCCACCACCTCCAAATGATTTTTCTGTTTTCAAAAGTGGAAATTTAAAACTTTATTTATAAAAGAGAACAAAGGGTCCTTTTACTAAGGTTAAAATGCACTATAGCAGGGTGCACTCAGAGTAGCGAGTGGCAATTCCGAAATTACCGTGGGACACCTGAGCGCAACCTGTGGTAAGGTATTTTTTAGCAGCTTAGTAAAATGACACCAAAGTATGAGACTCAAATAGTACAGAAATCTTGTGTTCAGCCCTCACTTCCACTCCTGAGACTTCCATGCAATTAGTTTTTGATCATGTACTTTGAAGAGGGCCCCCTGGTGGTGGTATCTGGAGATGGCGAATTTGCCAACAACTTGCCCACTCTGTTGCTAATGATCACTGTGAGCTCCTGTAGCTCACAACTGGATTGGCTTTGGTCTGAAACTTATGTTCCACTTATAAAGATACCTTCCTCTGACAGGACAGTAAGAGAAAATCATCCAACACACATAACGTAATTGTCTTAACAAGCTAATTAGCATAGGTAACAGAACTTAGGAAGCAATGATGAGCACTAATTGACAATAATTTATTTATTTATTAGTTACATTTGTATCTCACATTTTCCCACCTATTTGCAGGCTCAATGTGGCTTACATAGTACCGTAAAGGCGATCACCAAGTTTGGTATGGAAACAAATACAATTTGATGTTAGGTCGGGTAGGTTGGTATATTCAGGTACATAGGGATCGAGGGTAGGAAGGATTATATAGTGTCCAGTACAGTCTAAGGTTTTGCTGTGTTGCAGAGTTGATGCATCTAATTTATGTCGGTGGGGAATGCTTTTCTGAATAAGTAGGTCTTTAATGATCTCCTGAAGTTTAATTAGATAATAGAAGTTATGTGCACAACTCGCTAAGCACATTCCGTAATGCAGTGCGCCTAACTTATAATGCGTGCAGGCAAAAAGGAGCATGGTTATGGGAGGGGGGGGGATGGCTGTTTCACGGGCGTTCCAAGATTCACACACCTAAATCTATGTGCTGGGATTTACGCCACATTTTCATTGGTCTAAATGGATACATAAGTACATAAGTAGATGGTATCGAGAGTCTAATTTCCTGTGTAGAGCAAAATGTTCTGGTTTCCGAGTACAGTAAAATTGAATCCAAAAGGTACTCAGGTGCAAGACCATATCATATCTTAAAGATGAATATCAACAACTTAAAATGCACTGGGTGGCAGTTTTTACACTGGAATGGCATGATCTATAGCAGTAACCCCCCCCCCCCCCCCCCACCCAAATCAGCTTGGCTGCTACATTATGGACATTTTGTAGTCACCTAAACTGAGAGTCAGCTAGGCCTAGCAAGACATTACAATTGACAATAGTCAATTCAACTCATAATTATTTCCCAAAGTACCTTCTGCAGTTGGGACGATTCTAAGAATGGTTTAATTTGACTGTGAGGGGGGTCTACAGAACATTGCCCCTCTCCCTTAAGGAAAGTCCCTCCGATAGCCAGGGCCACCTTAAGAACCGTCCCTCCAATAGCCGAGAATACCTTAAGAGCATGAGACCCGCCCTGGGAGGAGATGAGCTGGGAGGGGTGGAGCCCTTACCTGGGAAAATAAAAGACAGGGCCAGGCTAAAGATAAGGAGGCCCGGAGAAGGAGGAGAAGCTTGACTGACATTTAAATGCTGTGATCTGAATGAGGTAAGCCAACCATTGTGTTTTCATTAAGCTTTATATGTTTTTGCTTTGAGGTCTGGCAAGAGCCAGACCTGAACCCCAGTGGAGAACCGTAGGCTTGTCGGCTGTGTTTTGGGCCATGGCAACCCCGGCAGTCGCGACTGTGCTTGGCCTACCACCAGAGGCCATTAAGACTGAACGTTGATCTGCAGAAGTTTCCCTACTCTATCTCGGCCCTGTGAAAGGAACAGGCTGAGAATTTCCTTAAATAAATATTATTTGGCATTCATACCTGTGGCCCACTCCCCACTCTTGCTCAGAGTCTCACATTGACATAATAATTTTAGTTTGGCGAAAGACTTCCTGATTAGTTCATTAACACACTTCTCCATAGTTAGAGTTGAATCTAGTATCACTCCCAATATTTTAATATCAAGATTGTATAGATACTTGAGAAGTAGCCAGTTTTAATCCATACTGAGATAGATCATCACCCTTTCCCCCAAGCCATAAAATATTAGCTTTGTCGGGATTGATTTTCAGATCATGAGCTAACATCCATTTGCCAGCTTTATCAAATACACTTGAAGTTTCTTATAGGTTAGATTTCACTGGAAATAATAGGGAGATATTGTCAGCTTATGAGAAGTACTTAATTTTAAAAGATTTAAGTATTTGTTGCAAACCACTCAGATAAATATTGAAAAGTACTGGGGAGAGCAGGGGACCTCCTCGTGCAGAGAAGATTGTCTCATTTTGATATCGACTATAGGCATGCCTCTCATCTGCCCTGAACTTTCAGGATGCATTTTGCTGTAGTGTGCCTCACCCCGGCAATCCCTGCTCTGTCAGTCTTAATGCCAGATTGCTGCCCCTGCTACAACCAATTTTTGTCAATTAATTTGTCAGCCCTGACAGCTCTGGTGCTGCTTCCCTGCCAGTCTCCCTGTCATCAATTAACTCGTGCGAGTGGTGTGCACTGAACATAGACCCTTGTGGCATGCAGATGCTGTCCAGCACCAGCAGTCCGTGTTTCATGACTAATTGAGCAGGTCATTACATGAGGCAAAAAGAGAGAGAAACGTGGCAGCCATCACCCAGTAGGGATGTGCAGTCATTTTAAAAATGGCATGCGCTGTTTCATTCCCTGTCATTTCTTGTTCAAAATGACACACGAAAAAAGTATTTCCTTTCTGTTATTTCCCCAGAAATTAAATTGTTTAGCTTGCGCTAAAATCTCAGATGGGAAACAAAATGAAAATTTTTTAAAAAAATTAATTGAAAAATTTTCACATGCACACGCTCTATAATACAGAGCCAGAGCTGGCACCTGGAAAAGAGACAGACAAAACCACAGAAGAACAAACCTTTGCAAGAAACCGGGACACCACCAGGAAACACAGCAAAGGTGACAAAATCGCATACACTGGTGTAATGGGGTGCTGGTAAAAGTCTTTAATATAAACAAGGATTGACTCGACATGGAAAATTATCAAAAACAGCGAAGATGACACAAAAAAGGAAAAGAAAAAGAGAAAAAAGGGGATAAAAGCAAAAACGTGAACAAAATTAATGAAGGAATAAATAATTGAAAAAATAGATGAGGAAAGAAAAAACTAAAAAGTGAAATGGTAGGTTAAATGTAAAAATCAGAAAAAAGACGACACAAGCAAAATGAAAAAGATAAAAAAATGATGAATTTATTGGGGTGATATGACTCGACACAGCTGTGTTTCGGCCCAACTGGCCTGCGTCAGGAGTCTGTTACACCATATATGTATTCTCTGATAATGGAAGTCCTTGTGAAGTATTCAATTAAGCATGCCTTTATTCAGTAACACTCTACCTTTAAAAAGGCTGTGTGCACAGTTTAAAAAGAGTCGTTGTGGAGGACTCTGATGTTGTTGATGTATATATATCTCTCGTCAACAGAAGTTCTAATGATACTTGTGTTCGCTGGCAATCGACATGGGCCATGTTTCAGCCACTAGGCCGATGCAAAAAAACAGAAGAAACCAGTCTTCGCAAAAAACGTCAATGAAAACAAAACAGCGAAGAAGACTCAAAAATAGGAAGGACGACGTATCGAGTTGATATCCAGTTAAAAACAAATTTATTAGTAGCTAGACAAAGATCACTAAAATCAGAAAGAGTAAAAATTGATAAATAATAGAAAGAAGGTCGGTGAATGAGACTCGACACAGCTGTGTTTCGGCCTATCAGACCTGCATCAGGAGTCTTTTCACCCTAGGTAAGCTCACTTCTTTTTTTTATTTTATTATTATTTATTTATAATTTCACAAATAATTACAAGATACACTTGTTGGAGAAAATTCGGAAATAAGAAATCTAGCAAAAGGAATTACAATAATATTTCTCGTATCAGAAGAAACAATATTTCCCTATCTTAGACCACCAACACTTTAAGGGGGAGTCAAAGAAATTGAGGAGAACAAAAACAAATTATTTATCTTATTAGGCAATAGGACCTAGACCGCCCCACAGGTAGTTAATACTACACTATTTCCCTTAATCCAACAAAACTTTTCAATTGTTCAGGTTCATAGAAAATGTACTTATTATCCAAGTATTTGATTAGACATTTACATGGATAGGCTAGCAAAAAGCTAGCTCCCAAAGCTTTAACTTCATCTCTCATTAATAGAAACTCTTCTTTTTTCCTGGGTATATCTAGTAACATCCGGATAGATCCACAAACGAGATCCCAAAAAATGTTTTTGAGCATTTTTGAAGTATAGTTTCAGAACTGAGTTAAGGTCCTGCTCAAAAACAAAAGAAACTAGCAGGGTTGAACGAGTGTAAATTTCAGGCTGTGAATTTTCAAGAAAAGCTGTTAAATTTTGTAATCCATCCTCTTGCATTTCCTGCATTCCTGATTTTCTCCTTTGTTCCTCCATTTTCTTCTGTGGAATTGGAAGGTAATATATTTTATTTATAGGAGGAATCATCTCGGGGGAACAATTAAGAACCGCAGTAAGATATTTCTTAAATAATTCTAAACCACTCAGTTCAACCATTTTTGGGAAATTTAATACTCTCAGGTTAAGTCTCCTATTATAATTCTCCAGCTGATTTATTTTACTATGAATAAGAGTTTTATCCTTAATCAAGGAGACAGTTGTATTTTTTAAAGAGGAAATCTCTTGTTGAAAAAAATCATTCTGTTTATTAGTATCTTGTTTTATTTTTTCAACAGAGTCTTGCAGAGAATCTACTTTAGTCACTAGAGAGGCAGTATCAGCTGCAGCCTTTAGAACTGTTTGATTCAAAGTTTTTAACATTGCCCATATGGCCTCGAGGGTTACCTCCGTGCGAGCGTCCTGCTCTTGTTGTTGAAAAACTCTCCCGCTCGCTACCTCCGCAGTACCAACCGCCGAATAATCCTCAACATCTACCTCGGACGTTGTTGGAGATTCCACCGCGTCTCGGTAGTTCGCGGGACACGGAGGTGGGGAAATATCCGGTGAGGAAAGAGTGATGGTATCCTGTTCCAGGGAGGTTGTCGTTCCTCCGATCCCTTCCACAGCGGAACTCCTCACCTCTATCACCCGTGGCGTGCTTGTGGCGAAAGCGTCGAGGGTCGACTGGACCGATCGAGTGGTCGTCGCTGCGGGTGGTAAGCTCTTGACCACCCCTTTCCTTTTAATATGGGGCATTTTAAGTGCGGAAATCTTGTTTTAAATCAGAAAAAGGAAAAAGGTCCAGGGAGACTCGACGAACGCTGTCAAGCTGCGTCCGCCATCTTGAAACTCCCCTCCATTCAGAATGCTCACTTCTAATGTAGCAGACTTTGTTTTTGTTTCTCAAAGATGGTTAATATAATCGTACTGGAGCGTCTTTGTAGGCAACTTCTCAAAGTTCTCTTGGATAATGTCTAATCGCGAGTATGAACCCGGATCGGAGGAAATTCCCATACGCTGCCCTGCCGCTACCACCGGCCTCTTCTGTACTGCGGCCTGCCTCTTAGGAAACAGGAAGTTGCATCAGAGAGGTGGCTACAGTAAACAGAAAAGGTGGGTGCCAGAGGCAGGGCAGCGTATGGGAATCTCGTCTGCCGCCGGTGGCTTTTGGAACATGAAGAAAGAAGGTAAACTTGGGGACCGGGATGGAGGAAGGAAAGGGGAGATGCCGCTCACGAAAGAGTGTCACCTGAGGCCCGCGCCTCAGGTGGCCTAATGGTCGGGCCACCCCTGATGGAGAATATATTGCAGTTAGCGTGTGGCAACTATCTTACGCCAGCTAAATAGGAGGTGCTAAGTGTATCAGCGCTAACTGTGACCAGATTATTTACATTTTAATGCGCGACCTGCAAAAGCAATGTTGGATATGCTCCCTAATAGATGCAGCGTTAAATTTGCATTTACCACAAATTAATTTCTTCCATTAATGCAGTAGAACTGCAAAATTTAATGCACTTTAGTAAAAGGACCCCTTAGTTACAACTAATACATTGCCAGGAACTCGTTGCCAGAGGGTATGGTGATAGCGGTTAGTATATCTAGGTTTAAAAAAGGTTTGGACAAGTTCCTGGAGGAAAAGTCCATAGTCTGCTACGGGGATAGACATGATGAAGCCACTGCTTGCCCTGGGATTGGTAGCATGGAATGTTGCTACTATTTGGGTTTCTGTCAGGTATTTGATGACCTGGATTGGCCACTGTTGGAAGCAGGGTACTGGGCTAGATGGGCCATTAGTCTGTCCCAGTATAGCTATTCTTATGTTCTTAGGGAAGGCTTGACTTTGGTTTCCCTGTCTAATTGCATTGTGATAGATCTCTTCTGGCCTAAGTATTTGGAACTGAAAAGTGAATGATTGCATGATAAAGCCAGCAACGGAAGCATGAAATTTATCCTGCTGTTGGCTGTGTTGTAAGACATCCGGAAGCTTGAAGAGATGTTGAAACTTTGCTATAACATTTGAAAAAGAGGGGGGGGGGGGGGGAAGATCCCATGTGATGCGGCTGATGTATGCATTTCCTGAACAAATATGATGTCCTTACCGCTTCTGCCCATTGGACACAAATAGGGAGTTCAATTCCCAAGTTAAGCATCTATTGAAAGCCCACCTAGACCCCTTTTAACTGCTGAAAGAGAACAACCTGCAAAGATCAACTGTCCAGCAGTTACTTGTTGGGAACATTTGGAATACTGTAAGTTCGGCTCTGCAGTGGTTTCAGTCATGTGTCTTAGGGAGATACAATTGACGATGACTTGAGAAGTAATTGTTCTCTCCTGGGAAATGCCAAAGGGTTCCATTTGATGAATGTTTTGTTTCAGCTGGTGCACAATGCTTTAGGTAAGTGTAAGCAGAGGTTGCCTTACTATACAGATGATACTTAGGGCCAGATGCACTAAACTTAACGAGCCCTTAACGACCATTAACGAGCAAGTAGTAAACCCTGGCATGCACTAATGACTTTTTTCCGAGGACCACCGTAGCAGCTAACGAAAACGGAATGCAGATGAGCAAATTGTGTAGAAACCCCATTGTAATGAGATGCACTAACCTTTTCCGATTGCCTTAACACTGGAAAATCTAACAAGAGGTCTGTACCTCTCGTTGGGGCTGCGCGGGATAAAACTGGCCAAAGTAACAAAAAAACGCTCTGCTTCAAAGAAAATGTCATCCCCCCCACCCCCCGCAGTCTTTAACCCTGCTGCTGAACCCTGAAGAAGAAGAGGTTTCCCTGCTCATCACACAACCACCCCACCCCCACAATAATAAAAACATATTTTTTGGCAGTGCTTCACTCACCTGAGAGACCTGGAAGTCTCTGAGCCAATCACAGATGGGTGTCCATTTTGGCCGTCATCCCCCACCCCCCTACAATAAGAAAAACGTCTTTTTTAGCAGTGCTTCACTCACCTGAGAGACCTGGAAGTCCCTGAGCCAATAACAGTGCATTCAGCCGAGCTAAACGCGCTGTGATTGACTCAGAGACTTCCTGGTCTCTCAGCTGAGTGAAGCACTGGCAAAAAAGAAGTTTTTATTATTGTAAGGGGGGGGGGGGGGAATGACGGCCAAAATGGACATTTTTTTTGGATGGGTGTCCTCAACTGCACTGTCCTCTGGATCGAGCCGCATCGGAAGGGGTGAGCAGCGCAGCGTCTTCGGGCGGCACAGGGAGGCGTATTTGGCATGCGCAGAGCAGCCAACATAACGCTTAGCTGCTCGGCGCATGCTCGACCGGCCGATTGACCAACTGTTTAACGATGAAATAGAGAATGCAAGTGAGCTACAACGAGCAGCTCATTTGCATGCCCGTTCCTTATTGCATGCCCGTTCCTTACCGATTCGCTAAGGGAATCGGTAAGAGAAGGGCTCTACCGATTGTTTAGTGCATCTGGCCCTTAGTTAGTTTATATATATATATTTTTATCCTACTGACTTCCAGGCATGTGTGAAAGCGTACTTAGAATGCTGAAGGGAGCAGACAGGCCTGAAACGATCAGCACCTGAATTTTGTCGTTTTAACCCAGTTTGTTTCTTTAAAGGGCCCAGCCTCAAAACAGCATCAGTAGGCATAAGTGCAGTGGATGCAGTGGGCACTGAGTATTATTATTATTATCATTATTATTACATTTGTATCCGACATTATCCCACCTTTTTGCAGGCTCAATGTGGCTTACAATTCATCGTGGATACTGGAAATAGAAAAGAGTGTACATTTGGTTTAACAGCGAGTTTTGGGTACATGATGGTGAAATACATACCTGCTTATAATCGAACGAGAAAAACGCCCAAGTTCCGACCTAAATTGGGAGATGGACGTTTATCTCACAAAAACGAATAACGCGGTATAATCGAAAGCCGAACTTGGACGTTTTCAACTGCACTCCATCACGGAAGCATACAAAGTTCACGGGGGCGTGTCGGAGGCGTGGTGAAGGCAAGACTGGGGCATGGTTATCACTCGAACAGAGATGGGCACCTTTCGCCAATAATGGAAAAAAAGTATGCATTTTTAGCTAGAATTTAGGGCACTTTCCTGGACCCTGTTTTGTCACAAATAAGGCCCCAAAAAGTGCCCTAAATGATCAGATTACCACCAGAGAGAATCGGGGATGACCTCCCCTGACTCCCCCAGTGGTCACTAACCCCCTCCCACCACAAAAAATGATGTTTCACAACTTTTTATTTTCACCCTCAAATGTCATACCCACCTTCCTGGCAGCAGTATGCAGGTCCCTGGAGCAGTTGTTAGGGGGTGCAGTGGACTTCAGGCAGGTGGACCCAGGCCCATCCCTCCCCTACCTGTTACAATTGTGCTGCTTAATGCTTATTAGTCGTCCAACCCCCCAAACCCACTGTACCCACATGTAGGTGCCCCCCTTCAGCCCTTAGGGCTATAGTAATGGTGTAGACTTGTGGGCAGTGGGTTTTGAGGGGGATTTGGGGGGCTCAACACACAAGGGAAGGGTGCTATGCACCTGGGAGCTCTTTTACTTTTTTTTTTTTGTAAAAGTGCCCCCTAGGGTGCCCGGTTGGTGTCCTGGCATGTGAGGGGGACCAACCGGGCACTATGAATCCTGGCCCCTCCCATGAACAAATGCCTTGGATTTATTCGTTTTTCAGCTGGGCGCTTTCATTTTCCATTATCACTGAAAAACAAAAACGCCCAGCTCACAAATTGTCAAATAAAACATGGACGTCTATTTTTTTTTGGAAAATACGGTTCGGTCCGCCCCTTCACGGACCCGTTCTCAGAGATAAACGCCCTTGGAGATAGACGTTTTCGTTCGAATATGCCCCTCATAATATTAGAAGTAGAAAAGAGTATACATTTGTTTTAGCAGAAGTTTTGGTTACATGATGGTAGAATACATGATAGTGTTAAAGCCATAGACATTAGGTGCATGATAGTGTGAAAGCAGAAGACATTAAAGAACATTCCTGGGTGTCTTAAAGAGAGTAGAGTTACTCGTGTTGTTCTTTATGATATATTTTGTCGAGTACCTTTAGTGCCTTCATTTTGACCAGGGAGGGGTCATTTGTGTTGTGTTTAGCAACCCCAATCATTTTGAAAGTTTGGCCGCAGCAAATGCATTGTAAAGATTCAGCACGGAGCCTAGAAGACTTCATGTTCTGGATGGCCATTTTGGTGCCCCACTTTCTCACATGTGCAGGAGGAAGAGTGGAGTTCCGTAGGGGCTGCCCAGACTGCGAGTGCTTAGAGGCCATGTGCTCACTCTTTACAGAGCATTAGCTCAGCTTGTCCGATTTCAGTCCTTGAGGGCTGCGAGCAGACCATAAGAACATAAACGTGGCCATACAGGGACAAACTAAAGGTCCAAGTCCATCAAGCCCAGTATCCTGTTTCCAACCGTGGCCAATCCAGGTTACAAGTACCTTGCAAGATCCCAAAACAATAAAACAGATTTTATGCTGCTTATCCTAGAAATACTGTAAAAAGAATTAGGCGTTCTACTTGTTAAGTTGTCAAAACTCAGCAAACAAATGCAAAAAGTAGAAAAATAAATAAGTGGGTGTCACACAGTACAATACAACATGAGTTTTGGGGATGTCTCATCGATAATGATTTGGCTGTATATTGTGACAAAATACTTTTGTCTATCAGCCGTAACAGTCTTTTAATCATTGACTACCCCCTCCATCCAAATATTAATGAAACAAATATTCATGTGAAAAGTACTTAGGGCACACACTTATAATGGTAGGAAGAAAACTATTTGAACTACCACTTATCAATTATCAAAATGACTTATCTTATATATCTTATGAATGTAGTGAGGAGCATCCAGGAACCTTCGTTATCCCGACAGGACCTGTTTCGCCAAATTGCTTTGTCAAGGGATAATCCTGCAAAGCCATCAATATATAACAAAAAAATTAAAAAAATATATTGATACATATGTGATCTCTAAATACTTTCTTCCTAAGAAACTAAGCTCGAGACTTACGGTTCCAGCTTCCTGGTATATCTTATGCTCGCTCTGCCTTGATGTAAAAATGGCGGCGGCGTTCTTTTTTAAAAGGTCAGCACCGGAACTACTATGTGCTTCCCGTACGTGATTAATAACGTAAGCGTCATCTGTGAATCAGCTACACGCTATACGCTGAAACCTTACAGAAAACACCCCCAATGCATATATGTGTTTAAACCTCCTGGTTCGATCGTATCTAAATTAAAAATCCAATAAGATTCACGCTGTGACAGTTTTCTATTGCGATCGCCTCCCCTCGAATGTGTAGTCACATGTTCTATGACTTGACATCTTAGCATATCTATTGTGTGACCTTTATTAATGCAATGTTGCACTAGCGGGGCACCTATGTTTCTTGCCGTAATTCTAGATCTATGTTCAGTCATACGTGCATTGAGTGACCTACTGGATTTACCTATATAGATTTTATCACAGGGACACCGAATGCTGTATACAATGTAAGTCGTCTGACAAGTGGTATGACTGCGTAGTTTATGAATATGGTTCTTGTGGCAAAAACTATCTGATTCAATGGTTAACTCACAAGTTTTACAACTCTTTTTATTGCATTTGTAGTGACCATATTTAATGGACTGCTCAACTGTATTCGTCACTGGTAACATTGCAGGACTCAAAATTTCCTTTAAATTCCTTGCCCGGGAAAAAGCTGTCCTAACACCCAGCTCTTTAAAAAGGGGATGTGTACGCATGATGTCCCAATGTTGTTTAATGATCTTTGTTATTCTTTCACCTTTGGGAACAAAACGCATTACACATGTCATAGTTGATTCGTCGGAATTAACTTGTTTTTTGGTCTTCAATAACAAGTTTCTATTGTTGTATTTAGCACGACGAAACGCACGTTTTAAAACAGATTTAGGATAGCCCCGCGACAGAAGTTCATTGGAAAATTTTGTGGACTGAGTGACAAAATCAGTATCGGAAGTGCAAATTCTTCTGAAACGAAGGAACTGAGAAAACGGCAAGCTGTCTCTAAGATGTTTAGGATGACAGCTGCCATATTCTAAAATAGTGTTCCTATCAGTGGATTTTCCCATCCTAATAATGGCTTATGGACTTTTCTTTTAGGAAATTATCCAAACCTTTTTTAAACCCCACTAAGCTAACTGCTTTTACCGCATTCTCTGATAATGAATTCCAGAGTTTAATTTCACATTGAGTGATGAAATATTTTCTCCAGTGTGTTGTAAATATACTACTTAGTAGCTTCTTTGTGTGCCCCCTAGTCCTAGTATTTTTGGAAAGCGTAAACAAGCAATTCACATCTATTTATTTATTTGTTACAATTGTTCCCCACATTTTCCCACCTGTTTGCAGGGTCAATGTGGCTTACATAGTACCGTCAAAGGCGTTTGCCCAGTCGGTGGATAACAAATACAAAGTTGTCTAGTGATCGTATGAGGTATAAGTAGAGGGTCGGAATGGATGAAGATTGCGTGTTGTCCTGTTCGATCACAGTCATGCTGTGTTGGTAGGTGAAGAGGGTTACGTAGGGTCGTTGGGGTAGGCCTTTTTGAAGAGGTTGGTTTTTAGTGATTTCCTGAAGTTCAAGTGGTTGTGGATTGTTTTCACAGCTTTTGGGAGCCCATTCCATCTACCCATTCTACTCCAGTATTTTGTAGACCTCTATCATATCTCCCCTCAGCCTTCTCTTCTCCAAGCTGAAGAGCCCTAGCCGCTTTAGCCTTTCCTCTTAGGGAAGTCGTCCCATCCCCTTTATCATTTTCATTGCCCTTATCTATACCTTTTTATAATTCTGCTATATCTTTTTTTGGGATGCGATGACCAGAATTGCCCACGGTATTCAAGGTGCGGTCGCACCATGGAGCGATACAGAAGCATTATAATATTCTCATTTTCCTTTTCCATTCCTTTCCTAATAATTTCTAACGTTGTATTTGCTTTTTTAGCCAGCACTGCACACTGAGCAGAGGGTTTTAAGTAAAAACTCATTTGTTTTAATGGAAATAGAAGGACTGATTTATTTTGTTAAGCTGGCAGATCGATTTTATTTTATATATTGTGTTCTTTTATGAATGTACAGCTTGTAACCCATTCTGGGTGTCGCTGGTAGAATGGGCTATAAAATTGAATGAATAAATAACTAAATTATGTATGATCAATGATGATACCTAGATCCTTTTCCTGGGCGGTGACTGCTAATGTGGAGCCTTGTATCACATAGCCAGGGCCGCCGAGAGACTGGGCCGGGCCCGGGGCAAGGCCGTCCCTGGGGCCCTGCCGCCCCCCCCCCCCCCGATGTCGCCGCTGCCGCTCCCCCCCCCCCCCCCCCCCCCCAGGTCGCCGCCACTCCCCCCTCCGTCTGCCACCGGGCCGGGCCCCCTGCATTGAAATCACAGCGCCTCTAACCTCTGTGTGAAGGCGCTGCAGGCAGCAGGGCAGCAGATTGCCTCCCTTCGGCCCTCCTTCCCTCCTTGTGTCCCGCCCTCGCGGAAGTTATGTCAGACGAGGGCGGGACACAGGGAGGGAAGGAGGCCTGAAGGGAGGCGATCTGCTGCCCTGCTGCCTGCAGCGCCTTCACACAGAGGTTAGAGGCGCTGTGATTTCAATGCAGGGGGCCCGGCCCGGTGGCAGATGGTCGATGACAGAGGGCGGGTTGGACTGCAGCGCTGGGCCTCGGCCTGGGGAATTTTGTCCCCCCTGCCCCCCCCTCTCAGCGGCTATGCACGTAGCTGTAGTCTGGGCTCCTCTTTCCCACATGCTTCACTTTGCACTTGCTCACATTAAATGTCATCTGCCATTTGGATGCCCGGTCTCCTAGTCTAGTAAGGTTCTCTTGCAATGTTTCACAATCCTCTTGCGATTTAACAATATTGAATAACTTTATGTCATTAACAAATTTAATAACCTCACTAGTTATTGCTTAATTTGTTAAAAAGTAGCTGACCCAGCACAGACCCCCGAGGAACCACACTATCTACCCTTCTCCGTTGATCCAGATCTTCTTGCCTGTGTTGAAAGACTGTGTTTTACTTCTATGATGTAGAGGCCTCCTTAAATACTTTCTCAGGGCAAGCTTAAATAATTTAGCTTTCCCCTGGCTTCCCATATGGTGTCCCTCATGCATTGACTAGCCCAGTAGTTCTAAATCCTAGTACTGGAGGCCCTCCAGCCAGTCAGGTTTTCAGGATATACATAATGAATATTCATGAGAGAGCTTTGCATGCACCGCCTCCTTGATATGCACATCTCTCTCATGAATATTCATTGTGGATATGGTGAGACCCTGACTGGCTGGGGTGCCTCCAGGACCAGGTTTGGGAACCACTGGACCAGACCCTTTGTTTGTTCCTTCCATTCTTTTGTTTCTGAAAATAATATAACCTGATATGGTCATATCCAAGCCTGGTTTCTGAAATGGTGCTTTTCCTTCATTTTTTCTTTCCCATTTATTAGCTCACTTTTCATATATTATTTTATTAATTAACACTCCTCAACCCTTACTTGGGGGGACGAAGAACAAAAGTGTTCGAATAGCTTTGAGATGGTGGCTAAAGATAGCCATGAACCATCCTCTTCATAGACCCTCATCTTTTCTCACAAGGAGTCAGCCTCCCATATAATCAAAAGTGTCTTCCAGGAGTGGAGGAGTAGGCAATGGCTCATGCAGTGGCCTGAAAACCAGGGGAACTGGATTCAATTTCCACTGCAGCTTCTTGTGACTCTGGGCAAGTCACCAGTGGCGTAGCAAGGGCGGGGGGCGGTGGGGGCGGTCCGCCCCGGGTGCACGCCGCTGGGGGAGTGTCAGTTCCGCTGGTTCCCTGCTCCCTCTGCCCCCGAACAGGCAAGAATCCACCCGGGGGGGGGGGGGGGTCTTGGGTGATGCGCCAAGGGGGGGTGTCATGCTGGACCAGGGGGGGTGCACAGTGCCGAACCGCCCCGGGTGGCAGCCGCCCTCGCTATGCCACTGCAAGTCACTTAACCATTGTCCCAGATACAAAATAAGTACCTTATGTAATATGTAAACCACCTTGATTGTGACCACAGAAAGGTGGTATATCAAGTCCCACCCCCTTTTCCTGGCACAAGATTTTCAACCATCAGTCAGTGGCATTCCTAGGGTGGCTGACACCCGGGGCGGATCACCGATGTGCCCCCCCCCCGGCGAAACGACACCCCCCCCTCGGGTGCATTTTTACCTGCTGGGGGGGGTGCCGCGCGCCTGTCGGCTTTGCTCGTTCCATGCTCCCTCTGCCCCGGAACAGGAAGTAACCTGTTCCGGGGCAGAGAGAGCACGGAATGAGCAGAGCCGACAAGCGCGCGGCACCCCCCCAGCGGCATGCACATGGCAGGCAAGAATGCACTCAGAGGGGGGGTCTTGGGTGATGCGCCGAGGGGGGGGGATTGATGCACCGAGGGGGGTGTAATGCTGCACCCGGGGGGGGGGAGGGGATGCGCAGCTGTGAACCGCCCCGGGTGGCAGCCGCCCTCGCTACACCCTCCATTGTCCCAGATCCAAATAAGTACATGTATGTAATATGTAAACCACCTTGATTGTAACCACAGAAAGGTGGTATATCAAGTCCCACCCCCTTTTCCTGGCACAAGGTTTTCAACCATCAGTCAAAATTCGTGGTAAGGATAAGTTCTCCCTTAAATTCTGCTTAGTTAAAATAAAGATGAGCAACTGAATTAATATATTGTAAGGATACTAGACTTATGCTCAGGAACATGCTATACAGCTGCAGTATACCTTTTCTCCTTAGAAATGGAAGAAATTCTCACAGTTGTGGAACATTGCTCCCTGCAGGGAAGAGATTTGGATTTAGTTCATATCTTTTTCAGTAGTAGCTCTAGGCAAGTTGCATTCAGGTATAGTTAGTCTTCTCTCTGTCCCCAGAGGGCTTATCATCTAACTGAGGCATTGGAAGGTTAAGTGACTTGGCCAAGATCACAAGAAGCTACCGCGGGAATTGAACCCTAGCTGTCCTCAGGCTATTTCTCCACTCCAGATGCCTGCCTCTGTTAAAACGTTTTCAAAGCACATAGACTTACAAAGTTACGAGGAGGGGCATTTTCGATATGGCGTCTAAGTCCGATTTCAGACATTTTGCTCAAAATGTCCAGAATCCGAATAGCAAATACAGCCATTTTTGAAGCAGCAAAACGTCTATCTTTTTGTTTCAAAAATGGTTACTTGCTAGATGTTTTTCTGCTCTGTGCATTTATGTTTTTGGTCCATTTTCGCAAAAGAAACAAATGTCCAAGTGAAAAATGCACAAAATCAAGACATTGGGATGTAGAAGGACCCAGCATTCTTAGTAGACTGGCCACACAGACATTCCAGAAGAGCAGCGGGGCACCCTAGGGGGCACTGCAGTGGATTTCACCTAAAAGCTCCCAGGTACACATCTCACCGTTGCTCCCTTATATTGTATAGCGAGCCTTCCGAAACCCACCAAAAACTACTGTACCCAAATGTATAGCACTGCAATATGCCTTATGGCTTCAGGTGTCACCTATATGTGGGTACAGTAGATTTTTGGTGGATTTTGGAGGGCTCACACTTTCCACCACAAGTGTACCAGTCAGAGTGGGATATGGGCCTAGGTCCCCTTCTCTACAGTCAAAGTTGCCAGGTGGGCGGTTTTACTGCCCAATTGGTCGGGTTTTCGCCAGTGGCAGCGGGAAAATTTCGCCGGCCACGGGATGCGGTTTTTTGGGCGGTTTTCCCATTGCCGCTGTGCGAGTTCGGCATTTTTTTCCGGGGCTTCTATTGGACCGAATTGGACCAATAGAAGCCTTTCAGGGGCGGGGTTGACGTCAGGGATGTCATCGGGGGCGGGGCTAGTGACATGGGAGGTGGGGTTAGTGGCGTGGGAGGCGGGGTTAGTGACGCGGGGACGGGGTTAGGTGACACGGGAAACGGGGATTGGCTACGGGCGGTTTTTGGGCGGGTTTACGGCTCGTTTGGGGCTGGGAAAATTTTTCCCAGCTGGCAACCCTGTCTACAGTGCACTGCACCAACCATTTGGCTACTCCAGGGACCTGCTTGCTGCTCTAATAGGACTGGCTATAACATCTGAGGCTGTCATAGAGGCTGATATGTACTGTCTCTTTTTCATTTGGGGGGAGGGGGGTCAGTGACCACTGAGGGAATAAGGGGGATCATTCCTTTATTCCTCCAGTAGTCATCTGGTCATTTAGGCAGTGACGTAGCTAGTTGGGGCACAGGGGGAGCGGTCGCTCCCCCAAATGGATTTCTAAAAATAAACGGCGCCTATGCGCATGCGCTGCTGCCTTCTCGCGTGGAATCCGGTGCTATAACAAACAGGAAGGGGGCATGCGCCGCTGCCAGACCGTGACGCCTTGAGTGCCTTCTCTGCTGCTGCTGTAACATACAGGCTACTACAGCACCACTGGGAATGGAACAGAGTGACAGCTGAGCTAACCGTGGTGGAGGACAACCCGCTCTCGAGTCTCGACGTCGACGACGTTCCTCCGACCTCCTCATCATCTCTTTTCCCGATGGACCCGACTCCAACTTTCTTAAGTAGCACTGTGGGGCAGACTGCAGAGGCAGAGCCAGAGCCAGGCCCAGGGGTCCTCCTCCTCAGGCCCAGGGGTCATCCTCCTCGGGCACAGTGCCGGTCAGTGCGGTGTTCAGCACCAGTGCAGACTGAGCCCAGCTGTTTGACGCTCGGACGCAGAGCCTCTCTTGGCCTCAGCTTCAGCTAAGCTCTTGACTCTGATGGCTGTGTGGGGTAAGGGACTGCGTGCGTTGTGCTTGCTGGTTGGCTGACTATGTGTGTGTGGGCTGGGGATGGAAATTGGAAGGGTTCCTCCTCCGCGGCACTAGCTGTTTTGTTTCAGCTAAAAATATCATTCTCAGGGAGGAGAGGAGGGAGGGGGTGGGGGTTACAGAAGGCAATCGATGGACAGGAGGGGGATGGGGGGGTTACAGAAGGCAATCGATGGACAGGAGGGGGTGGGGGCATACTGAAGGCAATCGATGGACAGGAGAGGGGTGGGGGTTATAGAAGGCAATAGATGGACAGGAGAGGGGTGGGGGGTTACAGAAGGCAATAGATGGACAAGAGGGGTGGGGGTTACAGAAGGCAATCGATGGACAAGAGGGGGTGGGGGGTTACAGAAGGCAATCGATGGACAAGAGGGGGTGGGGGGTTACAGAAGGCAGTCGATGGACAGGAGAGGGGTGGGGGTTACAGAAGGAAATAGATGGACAGGAGAGGGGTGGGGGGTTACAGAAGGCAATAGATGGATAGGAGAGGGGAGCGGTAGACACACAGCCCTTTTTGTTTTTTTAGCCCATAAAAGAAAAAAAAAAAACAAGGGGGAGGGGTGAGCACACACAATCTCTCTCTCTCTCTCTCTCTCTCCTTCAGCCCATAAAATAAATTTAAAAAGGGACATAATGGAAATAAAATACACTGTGTGTGGGGGGATGGCAGACCAAGATAGTCAAAAGAAGAGGGGCATAGGCGGTCGGTGGCCCAACTGTTTGGGGAGGCTAAAGGGAGTGGGTTTAGGGGCGGTGCTTATCTCCATAATTGTCTGACAACACACAGAAAAAAAATTAAGTAAAAATAAAATAGTCACAATTAATACCTTTTATTAAATTTAGATATTAGATTGTAAGCTCTATTGAGCAGGGACTGTCTCTTTGTGTCAGGTGTTCAGCGCTGCGTGCGTCTGGTAGCACTGTACAAATGTTAATAATAATAATAATAATACATGGTATTTCAAGCGGACGAGTCGGAGAAACTTACTGACTTCACGGTAAACCTGGAGGACGTAATGGGGCAGTTCGGCAAACTGAAGAGTAGCAAATCTCCTGGACTGGATGGTATTCATCCTAGAGTACTGATAGAACTGAAAAATGAGCTTGCGGAGCTACTGCTAGTGATATGCAACTTATCCTTAAAATCGAGCGTGGTACCGGAAGATTGGAGGGTGGCCAATGTAACGCCCATTTTTTAAAAAGGCTCCAGGGGAGATCCGGAAATTATAGACCGGTGAGTCTGACGTCGGTGCCGGGGAAAATGGTAGAGGCTATTATTAAAAACAAAATTACAGAGCACATCCGAGGACATGGATTACTGAGACCGAGTCAGCACGGCTTTTGTGTAGGGAAATCTTGCCTGACCAATTTACTTCAATTCTTTGAAGGAGTAAACAAACATGTGGACAAAGGGGAGCCGGTTGATATTGTGTATCTGGATTTTCAAAAGGCGTTTGACAAGGTACCTCATGAAAGCTACAGAGGAAATTGGAGGGTCATGGGATAGGAGGAAATGTCCTATTGTGGATTAAAAACTGGTTGAAGGATAGGAAACAGAGAGTGGGGTTAAATGGGCAATATTCACAATGGAGAAGGGTAGTTAGTGGGGTTCCTCAGGGGTCTGTGCTAGGACCGCTGCTTTTAAAAATATTTATAAATGATTTAGAGATGGGAGTAACTAGCGAGGTAATTAAATTTGCTGATGACACAAAGTTATTCAAAGTCGTTAACTCGCGACAGGATTGTGAAAAATTACAAGAGGACCTTACGAGACTGGGAGACTGGGCGGCTAAATGGCAGATGACGTTTAATGTGAGCAAGTGCAAGGTGATGCATGTGGGAAAAAAGAACCCGAATTATAGCTACGTCATGCAAGGTCCCATGTTAGGAGTTACGGACCAAGAAAGGGATCTGGGTGTCGTCGTCGATAACACACTGAAACCTTCTGCTCAGTGTGCTGCTGCGGCTAGGAAAGCGAATAGAATGTTGGGTATTATTAGGAAAGGTATGGAAAACAGGTGTGAGGATGTTATAATGCCGTTGTATCGCTCCATGGTGCGACCGCACCTTGAGTATTGTGTTCAATTCTGGTCGCCGCATCTCAAGAAAGATATAGTAGAATTGGAAAAGGTGCAGCGAAGGGCGACTAAAATGATAGCGGGGATGGGACGACTTCCCTATGAAGAAAGACTAAGGAGGCTAGGGCTATTCAGCTTGGAGAAGAGATAGCTGAGGGGAGACATGATAGAGGTATATAAAATAATGAGTGGAGTGGAACAGGTGGATGTGAAGCGTCTGTTCACGCTTTCCAAAAATACTAGGACTAGGGGGCATGCGATTAAACTACAGTGTAGTAAATTTAAAACAAATCTGAGAAAATGTTTCTTCACCCAACGTGTAATTAAACTCTGGAATTCATTGCCGGAAAATGTGGTGAAGGCGGTTAGCTTAGCAGAGTTTAAAAAGGGGTTGGACGGTTTCCTAAAGGACAAGTCCATAAACCACTACTAAACGGACTTGGAAAAATCCAAAATCCCAGGAATAACATGTATAGAATGTTTGTACATTTGGGAAGCTTGCCAGGTGCCCTTGGCCTGGATTGGCCGCTGTCGTGGACAAGATGCTGGGCTCGATGGACCCTTGGTCTTTTCCCAGTATGGCATTACTTATGTACTTATGTACTTAGATATGTATCATATGTCAAAGAATAAAGTGGTTGCTCAAAGCATAAGCTAACCACAATCGCTCAACTGCAAAACACTATGCAAAAACACACTCAGAACCTTAATGTACCATAAATATTACACTGGACAGAACCTAATACACCAATATACCACCCATACGGAAAATGCAGACCGTCAACAATATGAAACAAAGGATCATAATATCACAATTCTCATGTAGAGCCAGAAAACACCCTTTTAGGGTGGATAGTGTTCACAATGAGCTCCTTTTATTAACAACCATATGTAGATCCTTCAAGAGGTAGTGTGTCATGATTTAGGCTCTAAACCCTTTCTGATGTTTTGGTGCCACCTCAGTAAGGCCAACACACAATCTCTCCATTGCAAAACGCTATACACAAACTTGTTCAAAAACACACTTATAACCTTACCAAACCATAACAGCACTAATTCCAAGGACAGGACGAGCTACAACCTTATGCATGGAAAGGCAGCACTATAATTACACCGGGCTCTAAAACACCAGTGCACCACCTAGTGAAACAAAAAAAACACCAAAAAGGGCTGAAAATACTACACGCTAGCAGAATACTGCACCTTGATCACACATGAAAAACACATGACACAACAGATATGAAGGCAAATTTATGAACTGGAAAGTTACCTCAAGAAGTCAGACTCTGCATGCAGCAATACTAGAAAAACTGAAACTTACATGCAAAACATCACAGATGCACATTTCCAAAAGCTGACATATTCCAATTAATAAATTCTGAATAAAATACTTTTTTCTACCTTTGCTGTCTGAGTATTTAGTTTTTCTGGTAGCTTTGGTCCCAGTTTCTTCTGTTGTATGCAGCAATTCTCTTCTCCCCTGCCCTCACCTCCTCTCCAGGGATCTGTTCTCTCCCCCTGCCTTCCCCTTCTCTCCAGCGATCTCTCCCCTCCCCTCCATCCATCCATCCACCCACGGCCAGAAATTCGCCTCTCCCCTGCCCTCCCCTCCAGCGATTCTCCCTGCCCTCGCCTTAACTGTTTTACTCTCGCTGGCAGCAACATCTGTGAAGAAAAAGGCACTGCAGTCTCGCCTTCGGCTTCAGCTTTTCCCTTCGCTCTTCACACAGTGTCCCGCCTTCGCGGAAACAGGAAATGCATCATCACGAAGGCGGCAGTGTTGCCAGGTGGGCGGTTTTACCGCCCAATTGGGCGGTTTTCCGCGACCCGCCGCGGGAAATTTTTGCCCGCGGCGGGTTGCGGTTTTTTGGGCTGGTTTTTGTGCTTCGGGCGGTTTTTTTCGGCCGCGGGGGGGGCGGGGTTAATGACGTTTTTGGGTGGGGTTAATGACGTTTTGGGCGGGGTTAGTGACGTGGGAGGCGGGCCGATGACGTGGGAGGCGGGGCCGATGACGGGGAGGCGGGGCCGATGACGTGAGAGGCGGGGCCGATGACGGGGAGGCGGGGCCGGTGACGTGGGAGGCGGGGCCGGTGACGGCGGGGGCGGGGTTGATGACGGCGGGGGCGGGGGTGGTGACGCGGGGGTGGGGGTGTCAGGGGCGGGGTTTGTGTTTGGGCGGTTTTTGGGCTGTTTTTTGGGCTCCAGTGGGCTGGAAAAAAATTTTCCACCTGGCAACCCTGGAAGGCGGGACACTGTGTGAAGAGCGAAGGGAAAAGCTGAAGCCGGAGGCGAACCTGCAGGGCCTTTTTCTTCACAGACGTTGCTGCCAGGGAGAGTAAAACGGTAATACGCGGGGGAGGGGGGGCAAGAAGGAAGGAGGTAGGAGGGACGGTGGGAGAGCTCCATGGCTGCTGTGCAAGCCCAGCAGCCAGGGGAAGGTCAAGAAGTCTCTTATATGGGGCGCCTATGAAGAGGGGTCATCAAGGGAAGCAAGAGGGAGAATTCAGAGGGGGGGGGGAAGCAAGGCAGACTCAGAGAGCAGGGGGGTCAGGGAAGCAAGGGGCGATGTCCAAGTAGATTGAAGAAAACAGGAGATGGGGTGTTCCTATCTAGTTCCAGTTAGATAGGCAGTGCCTTAAAAGATGGAAGACAAAGATTTTGTTTTCTTTTTTACTTATTTGACAGCTTTTTAATTTATTTGAAAGCTTCCCATATGTAGATATTAATATCATGAAATAAAAATTGAACATCACTAAAACAGCTTAAAAATTATTATAGCTGGTAGAAAGCGCAGTTATAATCCATGTATTTTGTGCGCATTTTTTTACACTGTTCTACACTCTACAGAGATGGCAAAATTTCAGTGAGAATATCCTGTTTCTTGATCTTAACTGTTGCTGTAATCTGCCTTTGGGAAGCCCAGTGTTATAAAGATGGAATATGCTGAAATTAAATGGAAGTAAAATTAAACTCTTCTTTCATTGGGACACATGCAGGCTTATTTTTGAAAGAGAAGGGCGCCCATCTTTCGATACAAATCGGGAGATGGGCGTCCTTCTCCCAGGGTCGCCCAAATCAGCATAATCGAAAGCCAATTTTGAGCGTCCCCAACTGCTTTCCATCGCGGGGACGACCAAAGTTCCCGGGGGGTGTGTTGGAAGCATAGTGAAGGAGGGACTGGGGCGTGCTTAACATATGAGCGTCCTCGGCCGATAATGGAAAAAAGAAGGGCATCCCTGACGAGCACTTGGCCGACTTTACGTGGTCCATTTTTTCTTGCGACCAAGGCTCAAAAAGGAGCCCAAACTGACCAGATGACCACCAGAGGGAATCGGGGATGACCTCCCCTTACTCCCCCAGTGGTCACTAACCCCCTCCCACCCTAAAAAAAACAACTTAAAAAATATTTTTTGCCAGCCTCTATGCCAGGCTCAAATGTCATACCCAGCTCCATGACAGCAGTATGTGTTGGATTATTTGTAGTAAATAATTAGCAGATTTAGTACACACAGCTTCAGCTTTAGAAATGTTAATTTCTTTCTTCATCTCTCTCTCATTCACCCCTGAATAATTCACTGCTGAGTCACTTTAAAGTTGAAGTAACAAAACATCTGTTTACTCACAGTTTGCAGTTAGATTATAATCAGACAGGCTTATATATACATATTACTATACATTTGTATTATCAGCTCCTTCCATGTGCTTAGATGGTAATGGATGCTCACACCACCATAGATCCTCTCAGGTTAGGAGAGATCATGAGCTCCATGTGCTCCATGTGCTGCATCTGCTGCATCTAACCCCCACAGGAAGTTGCATAGCACTGTGACCTCTCTAAGTAATTCACATCAGAGGTCACAGAATAATCACAGAGAAATAATAGGTGACAGGCAATGCATGTAAAAATACAATACATTCCAACAAACCCCTTCTCATGCATAACTGTCATGCAATTATTTATTCATACAAAGTCCAAGCTTTATACGCAGATTCACAAAATGTTCTCTGGGTAACGGTTTGGTCATGATGTCAGCTGTCATCTCACTGGTGTGACAATAGTGTAGACTGATGACCCCTTCTTTCGCCAACTCTCGCACGTTGTGGTATTTCGTTGCGATGTGCTTGGTGCGTGACTGAACCTTGTCATTCTGTGACAGTCGGATGCAGCTCTGATTATCTTCCATTATCTGGATTGGTCTCTTTCAGCTATTCCAAAATCCAGCAAAAGTTTTTCAATCCACATCAGTTCTCTGCACGCTTCCGATACGGCCACATATTCAGCTTCTGTAGAAGACAAACTCACAATACTTTGTTTATGACTGGCCCATGAAATGTGTACATTTCCATACATAAACACATATCCACTTGTGGATTTATAATCAGAATGATCCCCTGCCCAATCTGAATCACAGTAACATATTAGTTTTGGATTACTATTGGCTGAAATCTTTAATTTACAATCAATGGTACCCTTTAAATACCTTACCATCCTTTTAACTGCAGTCCAATCTGATTTGGTAGGTGAGCTGACCCTTCTGCTCAAAATTCCTACTGCATTTGCTATATCAGCCCTGTATGTGGTAGCTAGATATAAAAGCTTACCTATGGCTGATCTATATTGGATGTTATCTGGTAAAGGTTCTCTTACTGTTTCATCCTTCAGAAAATCAGTGATCATGGGAGTGCTTACAACTTGGGCATCTTGCATACCTAAACTTTCAATAAGCTCATTTATTTTCTGCTTCTGGCTTAGAAGATAAGAACCATCATTTTGTTTCTCAATTTCTATACCAAGATAGTATGACACATTACCCAGTTCTTTTATCTCAACATTGAGGTTTAAACACTTTACAATGTCCTTGTACTCTTGCTCACTTTTGCTTGCAATGAGCAGATCATCAACAAAAGCTAAAATGTATGCATATTGTCCATTTGTGCACCTAGTGTACAAACATTTATCTGCTTCACCTTGCTTAAATCCTAAATTGGTCAATATTTCATGCAATTTATCATTCCAACATTTTGCACTTTGCTTTAATCCATAAAGACCTTTGTTTAATTTACACACTAGCTGTCTTTGTTTTGTATTATGAAACCTGTTGGTTGTTCCATGTACAAGTCTTCAGTTATATCTCCGTGAAGAAATGCTGTTTTCACATCAATGTGGTTGACTTGCATGCCTTTTGAGACTGCAATGCTCAGAAGTGTTCTTATTGTCGTGTGTTTCACTACAGGTGCAAACACTTCATCAAAATCTTCTCCATATTTTTGAAGATATCCCTTTGCCACTAATCTGGCTTTATACCTTTCCACTTTCCTTGTGCATTCCTTTTTAACTTGAATACCCATTTGCATCCTATAGCTTTCTTGCCAGGAGGTAATTTTGTAAGAATCCAAGTATTATTTTTATCCAATGCATCAATTTCTTCTTGTGCAGCTTTATGCCATTCAGCAGCTTCTTCTGCTGGCATTTTCTCAATCTCATCCATGTTAAGGGCTCTTGAGCTTCTGCTGACTTTGTTAGGTAAGACAGTCTTGGGGTGGAACACCTTTGTTTTCCCTGGATGAGCGTCTGACAACAGGTTGGTCTGACCTTTCCGCATCCTCTAAATCTGAGAGTTCTTCTCCAATTGATTCCCCTTCTCCAACTGTACTGTCTTCTTCAATGATCCTTTCTGTGTCTGTTTCCTCTGCCTGTTCCTCGTTAGATACAGATGAGTTGCTTTCAGACATCTGCCTTGGTATGGCATTTATATACACTGGCATGTCTATTATGGTTCTAGTTTCATATTCTGGATGATAAGGCTCATCTGGGATAATCCAGCCTTTATCAACCCTTTTGTTTTCATCAAAATATGTAACATGTCTTATGCCAACAATGCCAGTTTTCAGATTCAAAATTCTATATCCTTTGTGTCCTGGAGTATAGCCAACTAAAATGCCCCTTTCTGTTATGGAATCCAGCTTATGCCTTCTTTGCTTTGGTATATGAGCATATGCTGTACTTCCAAATGTTCTTATGTGTGACAGGTTTGGCTTCCTACCATGCCATGTCTCATGTGGTGTGCGCTCAGCGCCTTTAGTTGGCATTCTGTTTTGTAGGTACACTGCTGTGAGAATGGCTTCCCCCCATAGTCTTTTAGGGAGATTGCTATCTGACAGCATACATCTGGTCATTTCCACAAGTGACCTAAATTTTCTCTCTGCAACAGAATTTTGCTCTGGTGTATAAGCTACTGTTGTGATATGCTGAATGCCTTCTTGTTCTAGAAATGTGCGCATGCTTTGTGAAGTGAACTCACCACCATTGTCGGTCTGAAGAACCTTTGGTTTTCTTTCAAATTTATTGCTCACCATGGCTACGTATTTCTTCAGCATGTCTGTGACTTGACTTTTTTCTTTCAGCAAATAGGCCACACAATATCTAGAGAAATCATCCAAGAATATTAGCACAAATCTGTTATTTCCCAATGATGGGATATTAAACGGTCCACATAAGTCACTGTGTATTAAGTCCAGTACTTTATTACTCCTATTTCCTGTGTATGCAGGAAATGAGGGTCTCACACCTTTTTGAGTAACACAGTCTATGCATTTCTCCATTTTACCAGCATCTGCACTTATCTGAATGCCGGTGGCCAGTTGCTTACTGTAAAGATCCTGGATCACCTTAGAATCACGATGTCCCAGGCGGCTGTGCCAGATTTCCAGACTACATTTACCATCATTCTTCCTTACTTGCGCCATATGTGAGGCTTCACCTGAAATGTTTAGCTTATAAACATCATTATGCATAAAAGCTTCAGCATACACTTCATCATTTTTAGAGATTGTGCACTTACTGTTTTCAAAATGAATCACAAATCCCTTCTTATCTAATGTAGATACACTAAGCATATTACAAACTGCTTGGGGAATATACAAGACATCACTTACAGGAATTTCTTTAACTTCATTAGACACTTTGCATTTAAGAATCCAATTCCTTTGCTTGGATCTGAGCAGTCCCTGCGTTTGCAGTTTTAAGAATACCTTCCTCTGGACACATTTCCTGAAAGAAATCCTTACAATTGGTTAAATGGCATGTGCTCCCTGAATCCAAAATCCAAGTACTTTCATTTGAATTATTATTTACCATAGTCAAAGATTTTTCTGCCATTAGAAAGCCCTTGTGTTTATCTTTGTCCTTCATACATTTCCTGGTTTGAAAATTCTTTAGTTCCATTGGCTTAGGTGAGCTAGAGGGAGTGTTTTGTGTTTCCTTACACCATTTAGATACATGTCCCTCCTTTCCACATGAGTAGCAAATCAGCTTGCCCTTGGGTGGAGTTTTCCCATAGCTCCGCCTTCCTCTGTTCTTTGCCAAGAAATTTGTTTCATTTCTCTCTGACTTGCTTTGAGAACACATCTCCTCAGAATCATTTATTATGCATTCCTGCCTTAGTTTTGATGTTGCCTGTTCAAAAGATTGCCCTTCAATGGCCTCATTTACAGACCTAAAAACATCAAACTTCTTTGATAGTGAGGTAAAAAGAAATGCTCTTTTCAATGCATCACACATGGGAATTCCAGAAAGTTCTAACTTTTGAAATGAAGACATAAGATGCATAATGTGATCATTACATTTACTTTTATCCCTTAATTTGGTTTCATTCAACTCTGCTAACCAAATTGGTTGCTGCTTTGCATATGTAGTTGCATACATAGTTCTCAGTTTATGTAAAATGTCCTTTGGTGTATCTTTTCCCTCCACTAATATGGCTTGTTTCTCTGAGAGAGCTTCCAAAAGCATGCACTTCACATAATAGTTTGCATTGTCCCATTCAGCCATATTTTCAGCTGTTCTGTCTTGGTCTAAGCATATATTTAATCCTTTTGCTCGAAGGAGACATATGAATCTTAGTTCCCATTGCTGATAATTAAACTCAGTTAATCTAGGCACCTTGAGAGAATAGAAAAATGGTGAATTTCTTCCCTCAGCCATTTTCTTAGCCTTCTGTCTGCTGTGTGGGGGGAGAGAGAGACAGACTGAATCTTTCCTTTAAAACTTAAGAGAAAAATGTGGCCTTTTTTTCTGCCTGGTAATATTTCTCTTCTTTTTCAATTCCTGGCCCTGGGCCCATAACCCTTTTGTTGGATTATTTGTAGTAAATAATTAGCAGATTTAGTACACACAGCTTCAGCTTTAGAAATGTTAATTTCTTTCTTCATCTCTCTCTCATTCACCCCTGAATAATTCACTGCTGAGTCACTTTAAAGTTGAAGTAACAAAACATCTGTTTACTCACAGTTTGCAGTTAGATTATAATCAGACAGGCTTATATATACATATTACTATACATTTGTATTATCAGCTCCTTCCATGTGCTTAGATGGTAATGGATGCTCACACCACCATAGATCCTCTCAGGTTAGGAGAGATCATGAGCTCCATGTGCTCCATGTGCTGCATCTGCTGCATCTAACCCCCACAGGAAGTTGCATAGCACTGTGACCTCTCTAAGTAATTCACATCAGAGGTCACAGAATAATTACAGAGAAATAATAGGTGACAGGCAATGCATGTAAAAATACAATACATTCCAACAGTATGCAGATCCCTGGAGCAATTTTCGTGGGTGCAGTGCACTTCAGGCAGGCGGACCCAGGCCCATCCGCCCCCCCCACCTGTTACACTTGTGGTGGTAAATGTGAGCCCTTCAAAACCTACCAGAAACCCACTGTACCCACTTGTAGGTGCCCCCCTTCACCTGTAAGGTCTATGGTAGTGTTGTACAGTTGTGGGGAGTGGGTTTTGGGGGGCTCAGCACCCAAGGTAAGGGAGCTATGCACCTGGAAGCAATTTCTGAAGTCCACTGCAGTGCCCCCTAGGTAGGGTGCCCGGTTGGTGTCCTGGCATGTGAGGGGGACCAGTGTACTACGAATGCTGGCTCCTCCCACGACCAAAGGGCTTGCATTTGGTCGTTTCTGACATGGGCGTCCTCAGTTTCCATTATCGCCAAAATCCGGGGACGACCATCTCTAAGGTTGACCTAAATGTTGAGATTTGGGCGTCCCCGACCGTATTATCGAAACGAAAGATGGACGCCCATCTTGTTTTGATAATATGGGTTTTCCCGCCCCTTCGCTGGGACGTCCTGTGAGGACGTCCTCAGAAAAACTTGGGCGCCCCATTCGATTATGCCCCTCTTTGAATCACATCTGCATCTGATGTCTGTTTTGGTGACCCTTTACTAGGTGAAAACATCTCTGCACGAATACAGGGTATGAGGGGGGGTCCCTATAGCCAGACCCTCCAAATAACACAATGATTTAAAATGTAGTACAAATTAGTACTCTAACCAATTAAACCAATACTTCATCTGTGCACATCCATATGCTGCACAAGCCAGCATGTTTAATATAAATGAGATTAAATAAAAATGTTACCAAACAATAAAAAATGCAGCAGCTCATAGGTTACATTGTAAAAAGGTCAGAGAAGTTCCTATTTGGTTGTTACAGAGCCCGGGTAGATTCCCCTTGGAAAATGTGCTAATCCCAATGAGACTCTAAAGCAGCCACCAGTGTCCCCTAGGCTTGGGGCGCATTAGCAGTGCCTTGACTTTTCTAGGAATGCTTAGTTGCACCTTCTCTGCTGTGGGATGCTATGGCTGGCCTACCCTTCTGGCGCCTATTTTACAAAAGTCTGCTCCCCCAGACGTCAAAGCCTAGCTATGCCTCTGCATTTAGGGCACTTTTGGGGGCTCAGTCATTGTTAAGTACGTAAGCACCGCCATACCGGGAAAAGACCAAGGGTCCATCAAGCCCAGCATCCTGTCTCCAACAGCGGGCAATCCAGGCTTCAAGAACCTGGCAATCCCCCCTCCCCCCCCAAAAAAAAATAAAAAACTTAATTCATAATAATGTTCAATGGACTTTTCCCTCAGGAATCTGTCCAAACCCCCTTTAAATTCCGTAAGGCCAGCTGCTGCCACCACATTCTCCGGCAATGAGTTCCAGAGTCCAACTACACGCTGAGTAAAGAAAAACTTTCTCCTATTTGTTTTAAATCTACCATATTCTAGCTTCATCTTGTGTCCCCTGGTTTTGTTGTTGTTTGAAAGTGTAAACAAACGCTTCACATCTGTCCGCTCTACTCCGCTCATTATCTTGTAGACTTCTATCATATCACCCCTCAGCCGCCTTTTCTCCAAGCTGAAGAGCCCTAACCTTCTCAGCCTTTCCTCATAGGGAAGTCGTTCCATCCCCTTTATCATTGTTAAAATAGGTCTAGCTCAAAACATCTTAGTTTTAGTCCTGGATATTTTCATTTTTTGCTCCATTATGGCTGAAAAACAGCTAAGTCTTATGAATGCCCAAATCCCGTCCTTAACGTGCCCCCTTGAGATCTGGGCGACACTGCAGATGAACTGCATAGAAAAATGTCTGGAAAATTGTTGGTTTTTTTTTTAAATACTGATGTGGACGTTTTGGTGAGAAAAAACAAATGCTGCTTTGTGTCACTTTTTATACGTTTTACTCTCTTGAAAATGAGCTCCAGAGTAACCTACGTAACTTTATAAGTGTATGTGGTTTGAAAATAAGCCTCAGGAGCAGTGTTACCTTGTTCAAAGCATGTAACGTGAATTTAGCAGAAAAGGTAGGCTATTGGAATGAAAGAAAACAATATTTTTAGAGGCACAATTATTGCAAAATGTTTCCAGTACTTTAGCTGGTGGTTCAAATCCTTAAGATTTGGATATTTTGCTATTTCGTTCCTGAGATGGTATTTGGCTTTTAGGTTCTCGGAAAGCTTTTGCTACTTAGCAATTCACACCATCAAGAGCCTGTTTAAATCAGGACAGAGTAGAGCTGTTACTTATCAACGTGTGGGAAGCAATAAATAACAGAAGAAAAGGATTTTTCAAATAGCAAAAGAAGTACAAATTGTTTCCAAAACCCTGTAAAATATAACTAACCAGTAAAAAAAGACTCGTTTCTGACACAAATGAAACGGGCGCTAGCAAGGTTTTCCTCGGCTCCCCTGCAGCCACCCATGTCCAGCGACCCTCCTCTCTCCCCTGCCCCCCCCTCCAGCCACCCATGTCCAGCGACCCTCCTCTCTCCCCTGCCCCCCCTCCAGCCACCCATGTCCAGCGACCCACCTCTGGACATGGATCAGCTGTGAGGCATGTTTTGTTTTCCCCCGGGTTCTGAAGTTGACATCATAATGGCTACGGTGATATCAGCCTGATCTATGCAGCATAGCAGACCAACTTGGAATGAGCCACGGTCCCAGGCAGCAAGTCAGAATGTTGGAGGTGAGAATTATTATATACTAGTAAAAAAGGCCCGTTTCTGACACAAATGAAACGGGCGCTAGCAAGGTTTTCCTCGGAGTGTGTATGTTTGGGAGAGTGTATGTGAGAGTGACTGTTTGAGAGTCAGAGTGAAAGTGTGAGTCCAATCCATGCTCCTCTGTCACCTGGCCCCTCCATTCATCCCTATCCAGCAATTCCCCTCTCTGCCTGAGGCCTGCCCTGCAATCCATATCCATCCATGCCCATCTGTCCCCTCCATTCATCCCTATCCAGCAATTCCCCTCTCCCTGAGTCCTGCCCTTCCAATCCATGCCCATCCATGCTCCTCTGTCACCTGGCCCCTCCATTTTTCCCTATCCAGCATTTCCCCTCTCTGCCTGAGGCCTGCCCTGCAATCCATATCCATCCATGGCCATCTGTCCCCTCCATTCATCCCTATCCAGCAATTCCCCTCTCCCTGAGTCCTGCCCTTCCAATCCATGCCCATCCATGCTCATCTGTCACCTGGCCCCTCCATTTTCCCTATCCAGCAATTGCCCTCTCTCCCTGAGGCCTGCCCTCCCAATCCATGGCCATCCATGCTCCTCTGTCCCCTGCCGCCTCCATTCATCCTTTTCCAGCAAGTCCCCTCTCTCCCTTCCATGACCCCCCCCCCTCGCATCCATGCTCCTCTCTCTCCCATGTGCCAGCCTGGGCTGGCCTCTTTCCCCCCCCCCCCCCCCCCCCCCGCTCGCATCCATGCTGTGGTTGGCCACCCTCTTCTCTCCCCCAACATGCGGTTTTTTTTTTCTTCCACCCCCTCCCGCGAACCTGTCGATCCCCCCCCCCCCCGCCGGAACGCCGAAAACTGCCGCCGCCGTTGTTGTACTACCTTCCCTTCCCGTAGGTTGTTGAATCATCTTAGAAAGTTTAACTCCGTGCGTCTGACGTCAGACGCAGCGTGTTTCCCTACTCCTCCCCTTGCCTTGCAATCAGCTGTTTTGACGTCAGTGACGTCAGTGCGTGTCTGCCTCACAGACCACCTCCAGCCAAGGAGCCACGGTCCCAAGCACAGAACGTTGGAGGTGAGAATTATTATATAGGAAGATAAAGGGGCCCTTTTACTAAGGCGTGCTGAAAAAAATGACCTGCCCTGGGCCCCAGCATGTCTAAAACTGGCCATGGTTTACAGACTAGCATCTTACATAAATACATAAGTAATGCCACACTGGGAAAAGACCAAGGGTCCATCAAGCCCAGCATCCTGTCCACAACAGCGGCCAATCCAGGCCAAGGGCACCTGGCGAGCTTCCCAAACGTACAAACATTCTATACATGTTATTCCTGGAATTGTGGATTTTTCCAAAGTCCATTTAGTAGTGGTTTATGGACTTGTCCTTTAGGAAATCGTCTAACCCCTTTTTAAACTCTGCTAAGCTAACTGCCTTCACCACGTTCTCTGGCAACGAATTCCAGAGTTTAATTATGCGTTGGGTGAAGAAAGATTTTCTCCGATTTGTTTTAAATTTACTACACTGTAGTTTCATCACATGACCCCTAGTCCTACTATGTAGTTATATGCATAACTGCAAATTGGTGCTAATTAATGCCACTTAAGGGTCATTATTGGCAGTCAAAGCCTACTTAGTGCCCACTTAAACAGAAATTAGTCACTATTCTATCAATTGCACATGCAAGTTTGCAAACTAGTTCCAAAATCATGTGCCCAGGATGGTGGTAAATGAAGTGTTCATTAATGAAATGCCACAAGGAGCAGTCCTGGATCCATTTCTTTTTCCATATTTTCAAGTGATGTTGCAGAGGGTAAGGTTTCTTTATTACACAGAGGACACCTAGGGACCTCTTTACTTAAATGTGTTTAGCAGTTACTGCGTGAATTAGCACACGGTAATTATTAGCACACAGCCGCAGTAACGGTTACCGCACGGCCACGACGCTGTGCTAATACATGAAGGAACTGTTTGAAATGAGAGGGGGCAGGAGGCAGGTGGAGAACGGATGGGTTATGGGCAAAGACAAGGCTGCCGAGGGAGAGGGGGCAAGAGTCCCCGGGCTCGGCCTTCAAGGGGGGGGCCTGGCACCAGCAAGGTTTTGAGGAGAGGAACAGAAGCTTCTTCCTGTCTGATCTGTCTCTCTCCTGCTCCTGTATGCCAGGATCCGGATGATTGCATTAACCTGGGGTACCGGCACACAGGAGCAGGAGATGACAGACGGAGGGAGGAGCACTGGAGCAGACACAGGTAGGTAAGGTGCAGGGGCCCGAGTGTGGGGGGAGGGGCAGCAGGTGAGTGGTACAGCACGGCAGCAACCCAAATGGACAGGGAGCGAGTAAGCAGACAGTGGTCCTGCCCCGGGTCTGGCTGTGTCTCTCGGCGGCCCTGGGCATAAATAGGGCCTTGGTAGCTTGATTATTAGTAATGGTACCATGATATTAATACTAGGGTACAGAGACGCCATTTTAGACCAGGCACTTAATGGATCAGTAACAACTAGTTACCAGAGAACCCCCTAGTAAGAGCTGAGAGGGGAATGTCAGGGATAGGGGCTTTCATGTAAGGTCAGTGGCATACCAAAAGCATGGTGGTGGGGGCAGTCCACCCCGGGTGCACGGAGCAAGGGGGTGCAAGGAGCAGCCATACGGCTGTCGGCTCCACCGGTTCTCCGCTCCCTCTGACATTACTTCCTTTTCCGGGGCAGGGAACCGGCGGAGCCAACAGCCACGTGACTACCTACACCCCCAGGAGGTGATATGTCAGGGGGTGGAGGTGATGTTCCAAGGAGGGGGTGATGCGCCGGGCAGTGCGCAACAGCGATCCACCCCGGGTGGCAGCCGACATAGGAACACCACTGTGTAAGATTATCAGAGGTGTTCTTTTTAGCTGAAGGGGCTGCTGTAATTTCAGTGCTGATGGTATGGATACATCCATTTTATTGGCAATGTATTTATCTTGCGGTAAAAGTACGCACTGTGTGGTAACTGCAGGGGCAGATGCTGGCCACATCCCAACAGTTATCCTACAGGTTTTGCAGTTCCAGTGCATTAATTTGGCAGTAAATATAAAGCACTTGTAAAACTTGACTGCACATTAGTAAACGGCCCCCTGGGATCTGCAACTGGGTGAAAATTGCAGATGGAGTAGATAGAAAAAAAAGTGAGGTGTGATCTAAGTAAAAAAGCTTGAGGAGTTGTTAGATGTTTGATAAAACACTTGCAGTAGCAGATCCAAGATGGGGTTTAGGTAAAACACTGGAATTTTGCTCTGTTTGTCTTTACTCTTATTTTCATTATTTTCTGGGTTGGTACTTCACTATTATTTATTTATTTATTTGTTAAGTACATAAGTAATGCCACACTGGGAAAAGACCAAGGGTCCATCGAGCCCAGCATCCTGTCCACGACAGCGGCCAATCCAGGCCAAGGGCACCTGGCGAGCTTCCCAAACATACAAACACTAGCCGTTGAGCCCGTTAAAACGGGCTATTGGGTCGCCACTGCCCCCTCCCCCCGAGGTCGCCGCTGGCCCCTCCCCCCCAAGGTCGCCGCTGCCGGTACCCCCCCCCCCCCCCCCCGAGTCGCCACCGACGCCGGCCCATCTCTTCGTTATTCAATTTACATCTCCGGAGCAGGCAGATCAGCTGAGCTCCCGTCGGCCTTCCTTCTCTGCCTGTGTCCCGCCCTCGTGTGACGTAACGTCGGTGAGGGCGGGACACAGGCAGGGAAGGAAGGCCAACGGCAGCTCAGCTGATCTGCCTGCTCCAAAGATGTAAGTTGAATAGCGAAGAGACGGGCCGGGTGGAGGGGTGGCGGTGGCGACTCCGGGGGGGGGGGGGGTGTACCAGTGGCGGCGACCTCGGGAGGGAGGGGGAGCGGTGGCGACCTCGGCGGTTCCCTCCCCTTCGTGCAGTTTCCCTCTCTGTCCCCCCCCCCCCCCGTCATCACGTATTGACGCAGGGGCGGGACAGAGAGGGAAGTCTACTGCGCATTTGCGAGTGAGTACGGTCACTCGCCGTTTATATGTTTGATTCTATACATGTTATTCCTGGAGTTGTGTATTTTTCCTAAGTCCATTTAGTAGCGGTTTATGGACTTGACCTTTAGGAAACCGTCTAACCCCTTTTTAAACTCTGCTAAGCTAACCGCCTTCACCACGTTCTCCGGCAGCGAATTCCAGAGTTTAATTACGCGTTGGGTGAAGAAAAACTTTCTCAGATTTGTTTTAAATTTACTACACTGTTGTTGCATTTGTATCCCACATTTTCCCACCTATTTGCACGCTCAATCTGGCTTACATTATGCCGTGATGGCGAGCGCCATTTCCGGATTGAGAAATACAAAGTGGTATTGCATTAAGGTTCATAAATGATAAAATAGATTACAGAGTGGTATTACGATAGAGTTCATAAAAGGTAGAGTGAATTATAGAGTAGGTTAGACATTTAGTTACAGAAAGTTCATTCATTCCGGCGTAAGAGTTCGTAAGTGGTAGTGCTTAGGATGGATCTTTGTGGTATGCCTTTTTGAACAGGTTGGTTTTCAGTGATTTTCGGAAGATTGTTAGGTCGTACATTGTTTTTATGGCATTTGGTAGTGCGTTCCATAGTTTCACGCTTATGTAGGAGAAGCTAGATGCATAAGTTGATTTATATTTAAGTCCTTTGCAACTGGGGTAGTGAAGATTCAAGAATGTGCGTGTTGACCTTTCCGTGTTCCTGGTTGGCAAGTCTATGAGGTCTGACATATAAATCGGGGCCTCATCGTGAACAATTTATGGACCAGGGTGCAAACTTTGAACTCAATTCGTTCTTTTATTGGGAGCCAGTGTAGTTATACAGTGTAGTTATACTGAAATGGAAGGGTATGATTTGGGGTCCCCACCCGTATCAACTCCCCTGCTCGATAGACACCAACCCTCAATTTGGGGCTTTTTCTTTTTTTTTTTTTAATTTTTTATCACTTATTTCAATTTTATCAAGCAAGGAACCACTTGTACAGAAAAGTATGATTAACATTTTACATTATTTAAATATAAGTACACTAGTAAAAATGGCCTGTTTCTGGCGCCGATGAAATGGGCGCTAGCGGGCACGGGACTCCTTTCCCCTCCCCTTACGGTACCTGTTCCGTCGGCCCAGGAAAGAAAGAGCCCCCTCTTTCCTCCCGTAGCGGTGGCTTCCTTGCTGCATGGTGTGGGAGTCCGGCTCGCGGCGTTTCAAAATGGCCGCCGAGAGTTGAAGTCTCGCGAGGCAGCTTGAACTCTCAGTGGCCATTTTGAAATGCTGAGAGCCGGACTCCCACACGATGCAGCAAGGAAGCCACCGCTACGGGAGGAAAGAGGGGGCTCTTTCTTTCCTGGGCCGACGGAACAGGTACCTCTAGACCACCAGGGAGACGCGTAAGGGGAGGGGAGGTGACAGGGAGGGAGGGAGGTTGGTGAGGTTAAGCGTGTGCTACCGTGGGCGGGGCTATGTGGCAAAAGGGGCGGGGTTCATGTGCACGTCAGCGGCGGCTGGGATTTGTTGGAAGGGGAGGAGTAGGGAAACACGCTCCACGTGTTTCCCTACTGCTCCCCGTGCGTTAATTTGTTTTTGTGTTCCGCCCTGGACGTCATCACGTGTGACGCGAGGGCGGGGCATAAAGATGTTGTGGTGGCGTCACCACCATGAAACCACGAACCGGTGTGTGAGTGACTTTAGTGACGTCAGTGTCCTCAGAACGTTGAGGCTGCGTTTTATTATAGTAGATAAGAACTGCCATACTGGGACTGACCAAAGGTCCACCAAGCCCAGCTTGTTTTCAACCGTAACCAATCCAGATCACAAATACCTGGCACGATCCCAAAAAAGTACCAATATCCAATACTACTTTAAAGGAAAAATCTCATGTCAATCATATTCAAGTCCACATATTTGAATCCAAGATCAGTCAATGGAAGTTCTAATTTAAGGAAACGACAAATAAAGGTAAATAAACCTAACGTGCCATTGAATTCCTATTTCCAAAAAAAAGAGCAAATTCACTAGGTATTAGGTACAAATTACCCCCCAGTGAACTGTTTAGTTGACAAAAAAGCAGTAACGTGAGAAGGTTCATAGAAGACATATTTGACCGATTGGTATCTGACTACACATTTACAGGGATATTGTAGGAAAAAAAGTAGCCCCTAACTGAAGAACACCTGAATTCATTAATAGGAGTTGCTGACGTCTTTTCTGGGTGTCTCTAGAAACATCTGGAAAGATTTGAATTTTCAGTCCCAAAAAAGGTTTTTCCTTATTTTTAAAAATACACTCTCATTAACCAGTTTTTATCAGGCGCCAGGTACCACAGAGGCCACTAAAGTTAACGCAGTAACTAAATCAGTATCTCAGGACTCCAAGAGAGCAGAAACATCCAATGATTGGATTTCTTGAACTTGCTGATCAGCAAGTTCAAGAAATCTGGGGCTTGTTCAATGGTTCTCAGATGAAGAACATACCTACAGTACTGGGCCGGGCAAATGGTGGCCCGGTTTGGAAGGTAATTGCTCGCTTACACTGTGTAACCCAAACCTATCACCAGTCAAATGGGAGCCCGGTGCGATGATGCTGCATCACATACCTTGAGTGTGAGGATGCCAACCCTGGAGGGTCCTGCGAGAAATGAGGCTGAGAGAGGAAACGCACTAGAAGCACTGGAATGACTAAGAGCAGGGCAATGGCGATTTGTGCCATCATCGAAAATCATTCCAGGGTTTCAAGATTCAAGCGTGGAGGAGTAGTCTAGTAGTTAGTGCAGTGGACTTTGATCCTGGGGAACTGAGTTTGATTCCCACTGTAGCTCCTTGTGACTCTGGGCAAGTCACTTAACCCTCCATTGCCCCTGGTACAAAAATATTTACCTGAATATATGTAAACCGCTTTGAATGTAGTTGCAAAAACCTCAGAAAGGCGGTATATCATTTCCCTTTCCCTATTTCAGATTCTACATGGAACGTTGCTACTGTTGGAGATTCTAGATGGAATGTTGCTACTATTGAGATTCTGTTGCTACTATTGGAGATTCTACATGGAATGTTGCTACTATTGAGATTCTGTTGCTAATATTTGAGATTCTAGATGGAATGTTGCTATTCCACTAGCAACATTCCATGTAGAAGCCTGCCCTTGCAGATCAGCAACGCGGCTGCGCAGGCTTCTGTTTCTGTGAGTCTGACGTCCAGACGTCACAGAAACAGAAGCCTGCATGGCCGCATTGCAGCTCCTTGTGACTGTGGGCAAGTCACTTAACCCTCCATTGCCCCTGGTACAAAATAAGTACCTGAATATATGTAGACCGCTTTGAATGTAGTTGCAAAAACCTCAGAAAGGCGGTATATCAAGTCCTATTTCCTTTCCCTTTATTGCTTGATATACCGCTTAAGGCAGATGCCGTCCAAACAGTTTACAGTGATCATAAATAAATACATTGACATACAGGGTTGCCTGCAAATTCTGAAGTCCTGTTGAAGCTGCTGTCAGCTACTCCACTGGAAAAGCCCGATAAAGGGAGGAAATTATCAATGTGGGCTACTGTTGAGTTCTTTTACCACAAGTCTGGTTATTTTAGCACAGGTTCCCATTTTATGCAATGATACGCTGTGCTAAGATAACTCAACTTGTGGTAAAATAACCCAACTTAACAGTAGCCCACGTTGATAACTTCCCTCGCAAAATACTACTTACTACTTATCATTTCTAAAGCGCTACTAGACATACGCAGCGCTATACACTTGAACATGAAGAGACAGTCCCTGCTCGACAGAGCTTACAATCTAATTAGGACAGACAAACAGGACAAACAAGAGTTAAGGGAAAATTAAAGTGAGGATGATAAAATAAGGGTTCTGAACGAAGTGAATAAGAGTTAAGAGTTAAAAGCAGCATCAAAAAGGTGGGCTTTTAGCTTGGATTTGAAGACGGCCAGAGATGGAGCTTAACGTACGGGCTCAGTAAGTCTATTCCAGGCATATGGTGCAGCAAGATAAAAGGGATGGAGTCTGGAGTTAGCGGTAGAGGAGAAGGGTGCAGATAAGAGAAATTTACCCAGTGAGCGGAGTTCCCGGGGAGGAATGTAGGGAGAGATGAGAGTGGAGAGGTACTGAGGAGCTGCAGAGTGAATGCACTTATAGGTCAATAACATCACTGGAAGCAACATGGTCAGCAGTGGTTTCTGTTCATCAGGTTTTCTTTGTGTTTTCACAATTTGCCTCTCAAACTTTTCAATGACTCTAAACTGCTGAGTCTTCATCTGTGACTGTCTATTGGAAAATGGCCACACTAGAGAGTGAGTTAAAGGATATGGAAGGGAGACAGATGGCGTTGGTAGCTGATAAGAGCTTCATGCACGGAAAACTGGAAAATATTGAAAAGATGCTTAAGCATCGTAATTTAAGACTACTGAACCTTCTGCTAAAAATCTATTTGATTGATATCTAAGGGGAAGCGTTGAAATTTCCAAATTCTAATCTGCCCTTGAATAAAGTTTATTATATACCAACCAAGAAGAAGTTTGTGAAATCTATACATGAAGGAAGATCAGTGGACTTCCCCAGTGGTATTCGGGACTTGTGTGGGATTTTAGAATCATCAGCCAAAATGTTAACCAAGAGGGCAACTTTAGTAACATCATTTGTTTTTGCCCAGGGCAAAGATTCAGTCATGTGCTTATATTTCTGCTATCAGAATACAGTGATATAGCCACGGGTGGGCCCAGGCCCACCTGCTTTTGGCTCAGACCCACCAAGTAGCAGCAGCACACCTATGATGTGGCTGGTGGGGATCCCCAAGCCCCACCAGCTAAAAACTCCCAACACCTCTTCCCCAAGCATACATTTCGAACAGCAGATCTTCGCCGCCAGCAAGCAGTGACTGATACATACTGCTCGTGCTGGCCCCACAGCCTTCCTCTGCCATAACTTCCTGTTTCTGCATAGGTGGGAGTACGTCAGAGAGAAGGCTGTGGGGGCAGACACCTGCAAGCGGGCCAGCAACAGACTGGATCACCTGGGGGGGTTGGGTGTTCTTCTGCCCAGGAGAGGAAGAGACCAGATTGCCTGGGAGGAGGGGTGCGGGGTTCTTCTGCCCACCCAGGGGTGTGCTGGTAAATTGTTAACAGGGGGCTCTCTCTCACCAGCAAAGTAAAAGAGAATTCAGGAGAGGCCCAAGCCCACATTTTGGGATCCCTTTGTTAAAGTAGCCATGGAGAACCGGCTCCCAAAATTCTTAAAAACTTAACAAACGGCTCTCGAGAGCCTGCTCCAGCACACCACTGTGCCCACCTCACCTGGGCCCACCCAAAATTGGGTGTCTGGCTACGCCACTGTCAGAATGTTGAATTCCTTGGTTCTAAAATAGAATTTTTTTCCTGATGTTTGCAAGAATACCCTGGAGAACAGGAAACAAGATTCTGTTAGTGAAGCAGGAAGGTACTCTCTATGTAGTCAAAGTTTTTCTTGAGGTTCCTTGTAAGTGCATAATTCACTTTCAGATTTCTTCTCGTATTTTCTTTGAACTTTCTTGCCTTCTGTTTCACAGAATAGGGCAGCTGATGCTCTGAGGTGTTGTTTCTTCCTAGATATTGAGATATTCAATGCAGTCTGATTACCTTTGTTTTCCTTGGTTTATTATCCTTATTTATTTTATGTATTTCTTGGGATTTATTAACCACTTTTACGAAGAGATCCACCCAGGGCGATGTACAGAAGGTATAGCTTGACATAAAATTGCAATTTTGTTAACAGCATAACAAAAGTAAAATGACCAAATATAAGCATACACTTGAAGGCAGGCAAATTAAATCCTAATAATAGAAATAGCATGATACATTGTCAGAAATATGCACAGTAGAAAACTATCATATCATAACTTTTCTTGACTCCTGCCTAAAGGACACTCACAGATCTCTCTATATAAAACGCACCTCCAACGTTCTAATGAAGCCTCTGTTAGTTAGCCAACATTCTAAGTGAAGGGGGTGAGATCGCATTGTGTCTGCCCCGCCCACGCATCAAACGTGATGACGTCGAGGGCGGAGCAATGACAATCAACCAATCGCAACGCTCGGCAGCGAAGCGTCAGGGAAGGAGGCGGAGCTCTCGACGTCTAGCCTTCCCTTCGCTGTGTTCCGCCTTCTTCTGACGTCAAGGATGACGTCAAAAGAAGGCGGAACACAGCGAAGGGAAACCTAGACGTCGGGAGCACCGCCTACTTCCCTGACGCTTCGCTGCCGGAACCGCCACGGAGGTAAATTTAAAAACAAGAAAAAAAAAACCCATGTTGGGGGGAGAGAAGAGGGTGCCCACTAAAGTACAACAATGGGAGCGGGAGGGCAGGGGAGAAACGACAGCATGGATGCGAAGGGGGGGGGGAGAAGAGGGCGGGCCAGGCTGGGACATGGGAGAGAGAGGAGCATGGATGCAAGGGGGGATCATGGAAGGGAGACAGGGGACTTGCTGGAAAAGGATGAATGGAGGCGGCAGGGGACAGAGGAGCATGGATGGGCATGGATTGGGAGGGCAGGACTCAGGGAGAGAGGGAAATTGCTGGATAGGGATGAATAGAGGGGACAGATGGGCATGGATGGATATGGATTGCAGGGCAGGCCTCAGGGAGAGAGGGCAATTGCTGGATAGGGAAATGGAGGGGCCAGGTGACAGATGAGCATGGATGGGCATGGATTGGAAGGGCAGGACTCAGGGAGAGGGGAATTGCTGGATAGGGATGAATGGAGGGGACAGATGGCCATGGATGGATATGGATTGCAGGGCAGGCCTCAAGCAGAGAGGGAAAATGCTGGATAGGGAAAAATGGAGGGGCCAGGTGACAAAGGAGCATGGATGGGCATGGATTGGAAGGGCAGGACTCAGAGAGAGGGGAATTGCTGGATAGGGAAGAATGGAGGGCACAGATGGGCATGGATGCATATGGATTGCAGGGCAGGCCTCAGGCAGAGAGGGGAATTGCTGGATAGGGATGAATGGAGGGGCCAGGTGACAGAGGAGCATGGATTGGAAGGGCAGGACTCAGGGAGAGGGGAATTGCTGGATAGGGATGAATGGAGGGGACAGATGGCCATGGATGGATATGGATTGCAGGGCAGGCCTCAGGCAGAGAGGGGAAATGCTGGATAGGGAAAAATGGAGGGGCCAGGTGACAAAGGAGCATGGATGGGCATGGATTGGAAGGGCAGGACTCAGGGAGAGGGGAATTGCTGGATAGGGATGAATGGAGGGGACAGATGGCCATGGATGCATATGGATTGCAGGGCAGGCCTCAGGGAGACAGCGGAATTGCTGGATAGGGATGAATGGAGGGGCCAGGTGACAGAGGAGCATGGATTGGACTCACACTTTCAATCTGACTCTCAAACAGTCACTCTCACATACACTCTCCCAAACATACACACTCCGAGGAAAACCTTGCTAGCGCCCGTTTCATTTGTGTCAGAAACGGGCCTTTTTTACTAGTAAATATAATAAATGCCATCAAGGTGGAATGATGATACCTCATAGTACTCAGCATAGTAGAACATTCATATAACATAGATATGATGATGTTAGCACAATATAAATCAAACTGAGTCTTTGTCCTGGGCAAAAGCACATGGAGAGGCATTTTCGAACGGGGGCACCCATCTCTGAAGACGTCCCCGCGAAGGGGCGGGGCATCCCGCATTATCAAAACAAGATGGGCGTCCATCTTTCATTTCGATAATACGGTCGGGGATGCCCAAATCCAAACATTTAGGTCAACCTTAGAGATGGTCAACCTAAATGTTGAGAAGGTCAACCTTAGAGGTGTACGACCTCAGTTTTCACCAATAATGGAAACCGAGGACGCCCATCTCAAAAACGACCAAATCCAAGCCCTTTGGTCGTGGGAGGAGCCAGCATTCGTAGTGCACTGGTCCCCCTGACATGCCAGGACACCAACCGTGCACCCTAGGGGGCACTGCAGTGGACTTCACAAATTGCTCCCAGGTGCATAGCTCCCCTACCTTGGGTGCTGAGTCCCCCCAATCCCCCCCCCAAACACCCACTCCCCACAACTGTACACCACTACCATAGCCCTGAGGGGTGAAGGGAGGGCACCTACATGTGGGTATAGTGGGTTTCAGGTGAGTTTTGGAGGGCTCACATTTACCACCACAAGAGTAACAAATAGGGGGGGGTGGGCCTGGGTCCGCCTGCCTGAAGTGCACTGCATCCACTAAAAACTGTTCCAGGGACCTGCATAATGCTGAGATGGAGCTGGGTATGACATTTGAGGCTGGCATAGAGGCTGGAAAAAAATGTTTTTTAATTTTTTTTTAGGGTGGGAGGGGTTTGGTGACCACTGGGGGAGTAAGGGGAGGTCATCCCCGATTCCCTTCGGTAGTCATCTGGTCAGTTCGGGCACCTTTTCTAGGCTTGGTCGTGAAAAAAATTGGACCAAGTAAAGTCAGCCAAATGCTCCTCAGGGACGCCCTTCTTTTTTCCATTATCGGCCGAGGACGCCCATCTCTTAACTACGCCCCCATCCAGCCTTCGGTACACTGCCGACACGCCCCCGTGAACTTTGGTCGTCCCCGCAACGGAAAGCAGTTGAGGACGCCCAAAATCAGCTTTCGATTATGCTGATTTGGGCGACCCTGAGAGAAGGACGCCCATCTCCTGATTTGTGTCGGAAGATGGGCGTCCTTCTCTTCCGATTATGCCACTGATGGTGTTACTCTTGACTACCATAAGATATAAATTTGATAGTTAGTAGCCACATGTATTAAAGACTTGGGAGAAAAGACAGGCTTTCACCTACTTCCAGAAGAAGTCATCTTGAGTTTGTCATAGCTCTTCTGGAATTGCTTGCCAGAAAGTAGGGACTGCTCCTGAGAAAGCTTGCCTGCAGGTATCATATCATGCAGTTTTGACAAGGGTACATGTGGAGGGGCATTTTCAACATAAGTACATAAGTATTGCCATACTGGGAAAGACCAAAGGTCCATCGAGCCCAGCATCCCGTTTCCAACAGTGGCCAATCCTAATTGAGAAAAATGTATACATTTCAGGTTTGATTATGTCTTTGATCTACACATTTTGATGCTCAATTTGTCAATCTGTAAGTACCATTTTCTAGGAGGGTTCACATATTTGCACTGAAATAAGAGTTAAGGTGGGAATTAAACCTGGGCCCTGTTGTTTACTGCCCACTAGGCAACTCCATCCACTTGCTGCTTTCTTAGGAATGGTCATAATATCTGGAGCTGTCAAAGAGCCTGTCACAGCTTTTTTTTTGGGGGGGGGGAGGGGGGGAGAGGTGGTCAGTGACCATTGGGGGATTGAGGGGGGTCATGCCTTACTGCCTCCAGTGGTTAGCTGGTCAGTTCGGGCTAGATGGACCAGTCTCTTATGTACTTTTTATTCAAAGGTTGGAAGAGTCCTATTATATTTAGATTTTGCTCACACCTTGTTGAGTAGTAGCTCAAGGTGAGTTACATTCAGGTACTTTGGTTATTTCTCTGTCCCAGAAGGGCTCACAATCTAAGTTTGTACCTGAGGCAATGGAGGGTTAAGTGACTTGCCCAAGATCACAAGGAGCAGCAGTGGGATTTCAACCAGCCACCTGGGGATTGCCAGACTAGTTCTCTAACCACTAGGTCACTCCTCCACTCCTAGTGCTGTAAACTAATTTGAGTTTGGGCATGATCTTTTAGAAATCACAGCTGCTAGGGGTATGTAGGGTTTTTTGTTTTTGCTTCATTATTTTCATTTCATTTTCTCTCTTTTTGTGTTTCTTTTAGTGTTTATTATTATTATTGTGTGCTACTGTATTTTTCAATAGAAAATTGTCCACCAGCCCTGAACCCTGCCAGCCAGAAAATGCTCCCTCTGCCAGACCACTCAACCCTGTACTGAATCTTAGGGGTTCGAATCGAGCAGAAGCCCAGTCACTATTGCCCTGCTACTGCTGTACTTCAAATGGCTAGGCGTGACTGGAGACCACTGCTGGCCTTTGGATGGGGTACATTAAGGGGTAGAGAGATCTGGGAAGCTTCAGGGGGGCAGAATCTAGGAGAGTGGTCAAGTGTTTTGCAAAATTCAAGGGCTTTTTTAAAAGTATAATTGGTGCATTCAGATGGTGGGGAGAGGGACATTAATTTTATATGATTTCTTTTGTATCATTTACAAAATGAAAGGAAATAAGCAATGTTGTTGCTGTTTCAGATTGCGCTTTAAACAAAAGTGCATCTCTATGAGCTGCATGCAGCGAAACAGCAGGTTGTACCATCTTACTCTGTAGTCAAGATCATAATTCATCTTTTATGTTTGAATGGCATTGCCACTTGCTCAGTCAACATATTTTTTATTAGCATCAGTTATGTCTGGGTTTTTTTTTATGTTTTATGAATTTTATAATGTGATCTGAATATTTTTTGCATTCTCTTATCATACAGATGTCCACAGTAACAAAGAATGAGAACCCTGAGTCCAGCCACATCTATGAGAGAGATGAAAAAAAGCTCAAAATACTTTCTAGCAGGCCTGCCCCGAGGGCTATGGGAATCAGGGGCGTAGCCAGACTTCGGCGTGAGGGGGCACATTTTAGTCCCCTTCCGGCGCCGCCGACACCCCCCCCCCCCCCCCGCCATTGCCGACCGCCGCCGCCACCACCACCACCACAACTTTGACCCCCCCCCCCCCCCGCCGACAACCCTCTCGACCCCCCCCTCTACTACTACTACTACTATTTAACATTTCTAAAGCGCTACCAGGGTTGCGCAGCGCTGTACGATTAACAAAGAAGGACAGTCCCTGCTCAAAGGAGCTTACAATCTAAAGGACAAAAAGTGCAGTCAATCAAGATTGAGGCAGTCTAGATTTCCTGGATAGAGGTATGGTGGTTAGGTGCCAAAAGCGACATTGAAGAGGTGGGCTTTGAGCAAGGATTTGAAGATGGGCAGGGAGGGTGTATGGGCTCAGGGAGTTTATTCCAAGCATAGGGTGAGGCGAGGCAGAAAGGGCGGAGTCTGGAGTTGGCGGTGGTGGAGAAGGGTACTGAGAGGAGGGATTTGTCCTGTGAACGGAGGTTACGGGTAGGAGCGCAAGGGGAGATGAGGGTAGAGAGGTAGTGAGGGGCTGCAGATTGAGTGCATTTGTAGGTTAGTAGGAGAAGCTAACCCTCCCCTGTCGTCACCGTCGCCTACCTTTGCTGGCGGGGGACCCCAACCTCCGCCAGCCGAGGTCCTGGGTTGGCGGCGGGGGGGGGGGGGGGGGGGTTCGAGAGGGTCATCAGCAGAGGGGTCCAGAGCCAAATCTATGGGGGCTTAGGCCCCCAAGGCCCCACGTAGCTATGCCCCTGATGTGAATGATACACTCACACAGGGGGCAAGGGAGATATTTTTTGTCTATTAGATTGTAAGCTCTTTGAGCAGGGACTGTCTTTCTTCTATGTTTGTGCAGCGCTGCGTATGCCTTGTAGCGCTGTAGAAGTGATAAGTAGTAGTAGTAGTCTCTTGTAACCAGAGCTAATATTGTGATGTCATAATGCCTCAGTCCACCAATAAGAGCCAACCTCATCAGTGATGTCACAATGGCTTGATTGTCCTATACTTGGCTCACTTTTATTACATAGCTCTTTGAGCAGGGACTGTCTTTCTTCTATGTTTGTGCAGCGCTGCGTAAGCCTTGTAGCGCTATAGAAACGCTAAATAGTAGTAGTAGTAGTTCTTTCACTGCAACCCCCGAAGGCCACATAATTAAAAGACATCTCTTTGCAAGCAGCCCTTTTATGGGCTTAAAGAGCCGAGACCTCGGTTTATCTTCCCCGTTGATTGGCAGGTTATAATTCCGTCATTAAGAAGCTGTTTGCTGTTGGGGAATATGTTGGAAGGGGAGAGCTACCAGAGACTCCAGGATTAGAAGCTCAGGATCTGAGATTTTCTTTACGCCTGCTGGAAAACATTGCAAAGAGAAGCTTCAGTGTATAAATAAGCTATTTTTCTTTATCTTGCAGGAACTCTGGAGGAAGAGGCAAAATCAGATCAGCTGTGAACAGCGTACATAGCAAATCTAATAGGTTTGTAAATTAAATTTTATTTGTTCATTAGTTTTTAGCCTTTGGGCAGCTATTAATCTGTTTCTTTTCTTTTTTTTTTTTTTACTCGATGTTGCTTTTAGTTATCTGTTGGGTTTTCTTTCCACCTGGCATTTTATTGTTCACTCACGTAATTCTCACTGCATTGCAGAGTAATGGGTGTACAGCCAAAATAGTAGTTTCCTGTAGTATTTATGTCAATTTTTGTTCTAGTATCATAAATATTGCTCACTCTTCAGAAATAATGTACCCTCTTTCTACATATTTCTATCAAACAAAATAAAACATGGAAAAGAAAATAAGATGATACCTTTTTTATTGGACATAACTTAATACATTTCTTGATTAGCTTTCGAAGGTTGCCCTGCTTCGTCAGATCGGAAATAAGCAAATGTGCTAGCTGACAGTGTATATACTGTAAGTGAAACATCCAAGCATTACTTTGACAGTCTGACAGGGTGGGAGGATGGGGGTGGGTCGGAGGTATGCATGGGGACATCAAAGCATATCATTGATATTCTAACAGGATGGGTGTGGATAGGTGAGGGGTGGGGTGATCAACAGAGACATACAGCTTTATGGTTTATAATGGGCTAGGAACCACAGATCCTTGTTAAGTCCTTTCTGTTGGGTGTTAAAATATTCAATCATTCTGACTTCAAAGGTCTTTCGTTCTTGTATGGTTTTAAAGTTACCTTTCAGGATTCTCACTGTGAAGTCACTGGTACAGTGTCCTGGGGTTCGTAGCCCATTATAAACCATAAAGCTGTATGTCTCTGTTGATCACCCCACCCCTCACCTATCCACACCCATCCTGTTAGAATATCAATGATATGCTTTGATGTCCCCATGCATACCTCCTACCCACCCCCATCCTCCCACCCTGTCAGACTGTCAAAGTAATGCTTTGATGTTTCTCTTATATATACTATCTGCTACCACATTTGCTTATTTCCGATCTGACGAAGAAGGGCAACTTTCGAAAGCTAATCAAGAAATGTATTAAGTTATGTCCAATAAAAAAGGTATCATCTTATTTTCTTTTCCATGTTTTATTTTGTTTGATAGAAATATGTAGAAAGAGGGTACACTATTTCTGAAGAGTGAGCAATATTCCATGTTTTATTTTGTTTGATTTCTATTGATAACCTTAAGAGTGGACTAACACGGCCACCACACTCCTCTACATATTTCTATAAAGGTTGCCAAATGCTCGACAGCATGATGTAGCGCACTAACCAGGGCCGGTCTTAACAATTGCGGGGCCCTGTGCAGACCAGTTCAGTGGCAGCAGCAGCAATTCTCATATCCCGTCAGCTGCCGAGCCCAGATCCTCCTCGCTGCTGCGTCCCTCCTTTGCGGAAGCAGGAAGTGACATCAAAAGGGGCATGGACGCAACAGCGAGGAGGCTGTGGGCTCGGCAGCTGACAGGACATGAAAATCGCTGCTGCTGCTGCCTGATGCTCTTTACTGAAATGTGGATGCACTTTAAAGTACGGAGCAGGGAGGTGTTCTGAGACAGGAGGACGCACGTGCCAGAGATGCGGGGCCCCTAGGATCCCTGTGCAACCGCCCCTTTCGGGCCCTGACACTAAGGGGGCCCTTTTACTAAAGGGTTGCCTCGTGCTGCCCAGTTACCACCAGGCTACTGCAAGAGGAGCCCTTATCACCACCTCAATGGGTGGCGGTAAGTGCTCCCCCCCCCCCCCATATGGCCATGCGGTAAGAATAATCTTACCGCATGACCATGTCTTTTTTAGGGACGTTTTACCCACTGTGGTAACAAGGGCCCCGGCACACGGCAAAAACGGTCCCTGCCACTACCGCAGGACCCTTTTCACCGCAGCTTGGCAAAAGGACCCCCCTAAGAACCCTTTTACTAAGCCGTGGTAGTGTTCTGCTTGGCACGCACTAATCCTGCACTGGAAAATATTTTTTATTTTCCAGAATGGGAGGCACGTCTGGGGGCGGAGAGTAGGTGCACCTGCACTAATTGAAACTGCTGGGAGTCACAATTGATCGTAATCTCACATTAGAAAGTCACGCAAAAAATGTAACAAAGAAAATGTTCCACGCAATGTGGAAGCTCAAAAGAATAAAACCATTCTTCCCAAGGGAGGTATTCCGCAATTTGGTGCAGTCAATGGTGTTAAGCCATCTGGGCTATTGTAATTCCATCTATGCCAGTTGCAAAGCAAAAATTATTAAGAAACTCCAGACAGCCCAAAAACACTGCAGCCAGACTCATATTTGGGAAAGCGAAATACGAACGCGCCAAACCCCTCAGAGAAAAATTACATTGGCTCCCTCTAAAAGATCGAATTACATTCAAAACCTGCACCCTGGTTCATAAAATTATTCATGGTGAGGCCCCGATATATATGTCAGACATTATAGACCTACCAGCAAGAAACAGAGAAAGATCATCACGCTCATTCCTGAACCTCCACTATCCCAACTGCAAAGGACTCAAATACAGATCAATATATGCATCTAGCTTCTCCTACACCTGCACGCAAATATGGAATGCATTACCAAATACCATAAAAACAACGCATGACTTGGCAACCTTCCGGAAATTACTGAAGACTAAACTGTTTAAAGAAACTTATCATAAAGATCCTTCTTAAATGAACTGACACCAAAACTTTTACCAGAACAAGTTACCATTGACCTCTTTCTATTTGTTTACTATAATCATAATGTCATTATTGAACGTTACGCATTACCTTGTCCTCTTTTACCTGAAATGATTTGTATATCTATTTACTTCTAATTTGTTTATATTTTTTCTGTACTTTGAATGCAATAATACTTGTATTTCTCCTCCCGGAAATGGCGATCGCCATTATGGCATAATGTAAGCCACATTGAGCCTGCAAAGAGGTGGGAAAATGTGGGATACAAATTTGCAGTAAATAAATAAATAAATTGGGTAGCACAGGCACATTACCGCACACCTACACAATTAGAGCAGCTTCTGGTGGCAATGGCCACGCGCTCATGGAGAAATTAGCATGTGGCCAAAGCCGACCGTGGCCATTTTTCAGCTGCACTAGAAAGTGGCCAGAGCACGCGGCAAACCCATGGGAGGCGGGGCTGGTGGTTGGGAGGCGGGGCTAGTGCTGGGCAAGACTTCTACGGTCTGTGCCCTGAAAATGGCAGATACAAATCAAGGTAAGGTATACACAAGAAGTAGCACATATGAGTTTATCTTGTTGGGCAGACTGGATGGACCGTGAAGGTCTTTTTCTGCTGTCATCTACTATGTTACTATCCAGCTTATTTTCGAAGGAGATTGCCGGCCATCTTACGACACAAATCGGGAGATGGCCGGCGATCTCCTGAACCCGGCCAAATCGGTATAATTGAATGCCGATTTTGGCCGGCGCCAACTGCTTTCCGTCGCGGAGCCGGCCAAACTTCAAGGGGGCGTGTCGGTGGGGTAGCGAAGGCAGGACAGGGGCGTGGTACAAGATGGCTGGCTTCGCCCGATAATGGAAAAAAGAAAGCCGGTCTTGACGAGCATTTCGCCGGCTTCACTTGGTCCCTTTTTTTTCAGGACCAAGCTTAAAAAAGGTGCCCAAACTGACCAAATGACCACCGGAGGGAATCGGGGATGACCTCCCCTTACTCCCCCAGTGGTCACCAATTCCCCTCCCACCCAAAATTTTTTTAAAAAAAACATATTTTTGCCAGCCTCAAATGTCATACCCAGCTCCCTGACAGCAGTATTTAGGTCCCTGGAGCAGTATTTAGTGGGTGCAGTGCACTTCAGGCAGGTGGACCCAGGCCCATCCCCCCCTACCTGTTACACTTGTGGTGGCAAATGGGAGCCCTCCAACCCCCCCCCCCCAAAAACCCACTGTACCCACATGTAGGTGCTCCCCTTCATCCCTAAGGGCTATGGTAGTGGTGTACAGTTGTGGGGAGTGGGTTTTGGGGGGGATTTAGGGGGCTCAGCACCCAAGGTAAGGGAGCTATGCACCTGGGAGCTATTTTTGAAGTCCACTGCAGTGCCACCTAGGGTGTCCTGGCATGTCAGGGGGACAAGTGCACTACAAATGCTGGCTCCTCCCACAACCAAATGCCTTGGATTTGGCCGGGTTTGAGATTGCCGGCATTATTTTCCATTATCGGCAAAAACCGATGCCGGCCATCTCTGACATTTGGCCGGCCCCAACCGTATTATTGAAACGAAAGATGGCCGGCCATCTTTTTCGATAATACGGTTCAGGAATGCTCTTTGCGGTGCCGGCCAAATAGATGGCCGTCCATCTATTTGGCCGGCGCTGTTCGATTATGCCCCTTCATGTTACTATGTAGTCACAGTGCCGGCCGCTTTCTAGTGAGCCTTAGTAAAAAGACCCCTAATTGCTTTCCTACTACTACACGGCCACATAGGTGATGTGCAAGGGCCGACTTCTACAGGGAATGTTGCTAGTGGAATAGCAACATTCCATGTAGAATCTCAAATAGTAGCAACAGTGGAGGAGTGGCCTAGTGGTTAGGGTGGTGGACTTTGGTCCTGAGGAACTGAGTTCAATTCCCACTTCAGGCACAGGCAGCTCCTTGTGACTCTGGGCAAGTCACTTAACCCTCCATTGCCTGCCATGAGTGGGAAAAGCAAGGGGTACAAATGTAGCAAAAAAAAAATTAAGGGGGTATTTTTCTAGTTAAAATTTATACCCTCTTCTCACAAAGACTGGGAGCTGCCTACAAGCATCAAAATAACAACATAACAAATAGCATACAGTAATCGCATAACGCTAACAGCATACAATTCCCTATCCTGACAATGGTCACTATTTCAAACCTAACTGATTCTCCCTTCAAGGGAAGCTTTCCAATCGTAAATAAATTCCTTGCAGTGTAAAAAAAAGCCAGACATCTTACCCTGAACTCGGAAGACTCTACTCTTTCTCTAAGCTTTTTGAATCTTTCCTGAATTGTTGTTTGAACGGTGTTCGGTGAAGAGGTTTGCATACACCGTTTTGATAGCGGAGAAAATGATTGCTTTTGACACTGGCAGTCAGTCAGGAAACAAGGATAGAAAGCTGGTTTAGATGCTCTTTTGCCTGTTTTGGACATCTGAACACTGGCATTTAGATGCCCATATAGCAAGGGGGCATAGTCTGGGCATATTTTGGGAAGGACTAGGGAGGGGCCAAAATTTGGATGTCCAGCTCTGATTGCAGAAGAGGAAGAGACGTCCATATTTAGACCTGGTACTTGACATATCCAGAAAGGTGCTCCGATTGAGCAGTTCTCCACTGGAGGGGGTAAGGGAAGTCACAGGAGGTGTTTTTCTGTGCCTGGAGCAGGGTCGCCGAGAGGGGGGCAGGGGGGGGCAAAATTCCCTGGGCACAGGCCTCCAGGGGGGGCCCAGCGCCGCCGCAGTCTCCTCCACCCACCCCCCTCCATCCAGTAGGCGGGGCCCCTCTGAATTCAAATCATAGCGCCTCACCTCGACCTCACTCCTTGTGAAAGAACGCAGCAGCGGCAGTCTGCAGATCGCCTCCCTTTGGGCCTTCCCTCCCTGTGTCCCGCCCTCGTCTGACGTAAATTGCGCGAGAGCGGGACACAGGGAGGGAAGGCCCGAAGGGAGGCGATCTGCAGACTGCCACTGCTGCGCTTCTTTCACACGGAGCGAGGTTGAAGTGAGGCGCTATAATTTGAATTCAGGGGGGCCCAGCCTGGTCATGGACAGAGGGGGGCGGGTGGAGGGGGCAGCGACGACAACGACCTTGGGGGGGGCGGGGCGGGGCCCCGGGGGCGGACTTGCCTCAGACCCAGCCCAGTCTCTTGGCGGCCCTGGCCCGGAGGGCTCACAATTTAAAAAAAAGAAAAGAAAACTGGAAATGGTTGCTGTGGGATTTGATCCTGCAATCTCGGGTGGGGGTGGGGGGGCCTTTTACAAAGGCACTGTGAAAAATGGCCTGCGGTAGTGTAGACCCGTGTTTTGGGTGCTCACAGAATCATTTTTCAGCGGGCCTGTAAAAAAAGGCCTTTTTAAAATTTTTGCCGAAAATGAAAATTGCCGCATGTTCATACCGCCAGCCATTGACCTAGTGGTAAAGTCTCACGCGGTAACCAGGCGGTAATGACCTCCACGAATCAAATTCCACTTGGCGAGCATCCATTATTTTTGGCCGTGCGTATCGGACATGTTCCAAATATGAAATTACCACAAGAGCCACATGGTAGCCAGGCAGTAACTCCATTTTGGTATGCGTTGGGCGTGCGTAGAGGCTTATGTGGCTTAGTAAAAGGGCTCCTGGGTTACTGTGCTGCTCTTAACCATTAGACTACTTCTCCACCTGGTTGACTGTGTGACTATTTTATAAGATTGATGTTGCTAGGCTTCTACACAGTCATCCATGTAGAAACATAGAAAAATACAAAAATGAAGGCAAATAAAGACCAACGAATTACCGTTAATGCACGCTATACCATGTTAATGCAGCTTTTAGCGCTGAAAATATCAGGTGCAACCAGTGACGTAGCTATGTGGGGCCACGGGGGCCTGGCCCCCGTAGATTTGGCCCTGACCCCCCCGCCGATGACCCTCTCGACCTCCCCTCCCGCCGCCAACCCGCTGTCGCCTACCTTTGCTGGCGGGGGACCCCTAACCCCCGCCAGCCGAGGTTCTCTTCTTCCTTCATTCTGTTTCTGAGTCTGACGTCAGGCAACGGTGGCGGAGAGTTGGCGGCGGGAGAGGGGTCGAGAGGGTCATCGGCAGGGGTGGTCAAAGTTGGTGGTGGCGGCAGTGGGGGGGGGGTCAGTGGCACTGGGGGGGGGGGCTAAAATGTGCCCCCTCACCTAGGGCTTTGGACCCCCCTCCCTCCGAAGTCCTGCTACGCCCCTGGGTGCAACATTCAGTAAAATAGTGAGCTATGTAACGTGCAGAGTAGCTGAGGAATATATAAAGGGGTTAATGCATCATGCATTAACTCTTCAACTGCATGCTTAGCCCTGAAAGTTAATCGTACCTTTGGAGGTTGTTAACTTTTACCTGGTAGCATTGACTCTCTATTGTGGGAGCCATAATCCCAGGGACGGGTATAAAGGGGCCGGCATGATTCACAGAAAAAAGTCTCTCATACCCACGTCCAATGAATTTTTGCATGCGTCACAGTTTTTTGTTTACAAGTACAGCTTGTTTGGGTAATAATTGTCTTGTCTGAGCACAGCGGCCAAGTTTCGTACTGGCTGCTTCTTGCATGCATGTAAAGAGGACGCAGTAAGGGAGTTTGAATCGTACAGCCAAGCCGATGGAGCGGTTGGTGGAGCGTCCATCTGTTGCTTTGGTAAAGCAGACCTAATGCTACACAAACATCAAGTTTAACACCTACAGAAGAATCAACAATCTCTTTTGCTACAGTGTCTCACATTTTGTATTCCTCTAGCCATAGACATGAGAATATGATGACCAGGGCACAGCTTGGGTCTTTGGTACGTAGGATTGACACTCGATTGCTTACCGAATAAACTAAGGGGTCCTTTTATTGAGGTGCCCTGAAAAGTGGCCTGCAGTAGTGTAGACGCGCGTTTTAGGCGCGCGCAGAATCATTTTTTAGCACACCTGTAAAAAATGCTTTTTTTATTATTTTTGCCGAAAATGGACGTGCGGCAAAATGAAAATTGCTGCGCATCCATATTGGCTCTGAGACGTTACCGCCAGCCATTGACCTAGCGGTAAGGTCTCACGCGGTAACCAGGTGGTAATGACCTACGTGCGTCAAGTGCCACTTGACGCGCGCCAGAAAATAGCCCTTGTAAGTGGAAATGGTATAAGCAGAGAGGGTTTAAGGGGTCCTTTCACTAAGAGGGGCATAATAAAACGGCGCTGGCACCGTAAGCGGACGAAGCCAAGCGTATTTTCGAAATACGCTTGGCGCTGGCCCAATCGCTCACCGGGTTTACAACAGGATCGCTGGCAGATCGCCGGGTTTATATGAGATGGCCAGCTTCGGTTTTCAGCCATAATGGAAACCGGGCCCGGCCATCTCAAACCCGGCGAAATGCAAGGCATTTGGGCGTGGGAAGAGCCAGCATTTGTAGTGCACTGGCCCCCCTGACGTGCCAGGACACCAACCGGGCACCTAGGGGGCACTTAAAAAAATTAAAAAACAAAACAAAAATAGCTTCCAGGTGCATAGCACCCTTACCTTGGGTGCTGAGCCCCCCAAATCCTCCCCTAAACCCACTCCGCACAACTCTACACCCTTACCATAGCCCTAAGGGGTGAAGGGGGGCACCTACATGTGGGTACAGTGGGTTTTGGAGGGCTCAACATTAACCACCACAAGTGTAACTGGTGGGGGGGATGGGCCTGGGTCCACCTGCCTGAAGTCCACTGCACCCACTAAAAACTGCTCCAGGGACCTGCATACTGCTGTCAAGGAGCTGGGTATGACATTTCAGGCTGGCAACAAAAAGTTTTGTTTTGTTTTTCTTGGGGGGGGGGGGGAGAGGGTTGGTGACCACTGGGGGAGTAAGGGGAGGTGATCCTCGCTTCCCTCCGGTGGTCATCTGATTAGTTGGAGCACTTTTTCCAAACTTGGTCCTAAAAATAAATGGACCAAGTCCGGCCAACGAAATGCTTGCTCGAGCCAGCCTCTTTTTTTCATTATAAGGCGAAGCCGGCCATCTTGTACCCACGCCCCCGCCCCCCATCCCGCCTTCGCTACCCTCCCAACACGCCCCCTTGAAGGTTGGCCGGCGCTGCAACGAAACAGCAGTTGAAGCCGGCCAAAATCAGCTTTCGATAATACCGATTTGACCGGAATCAGGAGATCGCCGGCCATCTCCCGATTTATGTCGGAAGATCGCCGGTGATCCCTTTCGAAAATAAGCCTGTAAGCAGCGTAAGCATCTACACGTGCCCAATGTGTGCCAAAATGAAATTACCGCCCAGCTACCACGTGGCTCTTGCGGTAATTTCATTTTTGGCGTGCATCCAATAGGCGTGTCCAAAAAGTAATTGTTATTTTTGGATGCACGCCAAGTGGCATTTGACGCACATAGGTCATTACCGCCTGGTTACCTCTTGAGACTTTACCGATAGGTCAATGACTGGCAGTAAGGTCTCAAACCCAAAACGGACGTGTGGCAATCTTCATTTTGCTGCACGTCCTTTTTCGGCAAAAATTTGAAAAAAGCATTTTTTTACAGGTGCGCTGAAAAATGATTCTGCGCGCGCCTAAAACACGCATCTACACTACCGCTGACCATTTTTCAGCGTACCTTTGTAAAAGGGCTCCTAAGTGAGGCATGATGAGATTTTTTTTAACTATGTTCATTTTTTAAAAGCCAGTGTCATTTTGATTTCTGTAGACTTTCAGGGGCATTTTCGAAAGAGAAGGGTGCCCGTCTTTCGACACAAATCAGGAGATGGGCGTCCTTCTCTCAGGGTCGCCCAAATCGGCATAATCGAAAGCCGATTTTGGGCGTCCTGAACTGCAGTCCATCGCGGGGACGACCAAAGTTCACGGTGGGGTGTCGGAGGTATAGCGAAGGCGGGACTGGGGCATGCTTAAGAGATGGGCGTCCTCGGCCGATAATGGAAAAAAGAAGGGCGTCCCTGACGAGCATTTGGTTGACTTTACTTGGTCCATTTTTTTTTCACGACCAAGCCTCAAAAAAGTGCCCAAACTGACCAGATGACCACCGGAGGGAATCGGGGATGACCTCCCCTTACTCCCCCAGTGGTCACCAACCCCCTCCCACCCTAAAAATAAAACTTAAAATTTTGTTTTTGCCAGCCTCAAATGTCATACCCAGCTCCATCACAGCGGTATGCGGGTCCCTGGAGCAGTTTTTAGTGGTTGCAGTGCACTTCAGGCAGGCGGACCCAGGCCCAGCCCCCCCCCCCCCCCCACTTGTTACACTTGTGGTGGTAAATATGAGCCCTCCAAAACCCACCCGAAACCCACTATACCCACATGTAGGTGCCCCCCCCTTCACCCCTCAGGGCTATGGTAGTGGTGTACAGTTGTGGGGAGTGGATTTGTGGGGGGGGGGGGGGGTTGGGGGGCTCAGCACACAAGGTAAGAAAGCTATGCACCTGGGAGCAATTTGTGAAGTCCACTGCAGTGGCCCCTAGGGTGCCCGGTTGGTGTGCTGGCATGTCAGGGGGACCAGTGCACTACGAATGCTGGCTCCTCCTATGACCAAATGCCTTGGATTTGATCGTTTTTGAGATGGGCGTTCTCAGTTTCCATTATCGCCAAAAACTGGGGACGACCATCTCTAAGGTCGACCTAAATGTTGAGATTTGGGCGTCCCCGACTGTATTATTAAAACGAAAGATGGATGTCCATCTTGTTTCGATAATAACGGTTTCCCCGCCCCTTCGCCGGGACGTCCTTAGAGATGGGCGCCCTTAGAGATGGTCATCCCCGTTCGATTATGCTCCTCCACGTGTTCAGTATTCAGGGAGCCCAAGTTTGCATTATTGAGTTCTGGGAGATTGGTGAGGTGGGTGATAGGGGCAAGAGTGCATTGAAATATTTCACTGAATGACCGTTGTTTTATCCCTTCATCCCATCCCAAAAGGGCTAGACTTAGCATACGGCAACTTTTGGCTACATATTACGGTGAGGGGAAGGGGGGAATTCTATAAATGGAGCTAAAAATGGACACCAGAAGAGACTGGCACATAACACTATTCTATAAAGGGCACACATCTCCTGGGGGTGGGGCTGGGTCGGAGAATGGGCATGCAGCTACAGTGCCTCGTTTTCCTCATTTTCTTCTCTGCTTTCTTCTTGTTTGTCGTCTGACTTTTGTAAATGGGCCTTTGGACTCTTTGCTCGGTTTGTGCACATCCAAGTAATTAGTAGAATAGACTGAAAATATTTTGTTCTGGTACTTTCCACCCAACGACTGGCCACATTGGTATAGTCCAGGCTTTTGGTCAGTGAATTCTCAGAATACTCTAGTGGTCAAAGGGGTCTGGAGCATAGGAAAAGGTCTAAGAAGGGAGCGGGAGAGGGTAGACATCTGGCTTTCGTCTCTGCTGATCAGCAGTTGAATCAGAGTTCCTGCATTGATGGGTTTTCTGTACTGCACTATAAGTAACTGCACCCGAGAGATCCAACACTTAATGGACAATTTCACTGCTTCTGAAGGAGTAAATCTTTCATTCTGGGTTATGATGAAAGAAGACTCTGATCTGAGTTCCAGGGGGAACAAAGATCTTCAGGGGAGAAATTAGAAGTGCATCAGATGCCTCTTCAGAGGTACTCAGTTTGTGGAAGGTTAAAGGAAAAACAGAGAGAGCTCCCATCCGTCACTTAATCCAGGAGTCCAAACAAGGAAAGATTCGAGCAACTGGAGAAACAGGTATTGTAAGGGTCCTTCTGGGGAGTTATTGAGGGGCCCTTTTACTAAGCCATGTAGATGCCTATGCGTGCCCAATGAGCGCCAAATTGGAGTTACGACCCAGTTACTACATGGTCCTTGCGGTAATTTCAATTTTGGCACGCATCTGCTACGTGTATCCGAAAAATATTTTTTATTTTCTGATGCATGGCAGCTATGTGCGTCAAGTGGCATTTGACGCAGGTAGATCATTATCACCCGGTTACCAAGTGAGACCTAGGCCAATGGCTGGCGGTAAGGTCTCAGACCCAAAATGGTCGTGCAGCAATTTTCATTTTGCCGCGCATCCATTTTCGGCCAAAATTTTTAAAAGGCATTTTTTTGTAGGTGCGCTGAAAAATAATTCTGCACGCACCCTTAAACACACGTCTACACTTCCGCAGGCCATTTTTCAGCGCACCTTAGTAAGAGGACCCCTGAGTCCAGCACAAGTTCAGAGAGAACCTAAGGGAAAGGGACGAGGGTGGATGCGAGTTCCGGAAATTCTTAATCTTAACAGCTAAGTCCTGTAAGAGCTGCAGGTAAACCTATCTTTGCTTTGATAAACCATTTCTTGGTAAAGCTTTTTTTGTTTTTTTAGTTTTGAACACCAAAACTGTGTCTGAAGTGTCTCCTCGAATTGTTAATTACACACCTTGGACCTGACGATGATAATCCTCTCACTACTGGAGAATTCATGACAGGGTTTCAAGTAATTAAAAGCTGCATTTTCTTCCCCAGTTCTTATCTCCATTTTTTAATATAATAACTAGTAATGAAGGCCTGTTTCAAATCGCAATGAAACGGGCGCTAGCAAGGCTCCCCTCCGTCCCTTTGTGTCTCCATGTGTCGCTGGCCCCCCTGCAGCCTCCGTGCGAATGTGCTGTGACCCTGGCCCTTTTGGCACGCCCCCCCAGCGTCCGTGACCATTCCCTTCCCCCCGATGTGTGTGTTGCCAGTGCACCCCCTTCAACCCCCACCGATGTCGTCGCTGCCGGCGCTCCCCCCTCTCCGAAGCCCCCCCACCCCACTGACCTGCCCAAACAGAAGATTTCAGCGTCATGTGAATGCCCCTGCAGTAGGAACAGATAGAGTAACGTGTGCTCCGCCCTCGATGTCTTCGCGTTTTGACGCGAGGGCGGAGCAGAGCTACAGTGCAGTACAACGTTGGGGCTGAGAATGTGCTCCGCCCTCAACGTCATAACGTTTGACGCGAGGGCGGGGCCCACAGACTGTGATTTTGTGTGGCTTCAGAGCTTCGAACTTACGAACCTGGCTTCAGTGACGTCAGTGCAAATAGAACGTTGAGGGTGAGTTTTATATATATAGATGTTATGTGTACTGCTGTGAGTGGGAGTAAGGTAGTATATATCATGTCTAAAATAAAAAGAAATTAAAAAAAGATAAATATCTTCCAAGTGTTTCTCCTCCTCCTTTCTTCGTCCCCCTCCTCTCACCTATGTCTCTGGCATCTTTCTTTAGTCTCATTTCTCTTTAATTCTCTTCTCTGGTTGCTTCCCCCCCCCCCCCCCCCCCCCTTACCATACACATTCAAATCTAATTTGAGAAAGCTGGATATGTGCATATGGCAAAGAGACACGGGCTGGGCGTGACTTGGGCGAGGCTAAGAAATACACATGTATTCTCCATGTAACTGGTTCATACGCACTCTATGTCAGCAGATCCTGTTCTAACATGTGGATACGTGGAATGCCCTCCCGCGGGAGGTGGTGGAGATGAAAACGGTAATGGAATTCAAACGTGCGTGGGATAAACACAAAGGAATCCTGTTTAGAAGGAATGGTTCCGCGGAATCTTAGCGGAGATTGGGTGGCGACACCGGTAATTGGGAAGCAAAACCGGTGCTGGGCAAACTTCTACGGTCTATGCCCTGATCGTGACTGAATAGATATGGATGGGCTTGAGTGTAAATTTTAAGGGGCTTCGACGTTAGCTTCAGAACTTTTCGTACAAGAAGAGTGCTGGGCAGACTTCTACGGGCTGTGCCCTGAGAATGGCAAGGACAAATCAAACTCGGGTATAAAGTATCACATACCATGTAAAATGAGTTTATCTTGTTGGGCAGACTGGATGGACCATACAGGTCTTTATCTGCCGTCATTTACTGTGTTACTATATGTTACTATGTTACTCTTTGGGGTTCTACATGGAATGTTGCTGCTAATTGGGATTCCGGAATCTTTTAACTCTTTAGGATTCCAGAATCTTCAGAGCTTTTAGTACAGGAACAGTGCTGGGCAGACTTCTACGGGCTATGCCCTGAGAATGGCAAGGACAAATCAAACTCGGGTATAAAGTATCACATACCACACTCCAGTCCCTTCAACACATCTCTTACCACTGTCCCACTCAATGTAATTATCCCACTCTATGAACTTATGCCGTCCCTGCGACACTTTGTTCTATACTTTGTATCAGTTCTGTGATACATCGTACCATACTGAACCTAATCCAAGTAATTATGTGATCTCTTTGATACATTGTTTCCATCCCTGTATTGTCTCTGTGTCATCTCTTTGATACATTGTTCCCATCCCTGTATTATCTGTGTGATACTTTGTACCACACTTTGTAAGCCGCACTGAACCTGCTATTGAGCGGGAAAGAGCGGGGTATAAATGCCACAAATAAATATAAATAAATAAATACCATGTAAAATGAGTTTATCTTGTTGGGCAGACTGGATGGACTGTACAGGTCTTTATCTGCTGTCATTTACTATGTTACTATGTTACTATACTACAAGAATTATACACGTCCCAAACTAGAAATTTCAAATTCGATACCTACGTCATATTTAAAATGGGGTTCCCCATCAACAGTGGGCCACATGGTTAGAAATCCATACGTGTGTAAGCCGCATGAATATTTTAGCCTCCTACTGTGTGATTTATAAAAATCTGCGAATCTTCTCTGAAATTACGACTTCATACCACCAAGTGGTTCCACAATACATCAAAAAAATGAGAAAAAAATCTCAAGTGGGCTGTATCCCTAAGTAAAGTAGCCATCTTTGGCAAACAGCCACATGTTGGATTACCTTGTCCAATAACATCTTCAGACCTGATCTTGCACTAAAAGCCATAGTTTACAGAGAGGGGCATTTTCAATATGATGTCTAAATCCAACTTTGAACGCTTTGCACAAAACGTCAAAAATCCAAATAGGAAATACTGTTTTGAACAAAGTTTTGTGCTTTGGACATTTTGGGTTTTTTTTGGGGGGGGGGGGGCTTTGGTTCATTTTCAAAAAAAGCCAGAATAAGTGCAAAACTTACAGATTCATGCTATTGGGATGTAGGAGGAGCCAGCATTTTTAGTAGACTGGTCCCCTAGGAGAGCAAGAGGCTCCCTAGAGGGCATTTCTGTGCATTTCATAAAAATGCTCCCAGGTACCCATCTCACCTTTGCTCTCTTATCTTGTCCCCTAAACCCACCAAACCCCACCCAAAACACACTGTCCCCCATTGTACACCACTACAATAGCCCTTATGGGTGAAGGGGGCACCTATATGTATGTACTGTAGGGTTTTGGTGACTTTGGGAGGGGTCACAGGTTTCCACCACAAGTGTGTCTGGAAGAGGGAGATAGCAGCCCGAGTTCTCCACTCCATAGTGCATTGCATGGACCACAACACTACTCCAGGGACCCGCATACTGCTCTAATAGACTTGACTTTAACATCTGAAGCTGTCATAGAGGCTGGAAAGTCATATTTTTATTCACATTTTTTAGGGGGTGGGAAGAGTTCAGTGGTCCAGTGGTCCTCTGGGGGTATGTTTACTAAGGTGTGTTAGCGTTTTTAACGTGCCTATAAAGTTAAGGCGCATTAAACACTAACACGCCAATACATTCCTATAGGCACATTAGCATTTGACGCATGTTAGTGTTTAACACGCGTTAAAAATGCTAATGCGCCTTTGTAGACACAGGCGCTGGTCGTTTAGGGCATACTTTTGTGCCTTACTTGTTGTGAAAACAGGTCTCTAGACCAAAGCGTTGAAGTTTCAGCCCTAGACGTTTTGGTTTTGTTCCGTTATGGCTGAAAAACGTCCAAGTCTTAGGAACCCTCAAATCCCACTCTTAACATGCCCCCAACATGGCCCCTTGAGAATTTGGACACACTGCAGAAAGAACAGCATAGAAAAACAGCTGAAAAATAGGTTTCGAAAATACTGATTTGAACGTTTGCGTGAAGAAAAACGTCCAAATGCTGCTTTAGGCCACTTTTTAGACATTTTTCACTTTCGGAAATGAGCACCATGGCAAACAGATGACTGCTTTGACGGGTTCGACCTCTTTGGGTACGGACCGCAGCATTGAAGGAGCGACGCTGAGCCCTCCTTCCTACACCGCTCCTCCACAGCCCGGAAGTGAAAGGTTGCCCGAGGGACCACAGCAGTTGGAAGTGGTATTTGCAACGCCGTTGGGAGGAGGACCTTCGAGTACCTCAACCCCGGGGAAGGAAACAGCAGTGCAGGAGCAGCTGCAGGTTGATGCCCCTGTCGCCCGAGGCTTCACTACCGGGAGTAATGGAGGACTACAGAGACCAGCAGTGGTGTCTATGAACTCATTATGGGATGCAATTCAAGGGGTCAATAACACTTTACTCCAGATGAATACCTCTATTAAGGGTGAAATTAAGGAATTAAAACAAACTAGTGAAAATCTGTCTAATAATTTTCAGGAACAAAAAGAAAAAGTTTTAAAGATGGAAGTTGAGGTTGGAAAACTTCAAAATCTAACGGTCTCTTTAATTAAAGAAAAAGGAATACAGGAAAAGAAATTAGAAAATTTGGAAAATAATGCTCAAAGGAATAACTTAAGGTTAATAAATTTTCCAAAATCACCCTTGGTCGCAGCTATAGATGTGCTGAAAAGATATTTTACCCAAATACTGGGAATCCCAATGGAGGGTTACCCCCCTATAACGAGAACCCAGTATATTTCGGGTGTTTCTAAACTTCCAAAGGAGCAACCGTCGACTACTCCAGATTTAAACTTCACAGAATTCCTAGAGAACTCTCTGGAAATTATCACAGAGAGAACAACACTTACTGTGACTTTTGCGCTGGAAATGGACAGAAATAATATTCTGAGACTATATTTTCGCCATTTAAATGATGCCTTCTTGGGTCAAAAGATACAAATTTTTCCAGATTTGGCAAGGAGTATGCAAAAGAGGAGAAAAGAATTTCTGATTTATAAAACTAGAGTCCTTAAACTGGGTGCTACTTTTTTGCTAAAATTTCCTTGCAAATGTTATATTACTTTTGAATCGGTTAATTACATATTCTTTACTCCCTCGAAGCTGTTAGAATTTATTGATTCCAAGGAGAGTGTTAATTCACCTGGAGACTTGCCTCCCTAGTTAGAAATGCTGTTTAGTTGGCTACAGATATCTGTTCTGACCCTTCCGTTTAAATAACTTTATTTATTATTATTAATTCCTGGTATAAATATTTCCTAGTATCTTGATTCAACCTATTGAGGTCAAAATTTGAATCAGTATTTTCTATAAGTAATGATATAAATGTATATTCCTTTATTTTATTTTTCTGATATTGCCAAACTTTATATCGTTTGATGTAAATGAAAAACTTATAAATAAAGAGTTAAAAAACAAAAAAGTTGGTGGCAGGTCTACAGATGTGCTAATCCGAGTCTGGTCTCTTTACCATCAATCTGCACAAGCTGGAGCATCTTATTTTTCACATCATGTATTCTTCTTCCCAGAGAGGTGTCCGACTATCACATTGCCAACCCTTCATGATAAACACCGCACACTGAGAATTTTTTTTTTTTTTGCAGTCTATTGCCATTAGTATACTATCTTTCCCTGAATTACAGCACGGTCCCCAGTCTGGATTACACGGAAATGGATTATGGTAGGACCCGCTCTTAAAGTAGGTGATTGCTCTCATTAATCAGAGTCTGATCATGTAGAATGCACTGTACACCACTTCAATGCTGTTCCTGCTCCTTGAGATCTTAAATTTCAGGAAAAAAAATATGATTCGGTATGATTGTGTTGATGAAGTTTTGGAATGGATGTGATTTGTCCTGTTTGTGTAATTGTACTCTTTTGTTACGAGTTTTTTTTTTCTGTACTTGCCTTGGGGAAGGGTGGAATCGAAATGAGTAAATAAATAAATAAAATGACTTTAGCAGTTCTTTGTGTCTTGAATATATAACATCTGATCACCATTGATCTGCTTTACTAGCCTTTTAATTTAATTTACCAACTTAAAGCCCGACTTTTCTTGTTATACATGGTGAAGTACAGCCATATTATAAAATACACAAAATAGCAATAAACTTTAACAAAATATAAATGTGCCTAACTATAAAATCATTATAAAGAATTGCAACAATAATTACAAAAGGAAACAAATATCAGACATCATAATATATCAGTCAGAAGATAGAGCTTGAAAAAATCAAGAAAGGGAAAGAGGAAGGGATTTGATATACTGCTTTTCTGTGGTTCCAATCAAAGTGCTTTATATATTACTAGTAAAAAAGGCCCGTTTCTGAATGTAATGAAACGGGCGCTAGCAAGGTTTTCCAATGTGCGAGTGTGTGTGTGTGACAGAGAGAGAGATTGAGACTGGGTGCGAGTGTGTGTGTGAGAATGAGAGTGTGTGCCAGGGTCCCCCCTCCCTTCCAGTTCCACGATCCCCCCTCCCTCCCTCCCTCTGTGCCAGTTCCATGATCCCCCCTCGCTTCCAGTTCCAGGGTCATCATCCCTCCCTCCCTCCCTCCCGTCCAGTGCCAGCCCCCCTCCTTCCGAATTTTAGAAGTCTCACTTACCCAGTCGGGGACCGCGGCAGCAGCAGCAGCAGCAGCGGGAAATGGTTCTGTTCCTGCCCTTGCGGAAACAGGAAATTAGGGTGGGACCAGAGCTGAAAGAGACAGATGGGCCGAGCCTGCAGGCCGCTTACCACTGCTGCTGCCGTCCGCCGTAACCCCGACTGGGTAAGTGAGACTTCTAAAATTCGGAAGGAGGGGGCTGGCAGTGGACAGGAGGGAGGGAGGGAGTCACGGAGTCTCGAGCCTTTTCGGTTTCAGTTGCTGTGTTTCTTTCCTGTCAAATCTGCGCATGCCAGTTTGTGGTTGGGGAGGGCGGGGGGGGGGGGGTTTGGATCAGCTGTGAGGGCGGGCGTTCAGCGAATCAGAGAGAGGGGCAGTGATGCGAGAGGAGCGGCTGCAGAGCCGACAGCCAGCTGTGAGTGACGTCAGCCTGGCTACGGAGCCTAGCTCAGCAACGCTGAAGGAGCCACGGACACAGGCAGACACATTAAAACTTTGGTGGTGAGAATTATTATATAGGATATGCAGGTACTTATTTTGTACTTGAGGTAATGGACGGTTGAGGGGCCCTTTTACAAAGTGGCGGTAAGTCCAACATGGTTTTACTGCTTGCTAAAAGGGAAGTATCACTGGGCTACCATAGCAGCCTGGCGGTACTATCTCCAGCATGCACCATTTCTGATGTGTACCTGGTGGTAATCGGACAGTGCCGCTCGCTGCCCAATTACCACTGGGTAGCACGGGAGCCCTTACTGCCACCTAAATGGGTGATGGGAAGTGCTTCCACCCAAAATGGGCATGCAGCAATTGAAGCACTTGCCGCATGTCCATTTCTTTTTTAAAAAAAAACCCTGCTTTTTACCTGCTGCGGTAAAAGGGGGCCTCGGCGTACATCAAAAACACGTGCCAGTGCCAGCTGCAGCTACGTAAGAACATAAGAGTAGCCATACTGGGTCAGACCAATGGTCCATCTAGCACAGTATCCTGTTTTCTAAACAGTGGCCAAGCCGGGTCACAAGTACCTGCAGAAACCCAATTCGTGGCAACATTCCATGTAGAACCCCAAAGAAAAGCAAGATTCTGGAATCCTAAAGAGTGACAAGATTCCATGTGGAATCTCAAATAGTAGCAACATTCCATGTAGAACCCCAAAGAATAGCAAGATTCTGGAATCTCAAATAGTAGCAACATTCCATGTAGAACCCCAAAGAATAGCAAGATTCTGGAATCCTAAAGAGTGACAAGATTCCATGTGGAATCTCAAATAGTAGCAACATTCCATGTAGAACCCCAAAGAATAGCAAGATTCTGGAATCCTAAAGAATAACAAGATTCCATGCGGAATCTCAAAGAGTAGCAACATTCCATGCTACAAATCCCAGGGCAAGCAGTTGCTTCCCATGTCTGTCTCAATAGCAGACTATGGACAAAAATTTTCCTCCAGGAATTTGGCCAAACCTTTTTTAAACCCAGCTTCGTAAAAAGACCCCTAAGTTATTTGCCCAGAGTCACAAGGAGCTTCAGCGGGAATCAAATGAAACATTTTATCATACTGCTTTGTTTTCTTTATTTTTTTCCAACTCTGTCTTCTGACTGTGGACTGTCTGTTGGTTTTTTCACCTCTCTGGCAATCATTATATATCATACTAAAGCGCATGGCTGCTTTTCAAACAACAGTATGAGGTGGTCTGACCTTGTATTCTCTGCATCATATTGAACTCAGCATGAAACCAGATAGTCATAAGAAAGATCCAGAACAGGGCTGATTGTGTAAACCACAACATTTTAGGCATCTCTAAAAGAAACCAGTTAACAGTGGTCAAATACTTTGCTGATAAAAGCCAACAATCTCTTCCATAAGAACATAAGAATAGCCAGATTGATGGTTCATCTAGCCCAGTATCCTGCTTACAGCAGTAGCCAATCCAGGTCACAAGTACCTGGCAGAATCACAAATAGTAGCAAGATTCCAGGCTACCAATCCCAGGGAAAGCAGTGGCTTTCTCCATTTATATCTCCATAGCAGACTATGGACTTTTCCTCCAGGAACTTGGCCAAACCTTTTCTAAACCCAGATAAATATTTCCTCCTGTTCATTTTAAAAGTATTACCATGTTACTAAACTGAGTGTCCCCTAGTCTTAGTACTTTTTGAAAGAATAAACAATCGATTCGCGTTTACCCGTTCTACACCGCTCAGGATTATGTAGACCTTTATCATATTCCCTCCGTCTCAGCTGTCTCTTCTCCAAGCTTTAGAGCCCAAACATCCTAAACCTTTCCTTATATGAAAGGAATTCTATCCCACTAATTATTTTGGTCGCCTTTCCTTAAACGTTTTCTAGTTCCGCTATATCTTTTTTGAGATACGGTGATCAGAGTTGCACACAATACTCAGGGTGAGGTCACACCATGAAGCGATACAGAGGCATTATAATAATCTTTGCCTTATTTTCTATCCCTTTTCTAATAATTCCTAGCACTCCGTTTTGGGGAAACTACTATGGTCATCAGGGCCGCCGAGAGACTGAGCCGGGATTGTCGCTGCCACTGCTGCCGCCACTGCCCCCCAAGGATTGGCGCTACCACCGCCCCACCCACCTCCGCTGTCCGCCGCATCTATAATACCTTGGCTGGCGGGGATTCCAAGACCCCCACCAGGAGAAGAGTCTTCCTCCAGCGCTGCTGTTCTCTCTGCCGCTTAGCCTGCCCCTGCGGCTGCTTTTTCTCTCAGGTCAAGCATGCTCAGTTTCAAAAACGAGCATGCGCTGCCTGAGGGGAAATCAGCCGCTTGGAAGGCAATGCGGCAGACTGTGAAGAAGAGCAGTGCTAGGGGAAGATCTCTTCTGCTGTCAGGGACCCCTGCCAGCCTGCTGTGTCTGCTCCTCCGGGTTCTCCCCAGCCTGTAGGGACGCGATCACCCGGGTCCTGTCAGGAGCAGGAGAGAGAGAGAGAGAGACCCCTTCGCTGGGCCCCCCTTGGAGACCCGGGTCTGGGGAATTTTGCCCCCCCCCCCTTTCAGCGGCCCTGATGGTCATGATTCTACAAGAGGATACTTATGTGAGTCCAGAATGTATCTATTTTATGTTTATTGATTGATTGATTGATTGGGATTTATTAACCGCCTTTATGAAGAGTTTCACCCAAGGTAGTGTATAGCAGATACAGTTTAACATAAAACTTCCAATTTTGTTAACAGCATCAAAATAATAAAATAACCAAGAATAAACATGAATTCAATAAACGAGGTAAACTTGAAAACAGTACCTAATAATAGAGCTACAGTGAAACAGTATCAAAAATGTGCACATTTAACAGCACTGGAATTCAAATACCAGAGATATAACACAATGTTAGCATAATACAAATGATACACTTAATAAGCAGCATTAGATCATTCAACTAAGATCGATATGATACTAAAGATTTTCTACAATACAGCTTACAGGGCACAAGATGTGTGGTACAGAATCAATTGGGATAATTTGATGGTTAGCTAAAATCAAGGCAAGTTCTTTGTATAGTTAAGCAAGAGATAAGGAACTGATCTAAGTTACAGTGTGTGTAGCAAGCTAGTCCAGGTGCAGAGTGAGTATATAGTCAGTCACCCTACGTATTAAAGACTTGGGAGAAGAGCCAGGCTTTCACCTGCTCCCTGAGTTGAGGTAGTATCAAGTTATCTAATACAAAAAATGAATAAAGCTCCAATCTCAAAATTTTGTGCTTTAGCAGAAAATGAAGAAAAAGCCCTCAGAAACCATGGATAAAATATCACAGGTTTAGTGTGTGGTTATATTGCTGTAATAACTCACACCACGATTCTATCACTGGGCAAAAAACTTCATTTGTGCTTTAACAATATAATAGCTTATGATAAGGCTATATTCTTTCTCTTTTCTTTCTTTTTTCTTTCTTATTTTCCTCTCTTTTTAGTTAAACAATATCTATTTCAACGATATTTGTTTCAATGCATATTCATTGTACTTAGCTTAATATGGCTGAGCACTCTCCAATTTCAATATCTGTTCAACGGGACCCGTTTCGCCCGAAACTGGGCTTCATCGGGAACGGAGTGCTTTCGTTAAACTGGAATCAAAATAGAAAAGACATTGTTGTCATGAAAAGAAATAAGGCTTAAGCACGTTAAATTGTGACTCGAGATCTAACATACTTTAGTGGAAGCTTGCAGTGTTTCAAAAAAATGGCGCCTCGGCGTTCCTAAGCTTCCAATTGTCTGAAATATTGGTACGTATGTTACGTGATGACGTCTGGAAAATCTTGGCCTATCGGTGAATTGTAATGTGTTTGAATTGCAGTACGACGTCAATAGAAATTGTACCAATCAATGGAGCTGTTGAGCCCGTTGGGCTCCAAAGTGTCAAATTCAAATATCCATCTGGTTTCCCTTCTTAACAAAGCAAGTTTGCGATCCCCTCCTCTATAGTGTGCTTCAACATGATCTACTGCGAAGCATTGCAATTCTTCAAATTTATGTTGATGTGAAATACAATGTTCCACAATGGGTTCTTTAACAGCGCATCTGCGGATGTTAGATCTGTGTTCTAGAATTCTAACCCGCAATGATCTTGTTGTCATACCTATGTATAGTTTTTTACAGGGACAACTCAAGATATATACTACATGATTTGATGAACAGTTTGTGAAATGTGTTATTTTGTGAATTTTGTTAGTTTTAGGATTAATGACTTCTTTTATCTGTTTGGTTATGGTGCATATTTGACAGTGTCCACATCTATAATGTCCTTGTGTTTTCTTCATACTTGTGGTAAAGGGTCTTATATCAGCGGGACTAGTAATTTCTTTAATGTTGCTTGTCCTAGCATATGCAATACGTAAATTGGTGTTCTCAAATGCGCTGGTAGATCTTATTATATCCCATCTGTTCTTGATCAAATTTGAAAGGAGAGGACTATGTTCATTGTGTTGCATAACCATGGTGAACATATTTTCATCTGTTTGATGTGCTGGTTTACTCGACAAAAGTAGGCTTCTGTTATTAAATTTTGCTCTTTGATATGCTCTATTCAAAACAGTTTTGGTATAGCCTCTCGTTGATAGATCTTTTATTAGTTGTTTCGCTTGCAGTTTAAACGTAGAGGTATCTGTGCAAATACGTCTTAATCTCAACATTTGGGAGAATGGAAGGCTATCTTTAAGATGCCTGGGGTGACAGCTGAAGTTGTGCAGAAACGTATTTCTGTCGGTGGTTTTCTTGTATACTTTTGTAACGAATCTTTTAGAAACAATATTGACTTCAACATCAAGGAAGTGTATTGTTTCGAATGAATGTTGTTCTGTAAATTGAATATTCTGATTACAGCTATTAAGCCATATCATAAATTGTTGGAAACTGGACAGTGAACCCCCCCAGATCATGAAGATATCGTCAATGAATCTCCACCAGTGTAGAATTACTTCTTGAAAGGGGGACTTGGTGATCCAAGAGATTTCAAACTTGGACATGTATAAATTGGCTATGGATGGGGCAAACATTGCTCCCATTGCCACGCCACTTGTTTGAAGATAAATTTTATCTAGAAACATGAAGTGATTTTCCTTCATGGCTATCCTTGCCAATGTTAGCAAAAATTCTGTTGGTGTTGTGTGTGGTCTGGGTCTCATATCGAGAACAGATTGTATTGTGTTCAAGGCTTCATCTTGAGGTATAGACGTGTATAATGAAGATATGTCTAAGGTGACCATCAAGACATTGTTATATTGTTCAAGATTAACGTCTTGAAGCTTACATAAAAAATGTGTAGTATCCTTGATGTAAGATGGATATTTTGGTACCTCTTCTTTAAGAAAAGCGTCTACAAATGTTGAAAGGGGTTCGAGGACTGAATTTCTACCAGACAGAATCGGTCTGCCTGGGGGATTGATTAATTGTTTGTGTACTTTCGGTAGAAAGTACAGCACTGGTGTAATCGGGTGTTTTGTACAAAGAAATTTTTTGTCCCTGAGGGTAATGTAACCCTCATTCAATGCTTTATTAGTGATTCTATTGATGAGAGACTGTAATCTTTTTGTTGGATTTAAAGGTATTTTTTTATAATGTCGTGTGTCGTTTAATTGTCTTAATCCTTCGTTGATGTAGTCTTGTCGATTCTGTAGAACAATCGCACCACCCTTGTCAGCTCTTTTGATAATGATCTCTCTGTTATTCTTTAGTTCTTTTAGTGCATTTTTTTCATCTGTACTGATGTTATAGTTCTTGTGATGTAATGGTCCGCTTTTCTTTTTTAAAATGTCCAAGTCTTTGAGGATCATTGTTTTAAAAGTTTGTATGGCTGGTATCGGAGGAACTGGTGGTTTCCAAATGGATTTCGGTCTACAGATGGTTCTGTCTAAAGTTTCTTCTCGACTATGAAAAAACGATTTAAGTTCTAATTTCCTGATAAATTTTTCCAAATCAATATGAAATTGAAAATCATTGAAATGGGTTGATGGAACGAAGGAAAAACCTTTTGCGAGAACTAGTCTCTCTGTAGATGTTAATACTTTGTTAGATAGATTGATAACTACTGATTCTGTCTCTGAGACCTGGTCCACGGTCTGTTCCGTTGGCCTATTTGTCCTCTTTTGTTCCCTCTTCCTCTTCGTTGGAATCTGTTCCCTAAAAAACTTAGTTTATTAAGTCCGTCAGAGTCTCCACTGGTGCTTAAGGAAGATGAGGAATCATAGTGAGAGGTTCGTTTCTTCTCAATGGATGCGTCTGTTTCTTTGTTGCTCATCCAGGGGTATACATTATTCGTTAAATAATCTCTTTCGTCCCTTGTCAATTTCTTTACTTTGGATTTTTTGATGTTTTCTCGAAACTTTTCTATATTTTCCTTGAGTTCAAGATGTTGTTTTTCAAAGTCAGCTAGTGGACTGCTACTTTTAATTTTAATTAGTTCAGTGTCTAATTCTGCTTTGAGGTTATTTAAACTAACTTGACTTTTCTCAACAATTAATAGCATTAAATCGAGTGAGCATTTATTAAGTATCTTATTCCATTTGTCTATAAAGTCCTTGTCCTCAATAAAACATTGAGGGGCTTTATTCATACGTAAACCACGTGGGATTCTTTCTTTTTTACAGTATTCAATTAATAAGCCACTGTTTAGTTCAGTTTTTACAATGTTCTTGTATTTAAAGGTAATGTCCTTCCAGCTATTGTTTGTGATTGAATTAGATGTTTCTAATGTGAACTCTGAAGGTATACTTAACAGACTTTTGACTTGATCACTAGAGAAACTAAAGCATGAAGTTCTCGAGTCTACTGACATGCTGCTAGAATTTCAATAGAACAAAATCACAGAATGAAAAGCAGCGATTAAAGAGCAAAAAAGTAACCTAATACAAAAAATGAATAAAGCTCCAATCTCAAAATTTTGTGCTTTAGCAGAAATGAAGAAAAAGCCCTCAGAAACCATGGATAAAATATCACAGGTTTAGTGTGTGGTTATATTGCTGTAATAACTCACACCACGATTCTATCACTGGGCAAAAAACTTCATTTGTGCTTTAACAATATAATAGCTTATGATAAGGCTATATTCTTTCTCTTTTCTTTCTTTTTTCTTTCTTATTTTCCTCTCTTTTTAGTTAAACAATATCTATTTCAACGATATTTGTTTCAATGCATATTCATTGTACTTAGCTTAATATGGCTGAGCACTCTCCAATTTCAATATCTGTTCAACGGGACCCGTTTCGCCCGAAACTGGGCTTCATCGGGAACGGAGTGCTTTCGTTATTACAGCAATATAACCACACACTAAACCTGTGATATTTTATCCATGGTTTCTGAGGGCTTTTTCTTCATTTTCTGCTAAAGCACAAAATTTTGAGATTGGAGCTTTATTCATTTTTTGTATTAGGTTACTTTTTTGCTCTTTAATCGCTGCTTTTCATTCTGTGATTTTGTAGTATCAAGTTATACATAGCCCCCCTGGGAGTAAATTCCAGAGCGTGGGGGCTACTTCTGAGAAGGCTCGCTGATGGGTTGAATCACATTGTACAATTTGTTTTGATGAGGGTACAGATGATCCTTGAGAGGACCGTAAAGATCTTAAAGGTATGTAAAGGGTTAACTTATTCTTGAAGTACTCTGGACCAGTTTGTCTGAGGGCCTTGAACGCCATAAAAAAACAAAACAAAAAAGCACCGCTAGGACTTATGGGACCCGATACAATAAAGAAGCTATGATTGGTAAAAACAAATGTTAGGAAGGGTGGGAAATGACCGGGGGAGGGGAGGGCAGAAGTCTTTGGTGGGAATTGTACCCTTAAGTGGGAAATGCCTCAGGGGGAATTTTCTTAGGTGGGAATTGTCTCGGGGGGGGGGGGGGGGGGATTTGTGGGTGGGAACTGTGCAGGTGGGAACTCGCCTGATACTTTTAGAATATGTGACCATCCAGCTTATTTTCAAAGGAGATGGCCGGCCATCTTCCGACACAAATCGGGAGATGGCCGGCCATCTCCTAAACCCGACCAAAACGGTATAATCGAAAGCCGATTTTGGCCGGCTTCAACTGCTTTCCGTCGCAGGGCCAGCCAAAGTTAAAGGGGGTGTGTCGGCAGGGTACCGAAGGCGGTACGGGGGCATGGTTAACAGATGGCCGGCTTCTGCCGATAATGGAAAAAAGAAGGTGGGCTCTGACGAGCACTTGGCCGGCTTCACTTGGTCCATTTATTTTTAGGACCAAGCCTCAAAAAGTGCCCCAACTGACCAGATGACCACCGGAGGGAATCGTGGATCACCTCCCCTTACTCCCCCAGTGGTCACCAACCCCCTCCCACCCAAAAAAAATTTTTTAAACATTTTTGTGCCAGCCTCTATGCCAGCCTCAAATGTCATACCCAGCTCCATCACAGCACTATGCAGGTCCCTGAAGCTGTTTTTAGTGGGTGCAGTGCACTTGAGGCAGGCAGACCCAGGCCCATCCCCCCCTACCTGTTACACTTGTGTTGGTAAATGGGAGCCCTCGAAAACCCACCAGAAACCCACTGTACCCACATCTAGGTGTCCCCCTTCACCCATAATGGCTATGGTAGTGGTGCACAGTTGTGGGGAGTGGGTGTTGGGGGGGTTTTGAGAGGCTCAGCACACAAGGTAAGGGAGCTATGTACCTGGGAGCTTTTTCTGAAGTCCACAGCAGTGCCCCCTAGGGTGCCCGGTTGGTGTCCTGGCATGTGAGGGGGACCAGTGCACTACAAATGCTGGCTCCTTCCACGACTAAATGCATTGGATTTGGCTGGGTTTGAGATGGCCGCCATTAGTTTCCATTATCGCCGGAAACCAGTGGCGGCCATCTCTAACGCCGGCTACAAATGATGAGATTTGGCTGGCCCCGACCGTATTATCGAAACGAAAGATGGCCGGCCATCGTGTTTGATAATGCGGTCGGGTATGCCACTTTACGGGGCCGGCCATATAGATGGCCGGCTCCGTTCGATTATGCCCCTCCACGAGGTCATACTTTGTTCCAAGGGTTTTCTACATTGTTTTATGAGATGACTAAAAAGTAGACACATTCATTCATGAATGCTCTTTCAGCTTGTTAGGACGTCATTTAAAAATGTTGTGCTTACACAGTTGATTCGGGGGGCCTTTTTTACTAAGCTGCCATGAGCTCACCGCAGCTTAAAATGGCATACTGCAGAACACGCTCAGGTGTCCTGCAGTAACTTCCAAATTGGCGTGCGCTATTCATGCACTCAAAAAATAGTCTTTATTAAATGCAAATTTTAAAAATCTGCAAAAAATACTTTTGATGTTTTCTTGGAGGGGGCATGTCAGGAGGACAGAGAGTGGGCATTTCTGCTCTAATTAGATTGGCCATATTACCATGCACTAACTGGTTGGCGTAGGATTACCATGTGAGCTTTTACTGCCTACAAAATAGGTGTTGGTAAGTGCTCACATGGTCATTTTTTTTAATGGCCGCACACTAATAGCAACATCAGTGCATGGTGTATTTTTTTAGGGTGCCTTTATCACTCCTAATATAGTGGTCCACCCACAAATATCTAGGAATAAATAAATCACCCAAGGCTGCATCAGTTTGCTGTTTATTAGATACCTTATCAAGTATTTGTACAATTAGCAGATCAGTGATATCTCACTGGGAATAAAGAATATTGCTTCATGAAATTACTTCTATATCTGAGACTCCAAAGAATATACAAGCAACATGTACAATCAATTGGTTATGGGAATATAGTACCACAGCTACACATAGGTGTTCTCTGGGTCTGAGTCTCTAATGTTTTATTTTACCAGCCAAAGCCAATTAGTAGATATAAAAGACTCAAGGCTACTTACGAGAAAGCAATTGGATTACTTGCCAATTCAGATACAATTGATTGGTTTCTCATGTGAGAGAGCAGCCCGGCTTGTACAAAGGTACCAGCTGTGGCTGTCTCTCTCCATTGAAGCAGGAAGTACAATCACTTATATACGCTCATTAACATAGACAATCTGACAACAATCCCATCTATTGGATATTCTAATATAATGGATAACACTGATTGGCTATGGTAATGAGTTGATTGTATTTACTGGAAAAGCTTAATAATAGACTAGCATTTACTGGAAGACTAAAAGTCATCTTCCTGAGGAGTTATCTTGTTCTATTTTCCACCAAAACATCTGTGACCACAATGTTGCTAAACGATGTTACTCTGTTTTTCCACTTACGCCCGTTCCTCATTCTGCTGCATCAGAATGTCACAACAGATCAATCACGCTGAAGTTCAGGTTAAAGTCATGGGCCTGTAAGATTTTTTTCTCATTTTAGATCCTGAACCAAAGTCAGGCTTTGAACCAAGGCTCTCAGTTATGATGGTAATATTCAATGGCCATAAATACAAAAAATGAAAAATAGGCCATTTTACTGCTGCAGTAAAAATGGTCTTAGTAAAAGGCGCTCTATGGCCACTTTTTACTGCAGCTTATAAAAAAGATCTTTCAGTGCATGCAAACCTACGGATTTTACTACACATTAATAGGGCCTTTTACTAAGCGTGTGCTAAATGCTAGAGACACCCATTTATTCCTACCGCTGCTTAGTAAAAGACCCCCTAAGGGGCTTATTCTATAAAGGGTATGCTCTTAAATTTTTACTCCTAAAGTTACGCTTTTAAATTTACGCTCCTAAATTACGAGTGTAATCTGTGCTCCTAAATGAATGCTCCAAATTTTGAGCCTATTACATTCATAGATTTAGCATACATTTAGGAGCGTAACCTTTATATAATACGGCCCTAAGGTGTGATTTCAGTAAATGGTGCCTAAACAATTGACTGCTGAAAACCCCCACTGCTGAAGTGCTATACTATAAAGCACACCTAAAGTTAGGGGCGGTTTATAGAATAGCGCTTATGCACAGAGGTTGTGCGTAAATTTAGGCATGCCGAGATTGGGTGGCAGATCCGGTGGTGGGAGGCGGGGCTAGTGCTGGGTAGACTTCTATGGTCTGTGCCCTGAAAATGGCAGATAGAAATCAAGATCAGGTATACACAAAAAGTAGCACATATGAGTTTATCTTGTTGGGCAGACTGGAAAACTCTTTTTATTGGAAAAAACTAAAAACAAATAACATACAAATCAAAAACAAGCCCCTAGCTATACACGGTCCTCCTATCTATGTACACCCCCTCCCCCTCCTCAATAGTACAGTGGAAACTGTTTATTAGAAAGACCAAAGAAAAAAAACCGGACATGCAAATGAAACCCCAGGCTCCTAGCTAGACATGGTCTGCCTATCTATGTACACCCCCTCCTCAATAATACAATGGATCAACCCCCCCCCCCCCCGACCCCCCACAACCCCTTCAGACAACTGGCACACAATCCCCTGGGAAGCATGTCCCCTCATGGCGGCTTAAGCCTCACGTGTCTCCACCACCTCGAAGCCACCCCCACCCCTTTTTCCACCCTTTCCCACTTTGCCGCTTCCTGCACCGCCCTTACCACATCCCAGCTGACTACCTCCGCCGGCCGGACCTCCTGGTACAGGGACACCCTGCAGCGTGCCATCCAGAGGCAGTACCGCAATATCACCGAAATCAGAAAGCGTGTTACCGGATCCCCGCGTCCCTCTCCACCCTCTGGGCCATACACCCAGTCCGCATAGCTGTAGTTGCGGAAACTGGGGATCTGCAGCAACGAGGAAACCCGGTCAGAGACCTGGACTGTAAATGGGCACCTCACCAGGAAATGCTCCATCGTCTCTTCAGTTCCAGCACATTCCTCCCGTGGGCACCCTCTATCCCGCACATTGCGATATTTCAAATTTCCTCGGACGTACAGTCTACCGTGAAAGGACAGCCACGCCAGGTCTTTATACTTCACCGGGATGCAGTTCGAAGCAATCAACCGTAACCCCTGCTGCATCCGTGGGGCCGGCGCGTCCCTCAGCGCCAGAGGAGCTGAGAACACCTGCGCCCGTACTCTGTCCATCCAGACCCCCCGTTGTCCTGCCTTCACCTCCACCACCGTCAGCCCCCACACCCTCACCAATAACTCACCCCCCCCGGAGCCCCCCTTCGCAGTGCCACTACCCTCCCCCCCTCCCGCCATAGGTCCCAATATCTCGGCCACCACTGCAGGACACTCCTAGCCCACCCCGGTGGCTCCCGCCCTACCGCCCTCCCCAGATTGAACTGCAGGAACAAAGCGCTGAAAAACAGGACTGGGTTTATCATGCCCACCCCCCCTCCCTCCTAGGCAGATAGGTAACATTCCGTTTTACCGGATTCGTCCTGTTGCCCCAGAGCAGCCGGAAGAACACCCCATACAAGGCCGCGTACCGGCTCTCCGGCAGCAGGCAGATGTAACTGACGAACAGAAACAAAGGAACTAAGTGTGCCTTGATGAGCTGTACCCGCTCCCCCATGGTCATTTTCCACCCCTTCCATCTATCCACCCTCCCCTTCACTTCTTGGAGACACCTATCCCAGTTGTAGAGCCTATAATCCCCCTTCTCGAAGTATATTCCCAAGACCCGTATACGTTCCACAGCTGTAGGAAACCTACCTCCCAACTCAAATTGCAGCCCCTGATCCCCAACCCACAGGCTATTGGACTTTTGAAAATTGACCTGCGACGCTGTTGCCTGCGAGTATTCCTGGATTAGGTTCTGCAATCTACCTCCCTCCCTCTGGTCCGCTACCCACACTGTAACGTCATCTGCATACGCCACGACCCTTAACTGGTTATTGTCCCCCACCTCCACCCCTTCCAGCCCCTCCGCCCCCCCCCCCTTCTCCAGCCGTCTTATAAAAGGGTCGATGGCGTATGCATACAACAGCGGGCTGAGTGGGCACCCCTGTCGGACCCCTGCCCCTACCTCAAACCCCTGCCCTCTCCACCCGTTAACCAGGGGAAAACACCCCGCATGCCGATAGAGTAGCTGTAATTGCTCTATCCAACCCTTCGGAAACCCATAGCGCTCCAGAATGCTCCATAGGACACCCCACTGCACTCTATCAAACGCTTTTTCCTGGTCGAGTGTTACCAACAGCCTACCATGCCCTCCCACTCTACTGCGTTCTACCCCCTCCCGCACCCACGCTGCAGCTTCCAAGACCCCTCTCCCTTTAACCCCGCATGCTTGCGAGGCTGCTAGCAAATCCCCAGACACCTGCCTCATTCTCTGGAATAGCATTCGCGCGAAGATTTTTCGATCCGTATTAAGCAGTGCTATAGGCCGCCAGTTGGCCAGCATCGCCGGGTCCTTCCCCTTACTTAGTAGGATAAGAGCCGCCTCTGTCAAGGAACTAGGCAAGGAACCCTCCAACTGGGCTGCCCCCCATACCCTCACCAGGATCGGCACCAGCTGCTCCTTAAAGGCCTGGTAGAACTCAGTTGTTAGCCCATCCGGCCCCGGCGAGGTCTTCCTGTGGAGCGCCCCGATGGCTTCCTCCACCTCCTGTTCTGTCCACGGGTTCAAGAGGGCCTGAAGCTGGGGTCCCCCATGACCTATCCCCGGGGTTCCTTCCACATAACACTCCATCTGCTCCATATCAATCTGCTGGGCTGAAAGGAACGCCGCAAAGTGGTCCCTCACTGCCCCCAGAATCCCCTCCTTGGTGTCCTGCAGGACCCCCTGTGCATCCTGCACCCCCTCCATCACCCTGCGCGCCCTCCGCTCCCGGCAGCATGCGAAGGGGTCCGGGCTACACATTTTCCCGAAGTCCCGCTCATACACCAAGGAGGTGTAGCGGTTGTACTGTACCTGCTCCAGGAGTGCTTGGAGATCATGTATTTCTTCCTCCCTCCCCCCTTGTGAAATCAATGTGTCCCTCTTTTTCTTTATTGCCATGCCCAACTTTGTCCTTTCCCTCCCCTCCCTTCTCGCCTGTCTGAGAAAGAATCCCCGCGTTCGTCTTTTCACTGTATCCCACCACTCCCCCAATGACTGAAATGCCCCCTGCACTGACACCTGATCTTCCAAAACCGGCGGTACTCCTCATAAGTACATAAGTACATAAGTAGTGCCATACTGGGAAAGACCAAAGGTCCATCTAGCCCAGCATCCTGTCACCGACAGTGGCCAATCCAGGTCAAGGGCACCTGGCACGCTCCCCAAACGTAAAAACATTCCAGACAAGTTATACCTAAAAATGAGGAATTTTTCCAGTCCATTTAATAGCGGTCTATGGACTTGTCCTTTAGGAATCTATCTAACCCCTTTTTAAACTCCGTCAAGCTAACCGCCCGTACCACGTTCTCCGGCAATGAATTCCAGAGTCTAATTACACGTTGGGTGAAGAAAAATTTTCTCCGATTCGTTTTAAATTTACCACACTGTAGCTTCAACTCATGCCCTCTAGTCCTAGTATTTTTGGATAGCGTGAACAGTCGCTTCACATCCACCCGATCCATTCCACTCATTATTTTATACACTTCTATCATATCTCCCCTCAGCCGTCTCTTCTCCAAGCTGAAAAGCCCTAGCCTTCTCAGCCTCTCTTCATAGGAAAGTCGTCCCATCCCCACTATCATTTTCGTCGCCCTTCGCTGTACCTTTTCCAATTCTACTATATCTTTTTTGAGATACGGAGACCAGTACTGAACACAATACTCCAGGTGCGGTCGCACCATGGAGCGATACAACGGCATTATAACATCCGCACACCTGGACTCCATACCCTTCTTAATAACACCCAACATTCTATTCGCTTTCCTAGCCGCAGCAGCACACTGAGCAGAAGGTTTCAGCGTATCATCGACGACGACACCCAGATCCCTTTCTTGATCCGTAACTCCTAACGCGGAACCTTGCAAGACGTAGCTATAATTCAGGTTCCTCTTACCCACATGCATCACTTTGCACTTGTCAACATTGAACTTCATCTGCCACTTGCACGCCCATTCTCCCAGTCTCGCAAGGTCCTCCTGTAATCGTTCACATTCCTCCTGCGACTTGACGACCCTGAATAATTTTGTGTCATCGGCGAATTTAATTACCTCACTAGTTATTCCCATCTCTAGGTCATTTATAAATACATTAAAAAGCAACGGACCCAGCACAGACCCCTGCGGGACCCCACTAACTACCCTCCTCCACTGAGAATACTGGCCACGCAATCCTACTCTCTGCTTCCTATCTTTCAACCAGTTCTTAATCCATAATAATACCCTACCTCCGATTCCATGACTCTGCAATTTCTTCAGGAGTCTTTCGTGCGGCACTTTGTCAAACGCCTTCTGAAAATCCAGATATACAATATCAACCGGCTCCCCATTGTCCACATGTTTGCTTACCCCCTCAAAAAAATGCATTAGATTGGTGAGGCAAGACTTCCCTTCACTAAATCCGTGCTGACTTTGTCTCATCAGTCCATGTTTTTGTATATGCTCTGCAATTTTATTCTTAATAATAGCCTCCACCATCTTGCCCGGCACCGACGTCAGACTCACCGGTCTATAATTTCCCGGATCTCCTCTGGAACCTTTCTTAAAAATCGGAGTAACATTGGCTACCCTCCAGTCTTCCGGTATTACACTCGATTTTAGGGACAGATTGCATATTTCTAACAGTAGCTCCGCAAGTTCATTTTTTAGTTCTATTAATACTCTGGGATGAATACCATCAGGTCCCGGTGATTTACTACTCTTCAGCTTGCTGAACTGACCCATTACATCCTCCAAGGTTACAGAGAATTTGTTTAGTTTCTCCGACTCCCCCGCTTCAAATATTCTTTCCGGCACCGGTGTCCCCCCCAAATCCTCCTCGGTGAAGACCGAAGCAAAGAATTCATTTAATTTCTCCGCTACGGCTTTGTCCTCCTTGATCGCCCCTTTAACACCATTTTCGTCCAGCGGCCCAACCGACTCTTTGGCCGGTTTCCTGCTTTTAATGTATCTAAAAAAGTTTTACTATGTATTTTTGCTTCCAACGCTAATTTCTTCTCAAAGTCCTTTTTTGCCCTCCTTATCTCCGCTTTGCATTTGGCTTGGCATTCCTTATGATCTATCCTGTTACTTTCAGTTGGTTCTCTTCTCCACTTTCTGAAGGATTGTTTTTTGGCTCTAATGATTTCCTTTATCTTACTGTTTAGCCACGCCGGCTGACGTTTAGTCTTTTTTCCCTTTTTTCTAATACGTGGAATATATTTGTCCTGAACCTCCAGGATGGTGTTTTAAACAGCATCCACGCCTGATGCAAGTTTTTTACTCTGCGAGCTGCTCCTTTCAGTCTTTTTTTCACCATTTTTCTCATTTTGTCGTAATCACCTTTTCTATAGTTAAACGCTAGCGTACTTGATTTCCTAGTTTCACTTCCTTCAATGCCAATATCAAAACCGATCATATTATGATCACTGTTATCAAGCGGCCCTCGTATCGTTACCCCCTGCACTAGATCATGAGCACCACTAAGGACTAAGTCTAGTATTTTTCCTTCTCTTGTCGGCTCCTGAACTAGCTGTTCCATGAAGCTGTCCTTGATTTCATCAAGAAATCTTATGTCCCTTGCGTGTACAGATGTTACATTACCCCAGTCTATATGCGGGTAATTGAAATCCCCCATTATTATTGTGTTGCCCAGTTTGTTTGCGTCCCTGATTTCCTTTAACATTTCCGCATCCGTCTGTTCGTCCTGGCCAGGCGGACGGTAGTACACTCCTATCACTATCCTTTTCCCCTTTGCACATGGAATTTCAATCCACAGTGATTCCAAGGAGTGTTTTGCTTCCTGCAGAATTTTCAATCTATTTGATTCAAGGCTCTCGTTAATATACAATGCTACCCCTCCACCAATCCGATTCACCCTATCACTACGATATAATTTGTACCCCGGTATGACAGTGTCCCACTGGTTATCCTCCTTCCACCAGGTCTCAGAGATGCCTATTATATCTAATTTTTCATTTAGTGCAATATATTCTAACTCCCCCATCTTATTTCTTAGGCTCCTGGCATTCGCATATAGACATTTCAAACTATGTTTGTTGTTCCTAAGTACATCATGCTTAGTACTTGACAGTATTAATTGGCAATCTTTTGTCTGATTTTTATTGTTATTTAAAGATACCCGATCTACTACAATCTCTTTTGCACCTGCTCGCTACCTAACCACTTTAAATTTAGTCGCCATAACCCCCTCCCTGGCCTCTGCGCTGCTGCCCCCCCCACCTGAAGGAGGACCATGTGGTGGTCTGAAAAGTCCACGTCCACGGTTCGTGGACCCCCCAGACAAACCCCCTTCTTTACCAGGAATCTATCGATTCTACTTTTACACTGCCCTCGAAAGAACGTGAACCCCTCCTGTTCCTCACAGAAGGCCACATGCGCGTCTACCAGCTCCGCCTCCCGCATGATCCCTGCCAGCCTCACCCCGTCATAGCCCACCTGTACCGATCGTCCCCCACTATCCTTTTTCCGCAATATGGTGTTAAAATCTCCCCCCCAGACTACTTGGCGCGAAGTGTATAGGTAGGGCTTGATCTTCCCAAAGAGGAGCACCCTTTCCTTCTTGCTTTGGGGCCCGTACACATTCACCACCCTCAGTGCTCTATCCTCCCAAATCGCATCCACAACAAGACATCTCCCCACCCCCAGCTCCACCACTCGCTGAATATTCACCCGGTGGGACTTAAATAAGATCCCCACCCCACCATACCTCTCCCCCGCCAACCCCCACACCGAGGGACCCCACTTCCAGGCCCGCCTTGCCCGCCTGATCACCTCAATGGACCGCAGCCGAGTCTCCTGGAGCAGGAAGCAATCTGCTTGGACCCTCGCGAACCAGTCATACGCTAAACCCTGCTTCTTCGGAGAGGCGATGCTGGCCACATTCAGCGTGGCAAATGTCAACACTAAGCCTGCCATCCTCATTGCGAGTCACGGGTCTGCTCACTCCCAACTTCTTTCCTTATCTCCTGGGATACCCCCTTCTTACCCTGAAGCAGGTCCTCTGCTATGCGGTCTACATCATCCCCTGCCAGATCCCCCTCCCCCCCCTGCAGCCGTCCTGTCTGCACCTTACCCCCCCTCCCCCTTTCTTCCTTCCTTTCTTCTTTGCTCTATCCGGACCCACCCCCTGATCCCTCCCTCTCCCCTCTTCACCCCCGCCCCCTACCTCCTCCTCCGAGTCCTCCACCTCCCCCAAGTCCTCCAAGTCCTCCAGATCCTCCTCTAGCTCCACTCTGTCCCCCCAAGCCTGCACTTGGGCCTTCACCACCTGCCCGGCCCCCTCAGCTTTCCTCTTACTCCCCTTTCCCCTCCCTCCCTCCCTTCCCTCTTCCTCCTCCCTCACCCCTCCCCCCAGAGCCTTCCCGCCCTTCTTCCTACCACCAGTACCCTCCTCCAGTGCTTCCTCATATTTACGTTTGCCCTCTCCAATCCCCCCTGCCGCCCCCTCTTCCTCCATTAACTCCACCTCTTCTCCTTCCCCCTGTTCTTCCTCCTCCCTCCCAACCTCCCTATCCTCCTCCTCCTCCTCCAACACCTGAAATCTGTTCCCCCCCCTCTTCCCCTGCAGCGACCCCTCCCTGCCCACCCCTACTTTCCCCCCCCCTCCGAAACTTCCCTTTCCTCTGTGGCACTTGTACCCACTCCCCCTCTCCCCCCTGCTCCACTCCTGACCCAGCCCCTGCCGCCCCCCCTCCTGCATCCCCTCCTTCTCCCCCCCTTGCCCCTCCCTGCCTATCACCCCCTGCCCTATCCCCTCCTCCATTACCCCCCCTCCCCGTCCCTTCCCCCACATATCCCACTCGTTATGGGCCGCCCTAGGGCAATTCCGATATGCATGGCCTAACCCGCCGCAGAGGTTGCACCTGATCGCGGTGCAGTCCTCTGTGGCATGCTGATCCCCGCATCTTCCACACTTTACCACTGGGCATGACATGCTGAAGTGCCTAAACGAACCACATCTGAAGCACTGCCGCGGCTGCCCCTTGTAAAAGCACAGTATCCTGTCACGACCGATAAAGGCAGCCGAGGGAATGTGCTGGACCACATGGCTCTCCTGTCTCAATTTGACCAGGGCTCCCCAACCTCCTGCCCAAACCCTGCTTGGATCCGGTAACTTTGTAAGTGGGGATCTCAGCTCCGCGTACCTCTGTAGCCAGTAGGCTAAATCTGCCCCAGAGATAGACTCATTTCTCACGAGCAGGGTGATCTGCACCAGGTCCGGCTTGCTGACTGGAATGGCCCTGAGGTCCCGCCACTCCCCCTTTCCCCTCACCCCCTCGTACCTTTCCCAGAATATTTCCATCCCCCTCTGGGTCATGAAGCTCAAGTCATATTCTGGGATGTTGATGGGGTGTATACACGCGTAAAAGTCCTCGGGTATAAACCCCATCCCCATCACCAGCCTCAAGACCCGATCCCTGGAGGGCATTGCCCCCTCCCCTATCCATTTGAGCTGTACCACATTTCGCCGCTTAGGCAGCTGTCCACCCCCTGTCCCCGCTCCCCCCCAACCCCTCCCTGGGCCCTCAAAACCACCCGATCTCCCCCCCTCCCTCCTTCCCCCTCCCTGGACTACTGCCGCAAAGGACTTGGACCCCAGCCCCCACCACCCCCCCTCCACACTTGTTCCAGCCCTTCCCTCTGCCTCCCCCCCCTTCTGTCCCTCTGCCCCTCCCCTCATCCCTCTCCCTTCCTCAATATCCACCGCCCCCTCCCCCTCCCGTTGTCCCCCGTCCCCTTCCCTCTCAGACAAACATCCAGCAACGTCCATAGTCAGTTCTGCGGCTTGGGCTGCCTCCAACTGATTGTCCTGCCCATCTCCACTTCCTGGAACGTCCCTGCTCGTCCCTGCCACTGCAGGCTCCAGCCTCTGGGCTAATCGCCTCCTCTCCTCTGTCTCCTGGCGATACTCTGGCACCTGCCCAGTCAGGTCTGCAGCTGGCGATACCAGACTCCCTGCTCGCTCTGCCCCCGAACTCCCTCCAACCTCCGGCACCAGGGGCGAAGCCTCCGGAACTCCGCCGCTCCCCTTGGCTCCTCGCTCCCAGCCGTCCTGCTGGCAGGTCTGCTCCACCACCCGCTGCACATCTGTTAGACTTGCCATGTCCACTTCTGTAGTCAACGAAAGTCTCTCAACAATCGGGTTACTTCCCCCTTGCTTCTGGTGCAGTCCCTCCTGCGTTCTCCCAATGGCTGGCGCTTCCCGGGGGCATGGCTTGTCTGTTCCTGATTCCGCCACAGGCTGGCTGTTAGCACCCCCCGATTTCACCTCTTGTAATGGACAGCTGGTCAAATGAGCTCCCAGCTGCTGCCCGCTCCTATTCCTCTCTCTCCGACCCCTCTCCTGTAAACCGCCAGCTACTCCATGCTCAGGGAAGACCTCCCCTGCTCCCGGACTTCGTGGGCGGGGCTTCTCCAGATGCCATGCTGCTTCGGTTTCCACTTCAGTCATTGCAGACCCAGCCAAAAATACCGGAGTCTGCCTCTGCTGACCCTTTTCCAACAGGGCCTCCTTCACGGCAACTGTCTCTGCTGTTTGCACAACTGCAGGTAAGCCCTCTGAGACTTCGACCACCACCTCTGTAGAAAACAGGCTGCTACCTGCGTCTCCCTCTGCTGCCTCCATTATCTGGAGTTTTGAAAAGTTACTGAGTTCTGTCCTCCCCTCCACAGGTAGGATCTCTACTCCAGCCCCCACCTCAGAGCCATGTCCTGCCGCTGCCTCCTTATCCTCTGGCTGCTGGGTAAGTGCTCTAGACTGTGTTGCCAACTGTCTCATGTATTTTAAAGTGGGGTCACCTCTGAACCCAGACAACTCTTTTGAGTCTAATGCTGCTGAAGACACTGAAGCTTGCTGCAACTGTAGTGTTCCTGAACCCCCAGACTGTGGTATTGAAGCCATCCTTTCTCGGTTAACATAGAGCTCCCTCAAAGGATTCACAGAGCCCTTTTTTAAACAGTTCAACAAGTGTTCTTTTTTCCCCAACAACTTTGATATCCGGGCTTCCTCTTTAACATACATTTGTCTGTGCTCCGCTGGGGCAAATTTACACATAGTTCTTGCCATTTTCAGACGTTTTCCTAGCTCCACTACTTCTTTTTCCACCAGCTTAATTCGTCTTACAATATTTACCACACTACTTGCTGGATCATCAGGGTCATAGCTCACTTCAAGGAACTCCTCATCTGACGATCCACTCTCCTCACTCTCACTCTCAGCTGCCTCCAGCAAAGGCTTCTGGCAAACTTCCATCGCCTCTTCCTTCTCCCTTCCTTGGAAGCGCCCTTCTGGGGCCTGTACTATCTTCCTCCCCCCTCCACTGTCTTCTCGCTTACCTTCCGCAAGCTGGGCCGTGGAGGGGGAAATGCTCTGGTGGCCTCCACTGGGCTGCTTCTCCCTTCGGTCCACTGGACTCCTTTCCCTTCTCCCGGTAGTCAAACCAGGGAGAGAGCCACTCCTTTCGGCCTTCTGGTCCCGGGCCCCAGGAGGCCCCATAGCCTGGGACTTTCCTGAGGCCTTCTCCCCAGGGACCCTCCTCATCTTTGGGGAGGGAGCTAGGTCTCACTCCCTTTCCACTGGAAGTCAGCAGAGCTCTCTAAAACACCTCCTTCCTCCTCAGCAGACTGGATGGACCGTACAGGTCTTTTTCTGCTGTCATCTACTATGTTACTATGTTACATCCATTTGCACCAACAAAAACGTGGTGCAAATGCCTGTAGCTACATCTATGAGCAAAACCCTCTTATTCTATAATTGTGCCTGTAATTGGAATCCATGCCCACATGCTGCCACAAAACGCCCCTGACCTCCCATTTCCGTGCCTTTTCCAGGATGCGCGTAAAATTTAGGCATTGATCACACAGCTAACTACACACGTACATGTTAATTGATTTCAATTAACACCAATAATTGTTTGTTAAAAAGACAAATTGGCGCTAATTGGCACATTATTCAATTAAATTGCATGCACAATTTGGGTATGCATCCAAATTTGTACACGCAATTTTAGTGCTTTTTATAGAATTAGGTGGTAAAATTCTAATATAAAATTTTTTTTATTAAAATGGATTTGTAAAATGGACTAAAGAATTGCGCAAAAAAAGAGAGGGATGCTCCAAAATCTACCCCAAAATGTTTTTTTTTTCTGTGTGCATACCTACTAAAATTGTCCATTACATCAGACACAGGGGTCCTTTTACTAAGCCGCGTAGGTGCCCATCCTGCTTATAATCGAACGAGAAAAACGCCCAAGTTCCGACCTAAATCGGGAGATGGGCGTTTATCTCACAAAAACGAATAACGCGGTATAATCAAAAGCCGAATTTGGACGCTTTCAACTGCACTCCGTCGCGGATGCGGACAAAGTTGACGGGGGCGTGTCGAAGGCGTGTCGAAGGCGGAACTGGGGCGTGGTTATCGGGCGAACAGAGATGGGCGCCCTTTCGCCGATAATGGAAGAAAAATATGCGATTTCAGCGAGAATTTAGGGCACTTTTCCTGGACCCTGTTTTTCCACGAATAAGGCCCCAAAAAGTGCCCTAAATGACCAGATGACCACTGGAGGGAATCGGGGATGACCTCCCCTGACTTCCCCAGTGGTCACAAACCCCCTCCCAGCACAAAATATGACGTTTCACAACTTTTTATTTTCACCCTCAAATGTCATACCCACCTCCCTGGCAGCAGTATGCAGGTTACTGGAGCACTTATTAGGGGGTGCAGTGGACTTCAGGCAGGTGGACCCAGGCCCATCCCCCCCCCTACCTGTTACAATTGTGCTGCTTAATGCGTTAGTCGTCCAACCCCCCCAAACCCACTGTACCCACATGTAGGTGCCCCCCTTCACCCCTTAGGGCTATAGTAATGGTGTAGACTTGTGGGCAGTGGGTTTTGAGGGGGATTTGGGAGGCTCAACACACAAGGGAAGGGTGCTATGCACCTGGGAGCTCTTTTACCTTTTTTTTTTGTTTTGTAAAAGTGCCCCCTAGGGTGCCCGGTTGGTGTTCTGGCATGTGAGGGGGACTAGTGCACTACGAATCATGGCCCCTCCCACGAACAAATGCCTTGGATGTATTCGTTTTTGAGCTGGGCGCTTTCATTTTCCATTATCACTGAATAACAAAAACGCCCAGCTCACAAATTAGCGAATAACATATGGGCGTCTATTTTTTTCAAAAATACGGTTGGGTCCGCCCCTTCACGGACCCGTTCTCGGAGATAAACGCCCATGGAGATAGGCGTTTTCGTTCAATTATGCCCCTCCATGCGTGCCCAATGCGCATCAATTTGGAGTTACCACCCAGCTACTGCTTGGCCCTTGTGGTAATTTCATTTTTGACACACATCCGCTACGTGTGCCAGAAAATAAACTGGGAGGTAATTGTCATTCTACGCACGTAGACTTTTACCACACAGTTTATGCGTGAGACCTTACCACTAAGTCAATGGCTGGTGGTAAGGTCTCAGACCCAAAATGGACGCACGCCAATTTTTATTTTGCCGCACGTCCATTTTTGGCAAAAAATTTAAAAAGGCCTTTTTTACAGGCACACTGAAAAATGGATCTGCATGCACCCAAAACACGCGCCTACACTAGCACAGCCCATTTTCAGCGCACCTTAGTAAAAGGACCCCACAGTTTTTGCATCCCTGCTTACCAGTCTGTCGACAGCAAACATCAGATGTCCATTCATACAAGGGGCCAGGGGCATAGCCAGACCTCACGGTGGGAGAGGGCCACAGCCTGAGGTTGGGAGCACATTTTGAGTGGTGCCCCGCCGCACCCACCCCCCCCCCCCCCCCCCCCCCCCCCCCCCCCCCCCCACTGTCACACCTTGTCCCCTGCTCTTCTTTCTTCTAGTTCCTCCTGTGCACGCTGACGCTCAGCGGTCTCCAGCACAGCCGTGTTCGCTGCCTGCCCCCTGCTCTTCTTTCTTCTTGCTCTTCCTGTGCACGGAGACCGCGCTGAAGAAAGCTTCGGCTGGTGGGGGTTGGGGACCCCCCACCAGCCAAGCCAGGGGCTCGGATGAAATTTGCGGGGCTCAGGCCCCCGTGCCCCCCACGTAGCTACGCCCCTGCAAGGGGCTCAGTGTCTTTGGCAAAGCTGTTTGCTTTTCTAAGACAAGCTTCACCTACGCCCGGCAGAAAAGAATGTTAAGCCCTCTATAGCTAGAAAAAAAAGAAGTATCAGGGGCCTAAGATCCTGTGCGGAGTGCACATTCTGTTATTTTTGGAACGTATTTGTCAGCAAGATTTTTAAATTTAGCTATCAGCTTCTCTGCGCGTATCCAGCAGATAGCCAAGACCTGTCGCTTCTTCCTCTATAACATTAGCAAAATTCGCCCCTTCCTCTCCGAGCACACCACCCGAACTCTCATCCACTCTCTCATTACCTCTCGCCTTGACTACTGCAACCTACTCCTCACCGGCCTCCCACTTAGCCACCTATCCCCCCTTCAGTCCGTCCAGAGCTCTGCCACACGTCTTATCTTCCGCCTTGACCGATATACTCATATCACCCCTCTCCTCAAGTCAGTTCACTGGCTTCCGATCAGATACCGAATACAGTTCAAGCTTCTCCTACTCACCTACAAATGCACTCGATCTGCAGCCCCTCACTACCTCTCTACCCTCATCTCCCCTTACGTCCCTACCCGTAACCTCCGCTCTCAAGACAAATCCCTCCTTTCAGTACCCTTCTCCACCACCGCCAACTCTAGGCTTCGCCCTTTCTGCCTCGCCTCACCCCATGCTTGGAACAAACTCCCTGAGCCCATACGCCGGGCCCCCTCCCTACCCATCTTCAAATCATTGCTCAAAGCCCACCTCTTCAATGTCGCCTTCGGCACCTAATCACTTCATCTCTTCTCAGGAAATCTCATCTACCCCAACTTGGCATTTCATCTTTTAGATTGTAAGCTCTTCTGAGCAGGGACCGTCCTTATTCGTTAATTTGTACAGCGCTGCGTAACCCTAGTAGCGCTCTAGAAATGTTAAGTAGTAGTAGTAGTAGTAGTAAAACCTATTTCAGACGCTTCTGATTGGATGACCCCTAACGCAGGCGTTTTGACGCCGAAACACGGCCCTTGTCGGGTCAATTGTGCAAGTTTTATTCAACAGGATATATGACATATTAATTAAAAGTTTTTGGCCCGCTTGTGAAGGCCCCTGGTACTTCCTTTTTTGTGTGTGGTTTGGACTTTGTTTTCACGGGCAAGGCAGCTAATCTCACAGTAAGAGATTAGCTGCCTTGCCCGTCAATCTTCTGCTACTTTCCCTTTTCCCCCAATTCTGTGGTTTCAGGAAACCCCCCCCCCCCCAATCTGATGCATTATGGGACCCGCAGCACTCGATGTGAATGGGTTAATCAGGGATTACACTATTTTGGGACGTAAATTCAAATCCTTAACTGGCCAAAACGTCTCTCTTATGGAATTGGACAAAATAGTGTGAATGTTATGTTAGTCATAAATAGACTACCCTACCCTCCCTACCCATCTTCAAATCCTTGCTCAAAGCCCACCTCTTCAATGTTGCTTTCGGCACCTAACCTTTATACCTTTCAAGAAATATAGACTGCCCCTATTTGACTGACTGTACATTTGTCCTTTAGATTGTAAGCTCCTTTGAGCAGGGACTGTCCTTCTATGTTAAATTGTACAGCGCTGCGTAACCCTAGTAGCGCTTTAGAAATGTCAAGTAGTAGTAGTAGTTCTGCTTTGAGTACCCTCTCTTTGTTTTCGTTCAAGCCCTCTATAGCTACCAGTAGGTGGAGATAAAAGATTTCATGAGGTTGTATCTCCAGCTGTTTCTCCAGCAATTCATCACCTCAGATATCAGCAAAGCTGCAGTTTGTTTCCCATTTCCCATTCCGGGGAGTAAAGGAAGCAGCATCTGCCTTGAGTGAATTCTTGTGCAATTAAAAGGAATAAGTGTTTCTCAAGAAATGTTTCTGAGAAAGAGAGAGCTTAAGTTCTGTTTGATTTTCATAAGGATTTCTTTCTGTTTTAAATAAGATTTACTCGACATTCTTGTCCGGATTTAAAAAAAAACAAACCACTGAAGCAATGATGCTACCAGAGTGAATCATCCTTTCCAAGCTGCTCCATCCAAGCCATATTTTATCGTTTATTAATCCTATATAATAATTCTCACCTCCAACAGGATGTGCTTGGGACCGTGCCTGCCAGAAGTGGTCTGCTAGGCAGGCAGGCAGGCACTGACCTCAGTGACAGACAATTTGGCAAAGCAAAACAATCTGAGTGCTGGCCATTAGGACACAGGGTTGATAGAGAGTTTTAAAAGACTGAAGGAACCAAAAGTGTTCAGGGGGGGGGGGGGGGGGGTAAGTTCTGAATGAATGAAAGAAATGAAAATTTACGAGAGGAACACAATCTGAATGCCGGGCATTTGTACACAGGGTAGATAGGACACTTTTTTTTTTAAATGAAGGACGTGAAAGTATTACATCTTGGGGGAGGGGTGAGGAGGAAAGCGGTGGGGTATCCGGATACTGGGTGTTAGGGCCACGGGGGTACATAGACTTTTGAAAGCCTTAAGGAACCCAAAGTGTGGGAAGGAGGAGGAAAAGGAGGGGAGGGAACGGGGTGAGGAGCATTAGGAACAGGGGAGGGGGCCCTGTCACACACTCTCATTCTCACACACACACTGTCACACAGACAGTCTCACTCTGTCACACACCCGCACATTCACTCTGGCTCTCTCTCTCAAACATACACACTCCCAGGAAAACCTTGCTAGCGCCCGTTTCATTCGTTCCAGAAACGGGCCTTTTTTACTAGTTTTATATATCGCCTGCTTTGTAGACAAATTAAGGGGTCCTTTTACCAAGCTGCGGGAAAAGGGCCCTGCTCTAGCGGCGGGGGGGGGGGGCTGTTTTACCCATGTGCCAAGGCTCTTTTTACCGCAGCGGGTAAAAAATAACTCTTAGCGTGGCCATGCAGCAGGGAGCCCTTACCGCCACCCATTGAGGTGGCGATAAGGGCTCCCTCACTAACCCGGCGGTAACACTGCAATGCCTAATTACCGCCGGGTTACCGCTGTGCAAGCCACTTCTGGGGGGTTTCTTTTTACCGGGTTACCCCACCGGTGGTCCTGGAAGAGTGAGCAGTAAGCCCACATTGGGCTTACCGCTGCTCTGTAAGAGGGCCTTAAGGCAGTTGACTTCTATAAGCCACGCCTAAAGTTCAGCGCGGTTTTGGAGTGGAGGAGTAGCCTAGTGGTTAGTACAGTGGACTTTGATCCTGGGGAACTGCGCTCAATTCCCACTGCAGCTCCTTGTGACTGTGAGCAAGTCACTTAACCCTCCATTTCCCCTGGTACAAAATAAGTACCTGAATATATGTAAACCGCTTTGAATGTAGTTGCAAAAACCTCAAAAAAGCGGTATATGAAGTCCCATTTCCCTTATAGAATAACGCTTAAGCGGAAAGGTCATACATAAGTTCAGGCACCACCATTTGAACCACTGAAAAATTGGTGAAATACCTGCACCTAAATTTACACACAGAGCACCGTTATTTTATAATTACACGCACAACTCAAAAATCTTGTCCCCAATCCACCTCGACGCCCATGACCCGCCCATTTCTGTGCCCCCTTTTTCAGGCTGCAAGTAAATTTTAGGCGCGTACAGTGCATTTTTTCTAGCAAAAAAGGTGCCAGTACTCAAATGCCAGGCCACCCTTCAGGGGTGGGGTGATCACTGAGGGACCCACCCCACAATAGCCAGGCCCCCTGCAACCAGTCACAGAATCTATGACAAGGCAGAATTGGTGTGTAGAGGCTGAGTTCTTTCATTATAATTTGGGGACCATGGGTCAATTTTAGCAGAGAATGAAAAAAAGCCCTGGGCACATAAGTCCCAATTAAATCTAAGTACTGCCAATAATTTCTTATTATAAAGCCAATTATTGGCACAAATTGGCTCATTATGCTATTAAATTGTATGCGCAAATCGGGGGCATCTGTATATTTGCATGCGCAATTTCTGGCAACTTTTATAGAATCGTGGGTTAGTTCACAGGCACTGAGGAAGAGGCGCAGCATGGTTGTTGAAGTATTATGTTATCAAAGAGAAAAAGCACCAAGGGCCGTCAAGTCTGAGATAATCAAGGACTCTTGATTGTCTCGGAGCCCTTCGTGCTTTTTCTCCATGTCTTCATGTATGTACTTTGACCATCTCTTCTGCCATTTGGTTGGAGGTACTATTTATTTATTTAATTTCTTGGGATTTATGAAGAGATTCACCCAAGGCAGTGTATAGTAGGTACAGTTTAACATCGAACTTACAATTCTGTTAACAGCATAACAGTAGTAAAATGTACACTTAAAAACATAAATACAATGAAAGCGGAAACTTGAAAGCAGCAAATTGAAACCTAATAATAAGACTACCATGAAACAGGATCAAAAATATACACATTCAACAGCACTGAAATTCAAATAACAGAGATATTATATGATGCAAACATAATAGTGATGGACAGTAGGTTGGACAAGAGTAGTTGGGAACTAAGGCTGGTTCCGATGAACTTCTACAATCAGTATCTTGCAAAAAAGACAAGTGTGGCTTAGGGAACTAAGGCCAGTGCCGAATGGACTTCTATGGTCTGTATCCCACCAATAGCAAAAGACAGGTGTGGATAAGGGAACTAAGGCCAATGACGGACAGACTTTATGGTCTAAGTCTCGCAAATGGCAAAAGACAGAAGAAAATCAAGTCTGTGTATTGTATATCACTTTACTACTTATTACTACTACTACTTATCATTTCTAAAGCGCTACTAGACGTACGCAGCGCTGTACACTTGAACATGAAGAAACAGTCCCTGCTCGACAGAGCTTACAACCTAATTAGGACAAACAAACAGGTCAAACAAGAGATAAGGGTATATTAAAGTGAGGATGATAACATAAGGGTTCTGAATAAGGGTTAGGAGTTAAAAGCAGCATCAAAAAGGTGGGCTTTTAGCTTAGATTTGAAGACGGCCAGAGATGGAGCTTGATGTACCGGCTCTGGAAGTCTATTCCAGGCATATGGTGCAGCAAGATAAAAGGAACGGAGTCTGGAGTTAGCGGTGGAGGAGAAGGGTGCAGATAAGAGAGATTTACCCAGTGAACGGAGTTCCCGGGGAGGAATGTAGGGAGAGATGAGAGTGGAGAGGTACTGAGGAGCTGCAGAGTGAATGCATTTATAGGTCAATAAGAGGAGTTTGAACTGTATGCGGAAACAGATAGGAAGCTAGTGAAGTGACTTGAAGAGAGGGCTAATATGAGCATAACGACACTGGTGGAATATTAGTCGTGCAGCAGAATTTTGAAGAGATTGAAGAGGAGAGAGATGGCTAAGTGGGAGACCTGTGAGGAGCAAGTTGCAGTAGTCTAAGCGAGAGGTGATAAGAGTGTGGATGAGGGTTCTGGTAGTGTGCTCAGAAAGGAAAGGGCGAATTACCTATATGTGGTTGTCATGATGACAAATTACATACCAGTTTTTAATCATGAATGACTACAACCTACACAGAGTAATGGATGCAGCTTCACCCTGTTGGGAAAACTGGATGGACTGTACAGGTCTTTACCTGCCATCATTTACTGTGTTACTGTGTGTGTTACTGTATATATGCATACATTACATTGCCACACAGCCATCTAGAAGCAAAGAGATCTTGGATACTCTACAGGAAGAATTGTTTCAGCAGTGGGTAACGGAACCGATGCAGGATGGAACTATCGAAGACCTGGTGCTCACAAATCGGGAGAATGTTTCTGATGTTACGGTGGGAGGTCATTTGACATCTAGTGATCACCGAATGGTGTGGTTCAATATTAAGACAGAGGAGGAGAGGGCTTATTGCAAGATTGAAGGTCCTAGATTTAAAAAGAACTAACTTTGCCGAGATGGGGGAATTTCTCGGGAAAGAGTTAGAAGGATGGGGACAGCTGAAGGAAGTAGAACAGCAGTGGGCAAAACTGAAAGGAGCTATTTTAAAGGTGACAAACCTTTATGTTAGAAAACCACATAAAAGTAAGAGGAAAAGAAGGATGCTCTGGTTCTCAAACGTAGTAGCTGAAAAGATAGGGGAAAGAAGGTTAGCCTTCATACATTACAAGAAGACTCAGAAAGAGGAGGACAGGCAAAAATACCTGGAAAAGCTAAGAGAAGCTGGAAAAGCTGTCAGGAATGTGAAGAAGCAAATGGAAGAAAGGATAGCCGATACAGTAAAATTGGGGGACAAGACATCAGATATATAAATGACTGGAGGAAGTGCCATAATAGTATTGTGAGACTCAAAGATGAGGGGGAGGAATATGTAGAAACTGATAAGGATAAAGCTGAACTGCTTAACAGTTATTTCTGTTCTGTGTTCACGGATAAAAGGCCGGGGGTAAGACCGCAGAAAACAATTGCTAATGGGGATGGATGTATGGTAGACCGGTACAGATTTTCAGAAGACTCTGTTCGGGAGTTGCTGGATCAACTAAAAGTAGACAAAGCGATGGGGCCTGATGGGATACATCCAAAGGTACTCAAGGAACTCGGAGATGTTCTGGAGGCACCGCTGTCTGACCTCTTCAATTCTTCCTTAGAGTCTGGAGTGGTCCTGGAGGACCGGAGAAGAGTGGATGTGGTCCCTCTACACAAGAGAATAAGTAAAGAGGAGGTTGGGAATTGCAGACCTGTCTGTCTGACCTCAGTGGTGAGTAAACCAATGGAAACGCTTCTAAAGCGGATGATCATGAGGTTTCTCAAATCAAATGGACTGCAGGATCTGAGGCAGCATGACTTCACTAGAGGCAGGCCATGTCAGACGAATCCGATTAACTTCTTTGACTGGGTGACCAAACAGTTGGATTTTAGCAAAGCCTTTGACACGGTCCCACAGAGGCGCCTGATAAATAAACTGAGTGTCATTGATATGGGACCTAAAGTGACTGACTGGGTTCAAAACTGGTTACGTGGAAGGAGACAAAGGGTAGTGGTAAATGGAGCTTGCTCTGAGAAAAGGACTGTTATCAGTGGTGCACCGCAGGGTTTGGTCCTCAGGTCGGCTTTTTTAACATCTTCGTGAGTGATATTGCAGAAGGACTGGTGAGGTTTGTCTCTTTGTAGATGATACCAAACTCGGTAATAGGGTGGACACCCAGAGGATGTGGATGGTATGAAGAAGGATCTAGCGAAGCTTGAAGAATGGTCCGATAATTGGCACTAAAAAAATGCAGGGTCATGCACTTGGAGTACAAAAGTCCAAGGGAATGATACAGTATAGGGGATGAAGTGCTTCTGTGTATGAAAGAAGAGCGGGGCTTGGGGGTGATTGTGTCTGATGACCTTAAGGAGGCCAAACAGGTAGAAAAGGTGACAGTCAAAACCAGAAAGATGCTTGGGTGCATAAGGAAAGGGATGACCAGCAGGAAAATAGAGGTGATAGTGCCCTTGTATAAGTCTCTGGTGAGGCCCTAGAGTACTGCATGCAATTTATTTATTTTATTTATTTATTTATTTATTTATTGCATTTGTATCCCACATTATCCCACCTATTTGCAGGCTCAATGTGGCTTACATAGTTTTGTTATAACATTGTCATTCCAGAATATCAGATACAGTTAGTACTATGTTATGTGTGTAGGGATTAAGTAGGGAAGAAAGAGGAAGTGATTAGGCGGGTGAAAGTAGATGTAGATTTTCATAACTGGTTAGGTTGGGAAAGTGAATTAGCGAGGCTGTTGGTTCTCATTGTAGGCCTTGTTGAAGAAGTATGTCTTCAGAGATTTGCGAAAGTTATTTGTATCGACAATTGATTTCAGGTCTGTGGGTAGAGCATTCCATATTTGCGTGCTCGTGTAGGAGAAGGTAGTGGCATGCATCAGCTTGTATTTTAGTCCTCTACAGCTGGGGAAGTTCAAATTGAGAAATTTGCGGGATGTTCTTGTGGCGTTTCTGGGAGGTAGGTCCACTAGGTTCAGCATGTAGATTGGGGCGTCTGCGTGGATAATTTTGTGTACAATCATACATATCTTGAACACAATGCGTTCTTTAAGTGGGAGCCAGTGCAGTTTCTCTCTTAGTGGTTTTGCACTTTCATATTTAGTTTTTCCAAATATGAGTCTGGCGGCAGTATTCTGGGCTGTTTGGAGTTTTTTGATAGTCTGTTCTTTGCAGCCCACATACAGTACGTTGCAGTAATCCAGATGGCTTATTGCCATTGACTGTACCAGGGTGAGGAATACGTATCTCGGGAAGAATGGTCTTACTCTTTTGAGTTTCCACATGGTGTGGAACATCTTTTTCGTCGTGTTCTTCACATGGGTATCGAGGGTGAGGTTTCGATCAATAGTAACTCCAAGAATTTTCAGGTTTTGTGAGACTGGAAGAGAGCAGTATGGTGTGATTATGGTAGAGAAGGTTTTTGTGTTATGTTGGGAGGTGAGTACAAGACTGTGTTTTTTCTGCGTTAAGTTTTAGTTGGAATGCATCCGCCAGGTGTGCATGATTTGGAGGCTTTGGTTGATCTCGTTAGTGATTTCATTTAGATCATGTTTGAACGGGATGTAGATTGTGACATCGTCTGCATATATGTAAGGATTGAGGTTTTGATTGGGTAGCAGTTTGGCTAACGGTATCATCATTAAGTTGAATAAAGTCGGTGATAGGGGGGATCCTTGGGGTACTCCACATTCGGGTGTCCATGGGGGTGATCTGTCCGCATTCGTTATTACTTGGTATGATCTTGTGGTTAGGAATCCCTTGAACCATTTGATTACTGTGCCTCCTACTCCGAAGTATTCTAGTATATGTTATTCTGGAGACCGCACCTATGAAAAGATATAGACAGGATGGAGTTGGTCCAGAGGGCAGCTACAAAAGTAGTAGGTGGTCTCTGTCATAAAACATATAGGGACAGGCTTACGAACCTCAACATGTATACGCTGGAAGAAAGGCGAGAGAGAGGGGATAACGATAGAGATGTTTAAATACCTCAGTGGCGTCAATATACAGGAGGCGAGTCTTTTTCAAATGAAGGAAAACTCTGGAATGAGGGGGCATATGATGAAGTTAAGAGGAAATAGAATTAGGAGGAATCTAAGAAAATACTCTTTCACCAAAAGGGTAGTGGATGTATGGAATGGCCTCCCAGTGGAGGCCATGGAGAGGAGGACTGTTTCAGAATTTAAGAAAGTGTGTGACAGGCATGTGGAATCCCTTAGGAAAGGAAGAATTACATGTTACTGAGGATGGGCAGACTGGATGGGCCATTTGGCACTTATCTACCGTCATGTTCTATGTTTCTATTAACTCAGAAAGTTTATGAACGGTAAAGTTCAGATGTAAAAATTATGTGGGGCAATTTTCAAAATGAAAGTGCCTGCATTGCATTTCGTTTGAAAATTCATGGAAGCCCACATAGGAAAAAGTTCACGTGTACTTTCTGTACATGTGAATGATTGCAAAATTACCCCCTACCTTTTTATTTTTTCCCTTTTGTGGCCTGGACAACAGTACACATGGAGGGGCATAATCGAACGCAAACGCCTATCTCCATGGGCGTTTATCTCCGAGAACGGGTCCGTGAAGGGGCGGGCCGAACCGTATTTTCGAAAAAAATGGACGTTTTTTGAGCTGGGCATTTGTTTTTTTTAGCGATAATGGAAACTAAAAACGCCCAGCTCAAAAGCGTCCTAATCCGAGCCATTTGGTCGTGGGAGGGGCCAGGATTGGTAGTACACTCGCCCCCCTGATATGCCAGGACACCAACTGGGCACCCTAGGTCAGTGCGGTGGACTTCAGAAAAAGCTCCCACATGCATAGCTCCCTTACCACGGGTGCTGAGCTCCCAACCCCCCTCCCCCAAAACCCACTACCCACAAATGTACAACACTACCATAGCTCTTAGGGGTGAAGGGGGCACCTACATGTGGGTACAGTGGGTTTTGGAGGCCCCCCATTTACCAGCACAAGTGTTTCAGGTAGGGGGGATGGGCCTGGGTCCACCTGGCTGAAGTGCACTGCAGTAACCACTAAAAGTGCTCCAGGGACCTGCATACACGCAGGCCTCTAGGACTTGTTGCTGCTGTATAACGTTGGCACACCAGTTGACACCTGAAGACTAATCTCTCCGAAAATGTCCTTTATTGGAATAAGCACGTTTACTCACAGTTAACTGCAGAGGTTGTGCCCCACTGGCAACGAGTCTCCCTGGTACTGAGATTAGCAGTAGGTCAGAGCTGGCAGAATGCTGTACAATGCCCTCTTTCAGCCACATTCAAGGTAAGAACTAAGTTGTCTAACATGGCTAACACAGGAAAGGGAACTAAAACTGGCTTACAAAAATGGCCACTACCGCATGGACTACAACAGGAAACACAACAGGGCACACTCTGACCCAGTAGGCAGGGGGAAAAGCACCATGGAAGAAGAGCCTACCAACTACCAACATCGTGAGACTGTAACACAAGCTAATGAAGTCACGGAGCCCAATACCCTACACCCACCACAATGCAATGCTGATGTGACCCTCTAGTGCACCCGAGAGCCACATCTGATCCAGGGAAAGGCTGTGAGAGGATCGAACACATTCTGCTGTCATGGAGGTGGGTACGGCATTTGAGGCTGGGATACAGGCTGGGATAAAAGTTTTTAAAGTGGGGGTTTTTTTGGTGGGAGGGAGTTAGTGACCACTGGGGGAGTCCGGGGACGTCATCCCCGATTCCCTCCAGTGGTCATCTAGGCAGTTGGGGCACTTTTTTGGGACTTGTTCGTGGAAAATAAAGGGTCCAAAAAAAGTGACCCAAAATCCCGATTATCAGCTACAGATGCCCATCTCTCCTCGGCTGATAACCGCGCCCCAGTTCCGCCTCCACCACGCCTCCGACACGCCACCGTCAACTTTATTCGTTTCTGCGATGGAGTGCAGTTGGAAACGCCCAAAATCGGCTTTCGATTATACCAATTTGGCCGCCTTTGCGAGAAAAACGCCCATCTCCTGATTTGGGTTGAAATATAGGCATTTTTCTCTTTTGATTATAAGCTGGATAGTCTTCCACTACCTGATTTCTACAGAAATCAGTCTGCGTTGACTGAGCATGAGGCTTCCTCAGAGTAGATTGGATTCTGTTGCTAGGTAACTAAATTCAAAGTCGGCAGATTCGGGAGTTGCACCAGGTCAGTTTCTATTGGAAAAGAGATGAGAGAACAGATGCAATGTTTACTAATAGATAGCAACAGCCTCTGGGGATGTTTTAAAAATCACTTAAAATTGTGAAATAATAAGCCCAATTTTGCATAGGTCATCTGTGTTGAGAAAGTGACAGCCAAGTTGGAACGCTGACAGTCTGGAAGGTATTGTAAAAAAAACTTGCTGCTCTTCTGTATGATAGCTATAAGGCCACGGGAGAAACAAGACCAAAGCCAGGTCCCATAAATAACAAGAACAGACGAAGATCAAGGCTTCAACTAAATTCATTGCCGGAGAATGTGGTAAAGGCGGTAAGCTTAGCGTGGTTTAAAAAAGGTTTGGATGGCTTCCTAAAGGAAAAGTCCATAGACCATTATTAAAATGACTTGGGGAAAACCCACTGCTTATTTCTGGAGTAAGCAGTGTAAAATGTATTGAACTTTTTTGGGATCTTGTGCCAGGTACTTGTAACCTCCGCTCACAGGACAAATCCCTCCTATCAGTACCCTTCTCCACCACCGCCAACTCCAGACTCCGCCCCTTCTGCCTCGTCTCACCCTATGCTTGGAATAAACTTCCCGAGCCCATACGCCCTCCCTGCCCATCTTCAAATCCTTACTCAAAGCCCACCTCTTCACTGTAGCTTTTGGCACATAACCACTTACCTCTATTCAGGAAACCTACACTGCCTTTAGATTGTAAGCTCTTTTGAGCAGGGACTGTCCTTCCTCGTTTAAAATTGTACAGCGCTGCGTAACCCTGGTAGGGCTTTAGAAATGTTAAGTAGTAGCTCATCAGAGCGGACTCCGCAACAGAGAGCCATCAAGCTACAGCCAGAGTGGTCTCAGTACTGCAATCTCTGGGCTGGGTCGTGAATGTAGCCAAAAGTCACCTGACCCCCTCGCAATCTCTAGAATATTTGGGGGCACGGTTCGACACAGACTCGGGATATGTATTCCTACCCGAGCAAAGGCGGTGCAATCTTCAGAATCAGGTCCGTCTGCTCCTGAGGATGCCTCGCCCGCGAGCTTGGGACATTGTCCAGCTGTTAGGGTCGATGACGACCACCTTGGAAGTGGTGCCCTGGGCGAGAGCGCACCTGAGACCTCTGCAGTGCTCCCTGCTTCAACGATGGTCTCCAGTTTCTCAGGATTATCAGTGCAGACTCACGTGGCTCCCTGCGGCCCGGCTCAGTATGGACTGACTGTACATTTCATCCTTTAGATTGTAAGCTCCTTTGAGCAGGGACTGTCCTTCTATGTTAAATTGTACAGCGCTGCGTAACCCTAGTAGCGCTTTAGAAATGTCAAGTAGTAGTAGGTACTTGTAACCTGGATTGGCCATTGTTGGAAACAGGGTGCTGGGCTTGATGGACCTTTGGTCTGTCCCAGTGTGGCCATACTTATGTACTAATGTAACTCCAATAATTGGGAGGCATCCTGTTTCCCCCCCAAACCCACCTCCCCGCTCCCCCCGTTTTCTATTTCTGTTGATGGCTCTCTCATTCTCCCTGTCTCCTCAGCTCGAAACCTTGGGGTCATCTTTGACTCTTCTCTCTCCTTCTCTGCTCATATCCAGCAGACCGCCAAGACCTGTCGTTTCTTTCTTTACAACATCCGTAAAATCCGCCCCTTTCTTTCCGAGCACTCTACCAAAACCCTCATCCACACCCTTGTCACCTCTCGTTTAGACTACTGCAATCTGCTTCTTGCTGGCCTCCCACTTAGTCACCTCTCCCCTCTCCAGTCGGTTCAAAACTCTACTGCCCGTCTCATCTTCCGCCAGGGTCGCTTTACTCATACTACCCCTCTCCTCAAGACCCTTCACTGGCTCCCTATCCGTTTTCGCATCCTGTTCAAACTTCTTCTACTAACCTATAAATGTATTCACTCTGCTGCTCCCCAGTATCTCTCCACACTCGTCCTTCCCTACACCCCTTCCCGTGCACTCCGCTCCATGGATAAATCCTTCTTATCTGTTCCCTTCTCCACTACTGCCAACTCCAGACTTCGTGCCTTCTGTCTCGCTGCACCCTACGCCTGGAATAAACTTCCTGAGCCCCTACGTCTTGCCCCATCCTTGGCCACCTTTAAATCTAGACTGAAAGCCCACCTCTTTAACATTGCTTTTGACTCGTGACCACTCGCCTCCACCTACCCTCCTCTCTTCCTTCCCGTTCACATTAATTGATTTGATTTGCTACTTTATTTATTTTTTGTCTATTAGATTGTAAGCTCTTTGAGCAGGGACTGTCTTTCTTCTATGTTTGTGCAGCGCTGCGTATGCCTTGTAGCGCTATAGAAGTGATAAGTAGTAGTAGTAGTCTCTTGTAACCAGAGCTAATATTGTGATGTCATAATGCCTCAGTCCACCAATAAGAGCCAACCTCATCAGTGATGTCACAATGGCTTGATTGTCCTATACTTGGCTCACTTTTATTACATAGCTCTTTGAGCAGGGACTGTCTTTCTTCTATGTTTGTGCAGCGCTGCGTATGCCTTGTAGCGCTATAGAAATGCTAAATAGTAGTAGTAGTAGTAGTAGTAGTAGTAGTAGTAGTAGTAAGACCAGTGCCAGGCAGACATCTATGGTCTGTGCCCCAAAATTGGCAGGGAGAGACAGAAATTAAGTATGCCGGTGTTTGAGCACCATATATGGAATCTAGAGGAATAATAAGTCATGCAAATATCTCCAGTGTTTAAACATGTACATCAGCTCAGTGGTGTTTTTTGGTTTTTTGTTGGTGGTGGTAGTGGTGTTGAGGGGGGGGGGGGTGTTTGGGGGGTTGCTGTTGCACTAGTATGCAATAGAGGAAAGTAAGCCTATATTCTCTTATAGAATAGGCTCCTATGTATCTATTTGCCCATAATGAAGGCAGTAAATGAAAATATTTACTGCCTTCATTATGGGCAGTAAATACTGCCCATAATGAAGCCAATGCAGAAAAACTGCATTGGCTCCCAATCAAAGAACGTATTACTTTCAAAATCTGCACCCTGGTCCACAAGATTATCTATGGCGATGCCCCGAGTTATATGGCTGATCTCATAGACCTACCAACCAGAAACACAATTGGAACATCACGAACATACCTAAATCTTCACCACCCTAGCTGCAAGGGACTCGAGTACAAATCAATTTACGAATCCAGCTTCTCCTATATAAGCGCCCAACTATGGAACGCATTACCGAAAGCCATAAAGTGGAGGAGTGGCCTAGTGGTTAGGGTGGTGGACTTTGGTCCTGGGGAACTGAGGAACTGAGTTGGATTCCCACTTCAGGCACAGGCAGCTCCTTGTGACTCTGGGCAAGTCACTTAACCCTCCATTGCCCTATGTAAGCCGCATTGAGCCTGCCATGAGTGGGAAAGCGCAGGGTACAAATGTAACAAAAATAAAATAGATACTATTGGAGATTCTACATGGAATGTTGCTATTCCACTAGCAACATTCCATGTAGAAGGCTGCGCAGGCTTCTCTTTCTGTTTCTGTGAGTCTGATGTCCTGCACGTACATGAAGGACGTCAGACTCACAGAAGCAGAAGCCTGTGCGGCCACGTTGGTGGTCTGCAAGGGCCGACTTCTACATGGAATGTTGCTAGTGGAATAGCAACATTCCATGTAGAATCTCAACTAGTAGCAACAGTGGAGGAGTGGCCTGGTGGTTAGGGTGGTGGATTTTGGTCCTGGGGAACTGAGTTCAATTCCCACTTCAGGCACAGGCAGCTCCTTGTGACTTTGGGCAAGTCACTTAACCTTCCATTGCCCCATGCAGGGGCGTATCTGCGTGGGGCCTCAGGGGCCTGGGTCCCCGCAGATTTTGCCCTGGACCCCCCTACCGCCATCAACCCTCCCCCGCTGCCGTTCTTACTTTTGCTGGCGGGGGACCCCAACCCCCGCCAGCCGAGGTCTGCTTCCACCTGCCGCTGCCGTAAAAACTTCTTCTTCAGCCGGCGGGAGACCCCAAACCCCCGCCAGCCGCCCCGCGGTGTTTAAAATTCATCTTCGGCCTCCGTGGCCGTGCTGCTGTGATAGACGCTGTTGAAATCCACTTCGGAGTCTGACGTCGCAGCACGTACAACGTACAACGACGTCAGACTCCGAAGTGGATTTCAACAGCGCCTATCACAGCAGCACGGCCACGGAGGCCGAAGATGAATTTTAAACACCGCGGGGCGGCTGGCGGGGGTTTGGGGTCCCCCACCGGCTGAAGAAGAAGTTTTTACGGCAGCGGCAGGTGGAAGCAGACCTCGGCTGGCGGGGGTTGGGGTCCCCCGCCAGCAAAAGTAAGAACGGCAGCGGGGGAGGGTTGGCGGCGGGAGGGGGGGTGGAGAGAGTCATTGGTGGCGGTGGGGGCTCGGCGGTAGCGGCGGCGGCGGCGGCGGCGGGGGGGGGGGGGGCTAAAATGTGCCCCCTCCCTCTGGCTCTGGCCCCCCCTACCGCCGGAGTCCAGATACGCCCCTGGCCCCATGTAAGCCGCATTGAGCCTGCCATGAGTGGGAAAGTGTGGGGTACAAATGTAACAAAAATTAAATAAAGACAACGCAGGATCACCTCAATTTCCAGAAATCACTAAAGACCGATCTGTTCAAAAAGGCAAACCCTACTGATCCAACTTAAGTGCCTGAACTCAGCAACACAACGAAGCCATAACCTGCAATGAACAATGCATCACCCTTCTTCTCTTGATTCTCTAATGTTCTGTAACAACATCACTCTGTAAGTCACATTGAGCCAGCAAAGAGGTGGGAAAATGTGGGGTACAAATGCAACAAATAAATAAAATATATTTATTCATGTTCATTGTGGATATCCTAAAAACCTGGACTGGTCGCTTGAGATGCCCTGGTTTCTATTGTGTGTTACAGAGTTGTTCACTGAAACACGGTGCCACGTCGAGTCTCATCCTTTATTAAAGAACTATTTTTAACTATTCGTCTCCTTGGTTTTTTGGAAGTGTCGTGTTGACCACGCTACTTTTTGTTCTCGACTAGTATATAAAATGAGACCAAAAAATAGAGGCAAGTTCCAACAAAGATGCAGAAAAACGGAAGGGAGATGGACATCATTTTGATGAGCTATTTGAAAATTGTTCATGGTTAATTGAGTCTGTGTGGTTGTTATTGTTTTGCTTTGAATGCAGCTGATCTATGTTGCCCCCTCCCCCTCCCCCTCCCCCCTCCACAAAGTTGTCACCCTAGGCGACCATCTAATCTGCTTAATAGTTCATGTATCCCTGTCCCTGAATCCCAAGTGCTAGATTCTCACAGACCCTAAGCTGACTGAAGATACAGGATCCATCTCTCATGTCTTTTTTACCAGTATGAAATTCTAAGTATAAATGTTCTTTTTCTGCTCCCTTATTTTTTTTTTTTTTTTGTTACATTTGTACCCTGCGCTTTCCCACTCATGGCAGGCTCAATGCGGCTTACATGGGGCAATGGAGGGTTAAGTGACTTGCCCAGAGTCACAAGGAGCTGTCTGTGCCTGAAGTGGGAATCAAACTCAGTTCCTCAGTTCCCCAGGACCAAAGTCCACCACCCTAACCACTAGGCCACTCCTCCACTATTCCACTAGCAACATTCCATGTAGAAGTCGGCCCTTGCAGATCACCAATGTGGCCGCGCAGGCTTCTACATGGAATGTTGCTAGTGGAATAGCAACATTCCATGTAGAATCTCCAATAGTAGCAACATTCCATGTAGAATCTCCAATAGTATCTATTTTATTTTTGTTACATTTGTACCCTGCGCTTTCCCACTCATGGCAGGCTCAATGCGGCTTACATGGGGCAATGGAGGGTTAAGTGACTTGCCCAGAGTCACAAGGAGCTGCCTGTGCCTGAAGTGGGAATCAAACTCAGTTCCTCAGTTCCCCAGGACCAAAGTCCACCACCCTAATCACTAGGCCACTCCTCCACTGTTGCTACTATTTGAGATTCTACATGGAATGTTGCTGTTCTACTAGCAACATTCCATGTAGAAGTCGGCCCTTGCAGATCACCAATGTGGCCGCGCAGGCTTCTGCTTCCGTGAGTCTGACGTCCTGCACGTACGTGCAGGACGTCAGACTCACAGAAACAGAAGCCTGCGCAGCCTTCTACATGGAATGTTGCTAGTGGAATAGCAACATTCCATGTAGAATCTCCAATAGTAGCAACATTCCATGTAGAATCTCCAATAGTATCTATTTTATTTTTGTTACATTTGTACCCTGCGCTTTCCCACTCATGGCAGGCTGAATGCGGCTTACATGGGGCAATGGAGGGTTAAGTGACTTGTCCAGAGTCACAAGGAGCTGCCTGTGCCTGAAGTGGGAATCGAACTCAGTTCCCCAGGACTACTACTACTACTTAACATTTCTAGAGCGCTACAAGGGTTACGCAGCGCTGTACAGTTTAACAAAGAAGGACAGTCCCTGCTTGAAGGAGCTTACAACCTAAAGGACGAAATGTCAAGTTGGGGCAGTCAAGATTTCCTGAATAGAGGTGTAGTGGTTAGGTGCCGAAGGCGACATTGAAGAGGTGGGCTTTGAGCAAGGATTTGAAGATGGGCAGGGAGGGGGCTTGGCGTATGGGCTCAGGGAGTTTATTCCAAGCATGGGGTGAGGCGAGGCAGAAAGGGCGGAGCCTGGAGTTGGCGGTGGTGGAGAAGGGTACTGAGAGGAGGGATTTGTCTTGAGAGCGGAGGTTACGGGACCAGAGTCCACCACCCTAACCACTACGCCACTCCTCCACTCCACTCCTGCACACAAAAGCATGCACAGTTATCATGGAGGGTCAGTCTATGTGCACAAAGATACAGATGTGGAGAGAGTAATAGAGAACCAAAGCAAGACGTGACCTACAGGGTGATGCTGGGCCCAGGGCTGATGTTAGACATTTAGGGGACTAGGGCAGAAACTGGAGAGGGCGCCTCAAAGCTGGTCTTCAACCTATGCCTTCTTCAGCTTGAGGCAGGTATGGGAGCACAGGGCAATTGTCCTGTTTTCCACCCTGTAACACCGGCCTAGCTGGGCCACCTCCCCAGCACCACCACGACGAATGTGCAAGACTAGGTCAAGGCTGCAGAAGAATCAGCATGGTGATGGGAATCCCAAGCCCCACTACCAGAAATCCTCGAGAAGCCACCAAGCAGGTGATAGGAATCTCTTGAAGGCAGGAGTATAACCAGCCCTCCAATTTTGGAAGTGCCCAGGGGTGAATTTGGGGAACAACACATTCCTCCCTCCTCCTCTCTCCCACCCCCACCCCCACCCCGCACACATGCGCTAAACATACCTTTGCTAGCAGGGATGCCGAGGCCCCACCAGCCAAAGAAATACAGCTCCTACATAATAAGTACATAAGTATTGCCATACTGTGAAAGACCAAAGGTCCATCAACCCAGCATCCTGTTTCCAACAGTGGCCAATCCAGGTCACAAATACCTGGCAAGCTGCTTCCCTCCTTCTAGCATGCTTCTGTAATGCAGAAGTCGGTGGCATGCCTCCAGCCACTGACTCCAGAACTCCCTGAGCATGCTCAGTTCTTGACTTGTGCAAACTGCGCATGTGCAAGAAGTCCCAGCATCGGCAGCTGGAGGCACGCTGTCGACTTTTGCATTAAGGAAGCACACAAGAAGGAGGGAAGCAGCTCAGGAACTGTATTTCTTTGGCTGGTGGGGCTTCAGTATCCCCACCAGTCATTTAAAGGAGTGCTGCAGTTCTGGAGGGAAAGTGCAATGCCCAGGCCCCCAAGGGGCCCCCCCCTCTCCGTGGCTATGCCACTTCTTGAAGGCAGGAGGGAAAGGAGGGGGAAAAATGGGGGGGAAGGAGAAGAGGGAGACAAATCATGGGGGAAAATATATAGGGGAACAGCATTCCTCCAGACATTCCTCTTAACACCCTCCCACATATGCCCACACACACGCATAGGGTTACCATATCTGCTCCCCCAAAAAAGAGGACACATGCCCTGCCCTGCCACACCCCGCCCCCTCACCACACGCCACCCCGCCCCTGTCACATACCGTCCCACCCCTTTCACACCCCCGCCATACCCCATTATATCCCTTAAGGGTATCCTATCTTCCCCTTCCCTTACCTTACCGTACTGCCTTGGTAGTCTAGTAACCTCTTCGGGGCAGGAAAGAGCCCTCTCTTTCCTGGCCGGAACAGCTGCATACTATCTTGCTCCCTCCCGTATTGGCACCGATTCAAAATGGCCACTGAGAGTGACCTTAGAAGATTTCTGCAGAAGTCTCGCGAGGCCACCGCTTCAACTCTTGGCAACCATTCTGAATCGGCGCCAGGACTGGAGGCAGCAAGAGACAGTCTGCAGCCACTCCGGGCAGGAAAGAGGGGGCACTTTCCTGCCCTGAAGAGGTCACTAGACCACCAGGGCAGTACAGTAAGGTAAGGGGAGGAGAGGATAGGACACCACTAGGCCCGTAAATCCGGGCAAACGGGCAGGCTGCAAAACCTACCCGGTTGCCCGGCTGTGACCTCAAAAAGAGGGCATGTCCGGGTAAAACCGAACGTATTGTAACCCTACACACACACACACAAACTCCTCACCCACCTACTACCCTCACAAGCTTCCAGACAACTCCATATACACCTGTCCATTCATCTCTCCACACACCACACATTCTCCTACACACATCCTCATAGACACACACCACACCTTCCACATAAACACAAATATATACACCACAGTACTCACACATTCACACACACACACCCCCCAACCCCAACCACATTGCTGCTGCCAGCCTCCCAGCATGGACTTTACCATAGATCCCCCCACCTAGTCTCCCACACAGACATGCCTATGCCAGTGGCATAGCTACGGGTGGGCCTGGGTAGGCACATGCCCACCCACTCTTTGCTCAGGCCCACCTTGTCTGGCCTCCAAAATAGTTCAGCAGTGGCTGCCTCATTCCCCTCTCTCCCTCTCCTCCACCCCCGGATCTGGCATTTGCTTCCCGCTTGCAACTCCACAGCACCTGCCTACTCTGTTCTACCTCAGCACCTTCCTCAGCAGCAGCCACGATGTATGTCTCTGTCACATTTAGATGCTTTCTTTTGCCCTGCCCTCACTTTCTACCTGGCAGGACGCAGCAGAGGGAAGCCTGCAGGGCTGGCCAGGCAGTGAATGTACATTGCTGTTGTCGAAAGTACTGAGGTATGAGGGTAGGTTCAGAGAAGGGGGAGATGCTGGGCCTCGGGGAGGGGGGAATGCAGGATCTGGGAGTGGAGGAGAGGGAGAAAGATGCAGGACAATGGAGGGGGGATTTTGGAAGGCCCACCCATCCAAAGTCTGGGCACACCCAAAATGAAAGGTCTGGCTACACCCCTGGCTATGCTTGTGGAGCAAGGGGAAATGGGCCATTGTGTCACATTGTAAATATGCACTTTTGCAGGTGGGTTTTTTTTTCTTTAATGACCATCAATAAATGTATTGACGGTTGATAACCCCCAGATCAAATGCAGCCCTTAAGCATTCGGAGATCTCTTTGAACACACTGACAATGTTATTCTTAGGAGTTAGTAAACAAACTTTCTGCCAGTTTCCAGAGCCATGTGACGATGTGTGATTCACTCAGCAAGTTCATACCAGGACCTATTTTATTTGCTTGTTTATTGTGATAGACATGTATATACTGACAGCAGGCTGCTTAGCTGGTTATCACTGTTTTAAAGAAGGCATGTGGCTAAAAATTAAACAAGTTATGCTGTTTAACTTTCTGTGGTCCGTTCTCGATGCTGATGAGCTCCGCAAGGAAGCTGGGGTTTATTCACTGCAGAGGTGCCTACCCAAGTGCCTGTGGGTCTTTCCTGTATGTTTCTTCATCCAGTTTGCTCTTGTCATACAACCAGTGTGTTTTTTTCTAGCAAAAAAGGTTCCGGTACTCAAATGCTAAGCTACCCTTGAGGAGCGGGGTGATCACTGAGGGACCCACCCCACAATAACCAGGCCCCCTGCAACTAGTCACAGAATCTATGACAAGGCAGAATTGGTGTGTGCAGCCTGAGCTCTATCATTAAAACTTGGGGTCCATCTTGGGTAAATTTTAGCAGACAATGGAAAAGGTGCCAGTACTCAGTACCCCCTCAAAAAAGTCCTGCATACAACTGATCTGTGAGCACTGTTTTAAAGTACAGTATATTCCTTCTCAGCCTGTATGCCTGTCACAGCAAGCTCTGTTGACTGTGTCAGGCACTTCAGAGGTTAAATTAGTAACAACCAGAAGAAGGCTTTTAGTTAGGCTGCCCCATGACCTGGAATTCTCTGCCATTGCATTGCACTTTGAGCAGATATCTTTCTCGTCAGAAAAAAATTTAAACATGGTTTTATCTCTACTTTTCAATTTAAAAAAAAAAGGGATTTTCCGTAATTCAAGGCAAGTTACAGTGAGTATTGTCAGAGGACAAGCAGGCCTTCCTATTCTCACATGTGGGTGACGTCATCTTGATGGAGCCCGGTGCGGACACTGACCAGCTTTCTAGTAGCGTTCCATTGCGCATGCGCTGGTGCCCTCCGCAGGTCTTCCAGTCTTTGTTTCTCCGCGGAGCTGAAAGGACGCACTTTGTGTTCTCTCCCTCATGCTGTGCTCTAATTTCAGTCCCTTCCCATGCAGGTGGGGGTTTTTTTTTTGTTTTTCTCTTTTCCCCTCTTCAGTTACCTTCCTGCTACGTTTTCTAGTTCTTTTTCAGCATTTTTAGCTTTCCTTTCTTTTTTGTGAGTGGCTGCACGGTTAGGCCGTCATACTGTCCTCAATCTGCGGTTCAAGATTGAGGAGTTTAATTTAGCCGCAATTCTTTTTTCGATGTCCAAGAAGATCCCCAGTGGCTTCAAGCGGCAGACATGTGCAAGTGGTGCATTGGGTGCCTTGGGCCAAATCATGACCCCTCTGTTTGTAATCTCTGTTTGCATATGCAGGTGAGAACCCAGATGGTGTCATTGGCTCAAATGGAGCATCTTTTTCGCTCTTCAAAGGCTGGACCATTGTCTTCAGCACTGGCGGCATTGACCTCCATGGCTGCTCCAACATTGGCATCCACTGGGAGTGCACAGGCATCGAGTGGGTCTCCACTTGCCTCGACACCGGGTGCTGTTAGCAAGCCCCAGGACCAATCAACATCAGACCAGATGCCGAGGAGACATTCGGATTCAGCAGTGTCCTCGCAGCACCAGGGGACCGAAGTTCTGTGCATCGGGGGAAGCCCAAAAATCATAAGCATCAGTCTTCCTTGACACACGGTGCCGGGATCACCGAGGCATTGGACTCCCGAGAAGCGCCTGCATTGGGAGAACTGCACCCCCTCCGTGGAAGTGATGCCGGTGCACCTATCAAGTGGCCAGGTCCCCACCACTGGTTCATCACCAACACCGTCTCAGACTTCCTCTACCCCAGCTCTCATGTTTTTGCCGATGCCCACCTTCAATGAGCAGTTCTGGAACATGCTCTGAGAGGAGGTGGCGCAGTTACTGCAGGGAGCTCCCACATTAGCATCAAGGGCGCTTGCATCCTCGGGGGAACAGCAGGTCCTCTCCAAGGCTCTATCGATGCTGGCACCCAGATCCTCGCCACCGACACCTCACGAGGTCTGGGCATGCAGTGCCCTCCTACATTGGTGGAGGAAGCTTCCCTGGAGTCTGAGGGAAGGACTGCATCTTGAGGCTCTTAGGAGTACGGACATTGTTCCACTAGGTCAAGGCCGGTGCGTACTCAGTCCCCTGGCAGATGACATTTAATGTGAACAAGTGCAAAGTGATTCATGTATGAAAGAGGAACCCAAACTATAACTATGTCATTCAAGGTTCAGCGTTGGGAGTCACGGACCAAGAAAGGGATCTAGGTGTCATCATTGATGATACGTTGAAAACTTCTGCTCAATGTGCTGCTGCGGCTAGGAAAGCGAATAGAATGTTGGGTATCATTAGGAAAGGGATTGAAAACAAAAATAAGGATATTATTCTGCCGTTGTATCGCTCCATGGTGCGACCGCACCTCGAGTATTGTGTTCAATTCTGGTCGCCGCACCTCTAAAAAAATATAGCGGAATTGAAAAAGGTGCAGAGAAGGGCGACAAAGATGATACAGGGGATAGGACGACTTCCCTGTGAGGAAAGGCTGAAGAGGCTGGGGCTCTTCAGCTTGGAGAAGAGGCGGCTGAGGGGAGATATGATAGAGGTCTATAAGATAATGAGTGGAATGGAATGGGTCGACGTGGAGCATCTGTTTACTCTTTCCAAAAATACTAGGACAAGGGGGCATGCGATGAAGCCGCAGTGTGGTAAATTTAAAACGAATCGGAGGAAATTTTTCTTCACTCAACGCGTAGTTAAACTCTGGAATTTGCTGCCGGAAAAAGTGGTTAAGGCGGTTAACTTAGCGGACTTCAGAAAAAGGTTGGACGGCTTCCTGGAGGAAAAGGCCATAGAATGTTAATAAATGGCGAGGGAATAATACACTATTTCTAGGAGGGGCAGGACAAATTGCTTGTTCTTTTGGCCGCTGTCGGTGACAGGGTGCTGGGTTCGATGGACCCTTGGTCTGTCCCAGCATGGCGATGCTTATGTACTTATGATCCTCAATATGAGGAAGAGTCTGATAAGGATCCACATTACTTCTCGGAGGAAGAGTCACATGGAATCCCATCTTAACCCTCACCTCCTCAAGAGAGACAAAAATCTCCTCCAGAGGCGCTCTCTTTCACCAGTTTCGTGAGGGAGATGGCTGTGGCTGTCCCATTTAAGTTGGAGATGGAGAAGGAGCCCAGGACAGAGATGTAATCTGTTTTGGGCTATGTCTCCTCCTAAGGAAGACGACACTGTGCCATTCCACCCTATCCTTAAGGACACTCTGTTGAAGAACTGGAAATCTCCCCTCACAGTGCAGGTTGCGCCCAAGAAGGTGAATACGTAGTACCATATACAGAAGGTTCCAGATTCCAGAGGGCCCAGAGAGGCCTCTCTTGCTGGCAGGTCTTGGGGATCCCTTCAAGCCAAGGTATTAATGTTTACCACTTTGGGGGGGGGGGGGGGGTAGCAGGCAGAGAGGAAATGTGTGGGCCTTGCCCACGCAGTCCACCTCTAGGAATTGAGGTCTAGTTACACAACTGCCCCCAGCAGTCACACTGCTTATTTCCCTTGATAGTTTTGAACTACAGGGATTTCTAACGCAGCAAGAAAGTCGCAATTGGCTTTAGACAAGGGGAACAGGAGAGACCCAGGACTTTCATTCCTGAGTCCCAGGGGTCCTGTAGCCAGCTTTGAAGTTCCACAGAGCTCATGTCCAAGAAACAAGCACGTTCCGGCAACCGTAACGAAGATCCTCTGAAATCTGCCTGCAGCTCCACTTCAAAACATAAAGACAGAAGTAAGCACAAAGAGACTTGCTAAAGAGCTCGTCTTCATCCATCCCAAGATAAAGAGAACCCAGGCCACAAGCTGACAGAAACGTCTAATAAATTCATCCTAGTCAAAGCCTGAATTAATACCAAAAGCTCGGGGAACTGCCCGGCACAAAACTCTGCCCTCCATAATATTGCTTGGGCTCCAAGAGACCATGTGCGGATGCTTTAAAAAGGTTTTACCTATTTCCCCTTTAATTTTGTCCTCTCAGCTTTTGGCTGCCAGGTTTGCTAAGCTAAAGCGCATATCTGTAAATCAAATTTTAATGGCATGTGTCTTTGCACTTATTTTCATAACTGTTTATATCCCTGCCCATAACTTCCTTTATGTGTTAATATATATGTTAATCTGTACAGTTAAGTTGAAAAGTGCATTCAAGTCAAGTTTTCTGTGGTTGCATTCAGCCTGGTGTTTGATCTAGCCTGTAGCTCAAGGGGTTGCCTTAAGAATCCATAAAGCTGCTGGCTGTGAGGATAATATTTATACCCCAAACCCCGAATCCAGGCAAAGGAGAACTGAACTTCACAAACTTAACTCACAACTCCTCATACCTGAAGGCGACCTAGGTCCAATCTCCTGCAAGGCCCTATTAGTCACAGGGTATAAAGGGGGCCCCAGAGCTACATGTGTCTATGGTCTATTTGGATTCGTATATCAGATGTTATATTTGTACCCTGCATTGCATCTGTGGGTTATACATTTTTTAAATACATGAAAGACAGTGAATAGGCTGAAACTTTAGAATCTACCGGCTTAAAAGGAATACTGCTGTCTCAGCACTGAGCCTGGCCCTCGCAGCAGCTGGGCGCTACCTCCCTCTTAGTCTCCAGATTTATTTATTTATTTATGTATTTATTTATTTATTTTGCTGCATTTATAGCCCATATTTCCCCACCTATTTGCAGGCTCAATGTGGCTTACAATATAATACAACTACAATCACATTGATGGAATAGAGAATCAGAGTATATATAACAGATAAGGTGCATAGGAATATTATGGCAATCATATTAACGGAGAAGAATTTCAGAATTATTGCTACTAAGGTTCATACGAAAATTATGTTGAGTAAGAAGTGGATAAATAGATAACAACATAACATAATGATATCAGGACAAGGTGTCATTATCAGTAACTAGTGAAAGAGGCCCGTTTCCGGAGCAAATGAAACGGGCGCTAGCAAGGTTTTCCTCCCCAACACCCCCCCCCCCTTCTCCCTACCTACCTACCGACCCCTTCGTCGTTCTGACACCATTGCTCCGCACCTCCTGAACGCACCGTACGCCATTGCTCCGCCCTCGGTGTGTGATGCCATTGCTCCTCCCTCGACGGCATCACATTTGACGCGAGGGCGGGGCCCGGAGACTTGGCGATTTTGGTGGCTTCACCACCACGAACCCTTCGAACCTGTGTTGAAGGAAGTGACATCAGTGGCTTGGCTTCACTGACGTCAGTGTCTTCAGAACGTTGAGGGTGAGTTTTATTATATAGGATGAGGGTGTAAATAAAATAGGCAAATTAAAAGAGTTCCAGTATCTGGGCAGAGTCCCGTTTTCTTGAAGCTTTCCTCCATTGTAATGTGGTTCATGCCCTCAAGTAAACCCCAGCTATTCACACTGCTAGAGTACCACCCACCTCACTATCAGTTTCTTTAGGCACTTTCAGTTTTATCTTGATTGATCCCACCTATACCCCACCTAGTTTAGTTCTTCCCAATCAGTTTCCCTATATTATGCCTTGTTAGTTGATCTTGACTGGACAGTAAGCTCAAAGGGGAAGGGACTGTCTGCTTGTTGGAATCATGCCCAGTACCCGTGACCTGAATTGGCAACTGTTTTGGAATCAGGATACCGGACTTGATGGACCTTTGGTCTGACCTAGTATGGTAATACGTATGTTCTTATGACTATTTGTCTTTTAGTTAGTTAGTTAGTTAGTTACAGTGCATTTTTTCTAGCAAAAAAGGTGCCGGTACTCAAATGCTAGGCCACCCTTTCGGGGTGGGGTGATCACCCACCCCACAATAGCCAGGACCCTGCAACCAGTAACAGAATCTATGACAAGGCAGAATTGTTGTGTAGAGCCTGAGCTCGTTCATTAAAACTTGGGGTCCATGGGTCAATTTTAGCAGACAATGGAAAAGGTGCCGGTACTCAGTACCCCCTCAAAAAAAGCCCCGGTTATTTATTTGGATTTATTTACCGCCTTTTTGAAGGAATTCACTCAAGTCCCTGTTTTATGTGTGCCAGTAAAACACTGCATACATCTCTCTATATAAAAGGCAAAACCAACGTTCTATGAAGCCTCCAGCCGGAAGTGTGAAGGGGGCGAGATATCCGGTTTCCCTATGAGTGTCTGCCCCGCCCTCTCTGTAACACAGTCAGTGAAGGAAAACAGCAGAGCACGAAATCAAATCGCTGGCTCTGTAACAGTGAAGGACTCAGAGGGGGGAGGGGAGAGCGGCCAGAGGGCAGGGACACACACACTCCCACATGCACACAGAAGAAAACATTGCTAGCCCCCGTTTCATTTGCATCAGAAACGGGGCTTTTTTTACTAGTATTATAATAAATAACAATGATTGTGTAATCAGTAATAACAGTTGTTTTGAATCCCTAGCAGAAGGAAACCTTTCAAGGCTGCTCAATGCATTAGGGAAGCACCATACTTACAGATGACCTGTGGGGGTCATTGGGATAGCTTCGCCAGTATCCCAGCATGTATTGTGTCTCTTTTGATCTTGAACGGATATTCTGCAAAATAATTTTACGAGATTTCATCACTGTTCCCCCAAATCATGTGCTGTTGGATTTAAAAGCAAATTTTCATTCAAGTAATTTGGTTTGGATTCTTTGAAAATCTTTCACAAACCCACTGAAAAGTGCCATTTCTCACAACTAATTTGCAAGGGGTGAAATCTCTGCTTTCCACGCTTGTATACCTCAAAGAAAGGTCTAAATTCTGACATTGGGCATGAGACCCAAGTCAGAGATTCCTGAACTACTGCAGTGTTGCTAAGGGATTGCTTAAAACAAGTTATGCACATCCCCACCACATGTAGGCGCTCACACTGACCCCCACCTTTATGTCTTGCATAAGTGTGGGTGTATAGATATTAGGTCGTTAACGAGTTATGCTGATATTCTATTATGGAATGTAGGCACCTTGGTTCCAATATTGAATGGACTCTTGGGGCTCCTAAATAGAGGTGGCCAGTTAGAGTGGACCTTCAATGGTGTCTACTACTACTACTACTACTATTTAGCATTTCTATAGCACTACAAAGCATACGCAGCGCTGCACAAACATAGAAGAAAGACAGTCCCTGCTCAAAGAGCTATGTAATAAAAGTGAGCCAAGTATAGGACAATCAAGCCATTGTGACATCACTGATGAGGTTGGCTCTTATTGGTGGACTGAGGCATTATGACATCACAATATTAGCTCTGGTTACAAGAGACTACTACTACTACTTATCACTTCTATAGCGCTACAAGGCGTACACAGCGCTGCACAAACATAGAAGAAAGACAGTCCCTGCTCAAAGAACTTACAATCTAATAGACAAAAAATAAATAAAGTAAGCAAATCAAATCAATTAATGTGTACAGGAAGGAAGAGAGGAGGGTAGGTGGAGGCGAGTGGTTACAAGTGGTTACGAGTCAAAAGCAATGTTAAAGAGGTGGGCTTTCAGTCTAGATTTAAAGGTGGCCAAGGATGGGGCAAGACATAGGGGCTCAGGAAGTTTATTCCAGGCGTAGGGTGCAGCGAGACAGAAGGTGCGAAGTCTGGAGTTGGCAGTAGTGGAGAAGGGAACAGATAAGAAGGATTTATCCATGGAGCGGAGTGCACGGGAAGGGGTGTAGGGAAGGACGAGTGTGGAGAGATACTGGGGAGCAGCAGAGTGAGTACATTTATAGGTTAGTAGAAGTTTGAACAGGATGCGAAAACGGATAGGGAGCCAGTGAAGGGTCTTGAGGAGAGGGGTAGTATGAGTAAAGCGACCCTGGCGGAAGATGAGACAGGCAGCAGAGTTTTGAACCGACTGGAGAGGGGAGAGGTGACTAAGTGGGAGGCCAGCAAGAAGCAAATTGCAGTAGTCTAAACGAGAGGTGACAAGGGTGTGGATGAGGGTTTTGGTAGAATGCTCGGAAAGAAAGGGGCGGATTTTACGGATGTTGTAAAGAAAGAAACGACAGGTCTTGGCAATCTGCTGGATATGAGCAGAGAAGGAGAGAGAACTCCGCACTCACTTTCTCGCCACTCAGTGCAGGATGCAGCCTAAAGCCTCGCTGTTTTACAAAGCTATGAGGTCTCCTATTCCTGCTCCACGATCCTCTATGCAACATGTTTGAGAAATGGACCTTCAGGACTCTTTGTCAGATGCTCAATGGGCTCGTGTGTGGTCAAGGGGTCCAAGGGCTTCCCTGTCGGCCGCAATCTCACAATCTCTCTTTTTTATGTACCACAGGGCCCTTTGGACTCCTAGAAAGAGCAAATTGTCTGGGGCTTCAAGTTGTGATTTATGTTGGTCCTGTAAACAAACCACAGGAACGCTTACGCATCTTTCGCTAGAATGTCCTAATCTGGTATTGTTCTGGGCAGATGTTTGGGATAAATCACAAAGGATTTTGGGGTTTCAGGATTGTTTTCTACCAAAGTATGTAATTTGGAAGTCAATTTGCACCCCATTTATATTTGCAGAGAGCGATAAACTGCTTTTTGACCTCTTAGTCTCTATTGCGTTGAAATTAATAATATTGCACTGGAAAGATAACTCTCCAGTCAATGTCATTCTTTGGTGGAATTGGGTCTTATTGTACAAGAAATACGAGCAGCTGTCAGTGAATGATATCCCTGGGCCTAATTATGGTTCTCAGAAATGGAAAACTTTCGACCTCTTTCTTTTATCAGCTGTCTAACTGTATTGCCTAATGTTTGATCTCAGCTTAATGTATAACATTGTTTTGTATATTTATTTTATTTATTTATTTATTGCATTTGTATCCCACATTTTCCCACCTATTTGCGGGTTCAGTGTGGCTTACAATACATTGTGAATGGTGGAAATACAGTTTGTTACAACTCGGTTATGGATTACATTGTGAGGGGTTATGCGAAAACAAAGTTAAAGTGTCGTTAAGGGAATAGAACAATGGAACAATGGAAAGAGACAACGGGAACTGATAGGGCAACTAAACAGTAGTAGGAGAACAATTCAGTATAACATTTTTCTATGAGTAGAGGTATAAATGTGGTAAAAGATTACGGGGGATGGGAATTCAGAAGAGAATGTATTGTTGCATTACTAACGGTGTGTGCGGACTTAATGTGTTTTGATTCTTTCAGTAAATTTTATCAAAGAGATGGGTTTTCAATGATTTGCGGAAGTTGGTTAGTTCGTAGATCGTTTTCAGGTTGCGTGGTGGTGTAGTCCAGAATTGCGTGCTCATATAAGAAAAGGTTGATGCGTGTAGCATTTATATTTATACCTTCAATCCATTCAGAACTCTGCCGCACGTCTTATATTCCGCCAAAACCGATATACTCATATCACCCCTCTCCTCAAGTCACTTCACTGGCTTCCGATCAGATACCGCATCCAATTCAAGCTTCTCCTCCTTACTTACAAATGCACCCGGTCTGCTGCTCCTCACTACCTCTCTACCCTCATCTCCCCCTACGTTCCCGCCCGTAACCTCCGCTCACACGACAAATCCCTCCTCTCAGTACCCTTCTCCACCATTGCCAACTCCAGGCTCCGCTCATTTTGACTTGCCTCACCCTATGCCTGGAACAATCTTCCTGTATCCCTACGCCAAGCCCCCTCCCTACCCATCTTCAAATCCTTGCTTAAAGCTCACCTCTTCAATGCTGTATTCGGAACCTAATCTTTCGAACATATAGGTTGCCCCAATCTGTCTGACCTTTCAGATTATCTGTACATTTGTCTTTTAGATTGTAAGCTCTTCGAGCAGGGACTGTCCTTCCATGTTAAATTGTACAGCGCTGCGTAACCCTAGTAGCGTTTTAGAAATGTTAAGTAGTAGTAGTGTAGCGTTTTGTATTTTATGCCTTTGCAATTGGGGAAGTGAATAGTACAAGTTGTTGGGTTTTTTTTCTCTGTTTTGAAAAACTCAAAAATATTTTTAAAAAAGAGATGATAGTAGGGTTGCCCCAAAATAATCAAATGGGCTCCCTTTGGACATAGGGTATTATTTAACATGGGCACAAATTAAAAACAAACTTATTAGGGAAGAAAAAGTAGAGGTGGCCAGTTAGAGGCGGGACGGACGCGCCTGAGGAGAAGGAGAGGGTCTGGCGCTGACGGAATGCTGGCTCTGTGGGTCGCCTGTGCCCGAGGGAGAACATAGCAGATGTTCTCCCTTGGGCACTGGCGACCCACAGACATAGTAGATGTTGGCAGATAAAGACCTGTACGGTCCATCCAGTCAGCCCAACAAGATAAACTCATTAGATGTGATGCTTTATTTGTATACCTGAACTTGATTTGTCCTTGCCATTTTCAGGGCACAGACCGTAGAAGCTTCTGTGGATCCATTCCTTCTGAACAGGCTGCAGGAAGTCTAGTAAAAGCCATGACAGTGTTGTCCTAAAAAGATGCTTCCTGGCCTAGCCAGAATTTCGTTCATAGACCTCAGTTTGGCAATACAGGGGCTTATGCATATAAACAGGGTATGGGCAGTATATCCCACTACAGCCCAAAGTTACGGCATGGGAATCGGGGCTAAGCGCAATTCTATAAAGGGCACACGCCCTTTATAGGATCACAGTAAGTGCCAATCTTTTCCATCACCCACTTATGAATGCTATTTATAGAAGCTGGCTCTATTTCTTTATATATCTTTTGGATTTGTCCACATCACTGAGGATCTTGTGTGGATATTTTAGAAAAGCAATATAGAGGGGCATAATCGAATGGGGGCAACCATCTCTAGGGACGACCCCGTAAAGAAGTGTACCCAACCATATCATCGAAACAAGATGGGCGGCCATCTTTCATTTCGATAATACGGTCGGGGACAGCCAAATCTCAACATTTGGACCGCCCTTAGAGATGGTCGCCATTGGTTTTCACCGATAATGGAAACTAATGGCGGTCATCTCAAAACCGGCCAAATCCAAGCCATTTAGTCGTGGGAGGAGCCAGCATTTTGTAGTGCCCTGGTCCCCCTCACATGCCAGGACACCAACCGGTCACCCTAGGGGGCACTGCAGTGGACTTCACAAATTGATCCCAGGTGCATAGCTCCCTTACCTTGGGTGCTGAGCCCCCCCAAAACCCACTCCCCACAACTGTATACCACTACCATAGCCCTTAAAGGGTAACGGGGGGCACCTAGATATGGGTACAGTGGGTTTCGGGTGGGTTTTGGAGGGCTCCTATTTACCACCACAAGTGTTACAGGTAGGGGGGGGGATGGGCCTGGGTCCGCCTGCCTGAAGTGCACTGCAGTACCCACTGAAAACTGCTCCAGGGACCTGCATAGTGCTGTGATGGAGCTGGGTATGACATTTGAGGCTGGCATAGAGACTGGGAAAAAAATGTTTTTTAATTTTTTTTTTTTTGGGTGGGAGGGGGTTGGTGACCACTAGGGGAGTAAGGGGAGGTGATCCCCGATTCCGGCCAGTGGTCATCTGGTCAGTTTGGGCACCTTTTCAAGGCTTGGTCGTGAACAAAAAGGGACCAAGTAAAGTCGGCCAAATGCTCGTCAGGGCCATCTCTTAACCACACCCCCGTCCCACCTTCAGTACACTGCCGACAAGCCCCCTTGAACTTTGGCTGTCTCTGCGACGGAAAGCAGTTGAAGCCGGCCAAAGTCGGCTTTCGATTATACCGATTTGGCCGGCCTCAGGAGAAGGCCGGCCATCTCCCAATTTGTGTCGGAAGATGGCCGCCCTTCTCCTTCGAAAATAAGCTGGATAGGCGCCTAAGTTTGTCGAATAAAATAGGTTTTCAGATGTATCCCTAACAGCGCACAAATTTTCTTGCACAGATTCAGAAACGCTCCAAAGGTGTAAATGTATGCATTTACTCTGGGCCCCGTTTATGAAGCTGCTGCAAAAGGGGGGCCTGAGCTGGCATTGGCGTGTGTTTTTGATGCACGCCGAGGCCCCCTTTTACCACAGTGGGTAAAAGGCAGGTGTTTGGGTTTTTTCAGGAAATGGCTGTATGGCAAGTAACATAGTAACATAGTAGATGACGGCAGAAAAAGACCTGCATGGTCCATCTAGTCTGCCCATCAAGATAAACTCATATGTGCTACTTTTTGTGTATACCTTACCTTGATTTGTATCTGTCATTTTCAGGGCACAGACCGTAGAAGTCTTGCCCAGCACTAGCCCCGCCTCCCAAACACCAGCCTCGCCTCCCAATCTCCAGCCCCGCCTAGTAGATGAATACTTTTGTTCTAAGATATTAGATGGGAGGGGGAGTGGTGGCCAGCATAAATAAAAAGAATTGGATTTTGATGGAATCTCATTCTGTGTTCTGTGTATGGCAAGTAAAGCACTTGCCACATGGCCATTTCAGGAGGGGGAACATACCGCCTCCCACTGAGGTTTTTTGTGTGTGTGTGTGGGGGGGGGGGGGGGGTTAAAGGAATCCTGTGCCGAAGGAATGGATCCTCAGGAGCTTAGTCAAGATCGGGAGGCGGGGCTGGTGGTAGGGAGGCAGGGATAGTGCTGGGCAGACTTATACGGTCTGTGCCAGAGCCGGTGGTTGGGAGGCGAGGATAGAGCTGGGCAGACTTATACGGTCTGTGCCAGAGCCGGTGGTTGGGAGGCGGGGCTGGTGGTTGGGAGGCGAGGATAGAGCTGGGCAGACTTATACGGTCTGTGCCAGAGCCGGTGGTTGGGAGGCGGGGCTGGTGGTTGGGAGGCGAGGATAGAGCTGGGCAGACTTATACGGTCTGTGCCAGAGCCGGTGGCGGGAGGCAGGGCTGGTGGTTGGGAGGTGGGGATAGTGCTGGGTAGACTTATACGGTCTGTGCCAGAGCTGGTGGTTGGGAGGCAGGGCTGGTGGTTGGGAGGCGAGGATAGTGCTGGGCAGACTTATATGGTCTGTGCCAGAGCCGGTGGTTGGGAGGCGGTGCTGGTGGTTGGGAGGCAGGGATAGTGCTGGGCAGACTTATACGGTCTGTGCCCTGAAGAGGACAGGTACAAATCAAAGTAGGGTATACACAAAAAGTAGCACATATGAGTTATCTTGTTGGGCAGACTGGATGGACCGTGCAGGTCTTTTTCTGCAGTCATCTATTATGTTACTGTGTTACTATGTTTGCCTCAACCTGTATATATAGTAATTATGCCCTTCATGTTCACCACTTTCTCTAGAGCAAGATGTTTCTAATGTGTTGGACTTTGTGGTTTTTGGCCATTCTGTGCAAACTGGACCATTTTGTGTCCTGCGACGAAGGATAAATAAACCCCTTCCTATGTGATAGCAGCAGGGTTTTTTTTTTTTTAACTTTGTTTATGTGAAGAAGATTGAATTCAAGCCTCAGCAAAACAAACCCATTAGATGTCATTTGGATGCTATCGAATCATTTCTGACTCTTTTTTTTCTTTCTTTTCTATAGAGCTGAACTGGTAATGAACGACTCTTCATCTCCAGCTGTTGCTGACAGAAGTAATGAAAGCATCAAGTACAACATTAAAGCAGCTGAATCCAAATGGAGGCACAATGAGACGCTCTCATTAAGGATCAGGTAATCGGGATGACCTGTGGCAAGAAACATAACATCAGATTGATGTACAATGTAGGCGGCTTGCAAAGGGACTTTGTCCTGTAAAAGCGACAGTGCTGTTCCTCATTCAAGAACTAATCCTGGACCAACAATTACTTAAAAGAACGCTGTTATTTCTGGGAACCAATGAAACAATATTTTAATTCTCTTCTTTTTATCAAAGAAGGCTCGGTGAGCTGATCCGAATGAAGATATCGTTGACTTTCTATTCCAGTTAGCTTAATCTCTCAGTTTGTTTATATTTATTCCTTCATGCTGTGCTGCCTTTCGTCAAATTCGCTGCAAAGCGGTTTTGCGTAGATTAAAATAGGAAAGCAGAAAGGAACGCCAATATTCTAGAGGAAAGGGGTACACAAACCAAGGATAGAGAACTGGGACAGGCAAAAGATACACTAATAAACTGGCTGCAAACCCAGATACCACGGACAGGAGCCCCCCCCCACCCCCGATCCGTTCCTGCATCAAATGCAAGTTTGAAGTAGTGAAGTTCAAGGCTACCTTAAACGTCTGGTAACATAGTAACATAGTAAATGACGGCAGAAAAAGACCTGCATGGTCCATCCAGTCTGCCCAACAAGATAAACACATATGTGCTACTTTTTGTGTATACCTTACCTTGATTTGTACCTGTCCTTTTCAGGGCACAGACCATGTAAGTCTGCCCAGCACTATCCCCGCCTCCCAACCACCGGCTCTGCCACCCATTCTCGGCTGAGCGCCTTAGGATCCCTTCCTTCTGAACAGGATTCCTTTATGTTTATCCCACGCATGTTTGAATTCCGTTACCGTTTTCATTTCCACCACCTCCCGCAGGAGGGCATTCCAAGCATCCACTTGGTAAGAAGACTCTCTATGAAGAGCCAGTGGGAGGGAATTCCACAGAAAGGGACCATATTGTAAAAAATGCAGAAGAAGGATTTGAGTCCAAACTGACATGAGAGATGGGGGTGGTGGGGGCCAGGATGATGGGTGCTGAGTGCAAATTCTATAATGGCCATTCCTCATGGAACTTTTGTTATAAAATACTAGTGTAAGGCCCCATCTATGCACCTCAAAGCAGGAGCGTAGCCAGACCGGCAGGAGGGGGGGGGTCCAGAGCCCGAAGTTTAGCCCCCCCTGGCGCTGCCGACCCCCCCTCCGCCATTGCCGACCCCCCCCCCGCTGCCGCCACCACCACCAACAACTTTGACCTCTCCCCCCCCCCCTGCTGACCCTCTCGACCCCTCTTCCTCCCGCCGACAACCCGCCATCGCCGTCGCCTACCTTTGCTGGCGGGGAACCCCAACCCCTGCCAGCCGAGGTCCTCGTCTTCCTTCGTTCTGTTTCTGAGTCTGACGTCCTGCGCGTTGTACGTGCAGGTCGTCAGAAACAGAATGAAGCCCTGTGATCTGCAAGGCTTTGTTCTGTTTCCATGAGTCTGACGTCCTGCACGTACAACATGCAGGACGTCAGACTCAGAAACAGAACAGAACAGAAACAGAACGAAGCCTTGCGATCTGCAAGGCTTCGTTCTGTTCCGTGAGTCTGACGTCCTGCACGTACAACATGCAGGACGTCAGACTCAGAAACAGAACAGAACAGAAACAGAACGAAGCCTTGCGATCTGCAAGGCTTCGTTCTGTTTCCGTGAGTCTGACGTCCTGCACGTACAACATGCAGGACGTCAGACTCAGAAACAGAACCGAACAGAAACAGCACGAAGCCTTGCGATCTGCAAGGCTTCGTTCTGTTTCCGTGAGTCTGACGTCCTGCGCGTACAACGTGCAAGACGTCAGACTCAGAAACAGAACGAAGGAAGAGGAGGACCTCGGCTGGCGGGGGTTGGGGTCCCCCGCCAGCAAAGGTAGGCGACGGCGGGTTGGCGGCGGGAGGGGGGGGTCGAGAGGGTCGTCGGCATGGGGGTCCAGGGCCAAATCTACAGGGGCCCAGGCCCCCGTGGCCCCACGTAGCTACGCCCCTGCCTCAAAGGCTTGCGAACCCTACGCTTGTCCTTTCAAAACAGGCTTAGTGGTCCCTTCATTTCACGACATCAACTATGAACATACCAGGAGGAGCATTTTTTCAGTATAAGGCCCAGAGAATAGGAATAAACTGCCACAATCTCTTTATTCTCATACATCCCTTCTGCAGTTTAAATCAGAATTAAAAACGTTTCCTTTTTTTTGGATGCATATCCTTAGATCGACTTTGGTCTGTTTTGTACAGTAGGTGAGCCTGATCAGTCAGACAGGTAAACGGAGCCCCTCCCTTTCCCTTCCTTTCCTATCAATATTGTAGTTCATCCCCCTCCCTTTCCTATATTTATTAGACTGTAAGCCGCTCAGATGTTTTTTATGATGAGCGGGATAGTAAATCCCTAATAAACCTTGAAACCTTGCGTGGGATATGCATAAAGGAATCCTGTGCAGTAGGAATGGATCCTCAGAAGCTTAGCCAAAATTGGGTGGCGGAGCAGGTAGGGGAAGAGAGGTTGGTGGTTGGGAGGTGAGGATAGTGGAGGGCAGACTTATACGGTCCGTGCCAGAGCCGGTGATGGGAGGCGGGACTGGTGGTTGGGAGGCGGGAAATACTGCTGGGCAGACTTGTACGGTCTGCGCCCTGAAAAAGGCAGGTACAAATCAAGGTAAGGTATACACATATGAGTTTATCTTGTTGGGCAGACTGGATGGACGGTGCAGGTCTTTTTCTGCCGTCATCTACTACTATGTAAGTGCTCGTGTCTAACTGTAGCGGGTAGGCACATAACTGATGATGTAACCCAGAACTCACCCGGGTTAGCTCTCAAACGCGAGTCCCAAGGAGAGTGTTTGCTCTTTCTCAGTTTCCCAACTCCACAGCTTGAGGTATTCTCAAGCCACTCTCGCTCACTCTTCCAGGCTTCTTTCAGACAACTGGGAATAGTTACGGATCCGGTGTCTAAACTGGGATTCAAGGGACATGTCCAGGTTCCCTCCAGCTTCCAGTTCAGGAACCAGGAGGCTCAAGAATAAACTTAACTTTATTATAATCAGTGCATTTTGTCTAGCAAAAAAAGGTGCCGGTACTCAAATGCCAGGCCACCCTTCAGGGGTGGAGTGATCATTGAGGGACTCACCCCACAATAGCCAGGACCCCTGCAACCAGTCATAGAATCTATGACAAGGCAGAATTTGTATGTAGAACCTGAGCTCTTTCATTAAAATACGAGAACCATGGGTCAAGTTTAGCAGACAGTTGAAAAGGTGCCGGTACTCAGTACCCCCAAGTACCCCCTCAAAAAAAGCCCTGATTATAATGTTAATACAGATACATTTTTACTGTGATGATCTTCAGCTTAATGAATGATGTAAACTCCGGCTATGGTTTTCAAGGTAACCACAAAGAGCGTTTCTTTCTCAGGATTATACACAGGTGCGCAATCCACTTATGTCTGTCCTGTAGCCTGACGGAACCCCAGGATAGATTTCCCATTTCTTCTAATGTACTCTGTGTCACCAGATCTGGATCCTCTATTATTGTCTTTATCCTTCGTGGGTATCACCCTGAAGGTAGCAATCAGCCATGGGCAGACCTTGTCCTACCCTGAGCCCCAGTTATGGGCTGGACTCCCCAATCCAACCTGAGGTTCTGGTTCCCTTTAATGGCTATGGAGCACTTGACAGCAATTGATCCCTTAAATCCAATCCGCTAGGGTTGGCTTTGCAGGTACCCCCTTTCTTCTCTATGGGTTGCTTGGTAGGGGCTTGTAGGTTTCTCCAACCTTAGGCACCAAGGACAGCCTTCTCATTCAAGGCTTCTCTATTTTTTTACTTCTAAACCCCTCCCAGGTCCTCCTAGTCACTCCCCCAAGTGACTCTATACCTGGGGCTCAGTCTATCAGAAGATCTACTACTACTACTACTACTACTTATTATAGTAACATAGTAGATGATGGAATAAAAAGACCTGCACGGTCCATCCAGTCTGCCCAACAAGATAAATTCATATGTGCTACTTTTTATTTGTACCTGTCTTCTTCAGGGCACAGACCGTATAAGTCTGCCCAGCACTATCCCCACCTCCCAACTACCAGTCCCGCCTCCCACCACCAGCTCTGGCACAGACCGTATAAGTCTGCCCACCACTATCCCCGCCTCCCAACTACCAGTCCCACCTCCCACCACCAGCTCTGGCACAGACCGTATAAGTCTGCCCAGCACTATCTCCGCCTCCCACCACTGGCTCTGGCACAGACCGTATAAGTCTGCCCAGCACTATCCCCACCTCCCAACTACCAGTCCCGCCTCCCACCACCAGCTCTGGCACAGACCGTATAAGTCTGCCCAGCACTATCCCCACCTCCCAACTACCAGTCCCGCCTCCCACCACCAGCTCTGGCACAGACCGTATAAATCTGCCCAGCACTATCTCCGCCTCCCACCACTGGCTCTGGCACAGACCATATAAGTCTGCCCAGCACTATCCCCACCTCCCAACTACCAGTCCCGCCTCCCACCACCAGCTCTGGCACAGACCGTATAAGTCTGCCCAGCACTATCTCCGCCTCCCACCACTGGCTCTGGCACAGACCATATAAGTCTGCCCAGCACTATCCCCACCTCCCAACTACCAGTCCCGCCTCCCACCACCAGCTCTGGCACAGACCGTATAAGTCTGCCCAGCACTATCCCCGCCTCCCAACCACTAGCCCCACCTCCCACTACCAGCTCTGCCACCTAAACTTGGCTAAGCTCCCAAGGATACATTCCTTCTGAACAGGATTCCTTTATGTTTATCCCACGCATGTTTGAATTCTGTTACTGTTTTCATCTCCACCACCTCCCGCGGGAGGGCATTCCAAGCATTCACCACTCTCTCCGTGAAAAAGTACGTCCTGACATTTTTCCTGAGTCTGCCCCCCTTCAATCTCATCTATAGCGCTACAAGGCAAGATTATATATGGGGACGCTCCTGCCTACATGTACAGCCTGGTCGACCTCCCACCCAGAAATGCCATGCAGTCATCCCGCACCTATTTCAATCTCCACTTTCCTAACTGCAGGAACTTACGTTACAAGCTGCTCTTTGCCTCTTCATTTTGCTTCCAGTGTCCCCGTTATTGGAATGCTCTGCCATCAGCGTTAAAAGAGACCACTGATCACAGCCACATAGAGCCTGCCTTGGTGGGAATATGTGGAATATAAATGTTCACAATAAATAAAAACAAGCCACTGGGATGTATGGGAGGGGCCAGTATTCTTAGAGGACTGGCCACACAGACATTTCAGCAGAGCAGTGGGGCACCCTAGGGGACACTGCAGTGGACCTCACAGAAAAGCTCCCTGGTACATATCTCATTGTTACCCCTTATATTGCATTGGGAGCCCTCCGAAACCCACCAAAATCCTACTGTACCCAACTATACACCAGGGGCGTAGCCAGACTTCAGCGGGAGGGGAGTCCAGAGCCTGAGGTGAGGGGGCACATTTTAGCCCCCCCCCCCCCCGCCATTGCTGACCCCACCACCAACAACAACACTCCCGCCGCCAGCCCTCCCCCGCCATCACCTACCTTTGCTGGCGGGGGACCCCAACCCCCACCAGTCGAGGTCCTCTTCTTCCGGCGCAAGGCTTCGTTCTGTTTCTGTGAGTCTGACATCCTGCATGGCGGGGGAGGGTTGGCGGCGGGAGGGGGGTCGAGAGGGTCATCAGCAGGGGGGTCCAGGGCCAAATCTACGGGGGCCCAGGCCCCCGTGGCCCCACATAGCTACGCCACTGCTATACACCACTACAATAGCCCTTATGGCTGCAGGTGTCACCTATATGTGGATACAGTAGGCTTTTGGTGGGTTTTGGAGGGCTCACACTTTCCACCGCAAGTGTAACAATTACAGTGGGATATGGGCCTGGGTCCTTTTCTCTTTAATGCACTGCACCCACCACTAGGCTGCTCTAATAGTACTGGAAACCACTTCTGAATCTGATGTAGAGGCTGATACATACGGTTTCTTTCACACCAGGGGAGAGGTCAGTGGCCACTGGGAGTTTATGCCTTATTCTCTCCAGTGGTCATCTCGTCATTTAGGGCACCTTCTTGTGACTTAGGCATGAATGAAACAGGTCTAGACCAAAACGTCTGACTTGTAGCACTAGACATTTTTGCTTTGTTCCATTATGGCAGAAAAAGTTTTGGGAATGCCCAAATCCCACCCCCAACACGCCCCCTGGTGATTTGCATGTACTGCAGAGAAAAACATCTCAAATCCAAATTTCAAAAATCGTGCTTTGGACATTTTTCTCTTTTAAGAATGAGCCCCATTATCTGCTTTAAAGGTATCTCTACTGATTTCATCAAGCCTGGAAGCAAAAGCAACATATTCTTGTTCCTATAAAAGCCATCGAATCAATTGATGATGTTGGTTTGCTATGTGCTGTGCTTGAGTAATTTGTTTTGAGATGTTATTGTTATTTTTAGTTATTTATTTTTGAGATCATACTGTATGATACTATGAATGTTTTTATGTAACCTATCTTGGGCATTTTTGTAAAGACAGGTACAATCAAACATATAAACGGCAAGTGACCGACTCACCTGCAAATGCGCAGTAGAGACTTCCCTCTCTGTCCCGCCCTCGCGTCAAGACGTGATGACGTCAGAGGGCGGAACAGAGAGGGAAACGGAGTCAGAGTCACTGTCGGACGGTGCCGCCTGGAAACGAACATCGCATGCACCAACCTCCACTCTCCCCCCCCATCCCCGCCGCTGTTCCCGCCTTCCTCCGCATCGGGCCCCCTGCACTGACCTGACAGCGCCTCTCACCTCCGTGTGGAAGCGCTGCAGGCAGCGCTTTCACACGGAGGTGAGAGGTGCTGTCAGGTCAGTGCAGGGGGCCCGGCACGGAGGGGGGAGGGAGCGGCGGCGAAGAGAGTAGCTGGAAATCTCACCCGTTTTTACGGGCTTAACGGCTAGTATCAAAATAAATGAAACAAAATAAAAGATTTAAAAAACAGAGTCCCACCATAGCTTCTGCATTAAAAGTTTGAGAGTTTAAGTTAGTTTTAAGAAAGTAATGGTTTGCTTTTTCTTTTCATTTTCTTGTCAGAAAACAAGTCTTAAACTTTTTAGATGCAGAGCGAGACATTTCCGTCCTGAAAGGGACGCTGAAGGCTGGTGACGTCATCCATTACATATTCGACCGAGACAGTACCATGAACATATCAAAGAATTTATACGAGCTGCTACCAAAGGCGTCGCCCCTGAAGAACAAGCACTTTAAGACATGTGCCATCGTGGGCAACTCAGGAATTCTGCTGAACAGCGACTGCGGGAGAGAGATAGACTCCCATGATTTTATAATCAGGTTGGGTATCATCTGATGCTGCCATTCGTGTTTACACGCTCCTCCCTGGAGCACTGTACAGGGCCGACTTCTACATGGAATGTTGCTAGTGGAATAGCAACATTCCATGTAGAATCTCAAATAGTAGCAACAGTGGAGGAGTGGCCTAGTGGTTAGGGTGGTGGGCTCTGATCCTGGGGAACTGGGGAACTGAGTTTGATTCCCACTTCAGGCACAGGCAGCTCCTTGTGACTCTGGGCAAGTCACTTAACCCTCCATTGCCCCATGTAAGCTGCATTGAGCCTGCCATGAGTGGGAAAGCGCAGGGTACAAATGTAACAAAAATAAAATAGATACTATTGGAGATTCTACATGGAATGTTGCTATTCCACTAGCAACATTCCATGTAGAAGGCTGCGCAGGCTTCTGTTTCTGTGAGTCTGACG